>NC_045479.1:24688354-24988610 GCF_009650955.1 Corvus moneduloides | reverse complement strand
ATTTTGATACACTTCTGCAAGGAAGAAGAATGAAAGATTTAAAAAAAATAAATCATATAAGCAGACTGCACATAAGACGGAGAAAACAAAAATAGTAGAGAAATAAATCTCTCGTTTCTAAACAAGCTGTAAAAAAACCCCTGTATATGCAAAATAAAATAAAAACCAAGACATTTGTGTGTACACACGTAAATCAACAATAAAGCGTACAAAAGCATCGTCTTTAGCAGTATTTCGTATTTCTGCAACTGGCATTATGCTTAGCAAGGAGCTCGGTAATCGCTACTATTGTGAAAGACACGAAAATGACGAGCTGCTAAGTCCTATCTGCAGCTGATCAAAAACACAATAAACCGAACAGCTTTGCTTTCAATCACTTCCAAAAAATCAGAAGGGCAGAAACATCTGAACACCCTCCCTAAGCCATTAACGCCAATAGGTTCAAATGCAGCGAGAACAGGCGAAACAGACGGGAAGCAGAAAGGCAGGCTCGAGTTAACAGCAGCGAAAGGGAGGAGGAGATTTAGGCAAAAGAGGGGAGAAAAGGGCAGGAATTGCGGCCCCGAGAGAGGTGGGGAGGGCCTGGGCCCCCGAGACTGACCTGTGCCGTCGCTGGCGGACACGGAGAGCGCCGGTGAGGAGAGTTTAGGCCGCTTGGCTGAAGGCGGGCCCGGCTCCACCACATTCTCGGCCATTTTTAATTTTTTAGACAATCACTCAGAGCAGAGAGACGCTGGGGGGTGAACCCCAAAACCTTCACGTTCTTCTGGGGCCCCGAGTCAGCTGAAGAACAACAATAACGCCGAGAGCGAGCGAGGAGGATCTGGCGGAGGGGGGAGGTGGGGGGGGTGGGGGGGGGGCAAGTTCCCCTTTTTCTGCTCCTCGGGCTCTGGGAGGGCGGCAGCGGAGAAGCTGGGAGAGGTGGGAGCTGGGGCGGGCGGGGGAGAGGCCTCTTCCCCCAGGCGAAAGGACTGAACGAAGATGGGAAGAGCAGGTAAAACCCCCGCCAAAAAAAAAAAAAAATTAAAAAAAAAAAAAGGAGGCTGGTGAATATTTTTTTTTTTTTAGTAAAATTAATCCCGGCTGTTGTGCTGGTGCTTCCTCGCCGCCGCCACCATCATCTTCATCCTTCGGGGGGTCTCCTCCTCCTGCTGCCTCCTCACCGCCGCCATCAGCCTCTTCCTCCTCGGCGCCGTCCTCCTCCTCCTCATCGCCACAAGGAGGCGGGCGAAGGAGGGGAGAGGAGGAGGAAAAAAGAAAAAAAGATCACCGTCCTCTAAGCAGCGGCTCCTTCCCCCTCCAACACCACCCTGCGAAAAAATACCCACCGCCAGCGACAGGGCTGGGGGGGGAGGCGGCGGGGGGAGTGGCACGGCGTGCGCGGGGTCCCCAGCTCCACTCGCTTCTTCCTCGCCCGTCGCTAATGGCTGCAGAAAGGGGAGCTGTAAGGATGAGGAGGGTGAGGATAAGTCCCAGGAGTCTCCGCTTCACATCTTGTTGTGCAGGGAAGGAGGAGGGGTTGTTGTCCTGATGGAGGCAGCACCGATCGCGGGATGGGAAGGTGGGGGGCGGGTTTCAACACCCTTTCTGCCCCCCCCCCCCTTTTTCTCTTCTTTCCCCTTCCTCTTTCTCTCGTTCGCAGTAGCAGGCTGCCCCCCCTCCTCCGGCGCAGGCAGAGGGGCCGATCCCACAGCAGCGGCAGGAGGAGGAGGAGGAGTAGTAGGAGGAGGAGGAGGAGGAAGAAGCCGGCCCCTCCCGCCCTCTCTGCCTACCTTCCCCCTTCCCGGGCGGCCGAGGACGGTGGCAGGGAGGGGGCTGCCCGTCTCCGCTCCCGCGGACCCACGGGCGATGCGGGGCGCGATGAGCGAGGGAGGAGACCCTCGGCCGCTGTTCGGGCGCGGTGGGGACTCCCCCTTCGCCTCTGCGAGGGTGGGGAAGGGAGCGAAGAGGTTGGTAGTCGGGGTGGGAGGGGAGGCCGCTCAGCGACCCCTCTGAGAAGAGGAGCGAGAGGTAAAATTAAAATAATAAAACAGGAGAAAAATCACAGCGGAGGAGGCCGGGGGACTCGCCCCGGAATGGCCGGGCGGGGGAGGGGGTCCCCGGCGCTGCCCGGCGGGGGGGGAGGGGGGGCTGGGGCGGGACGGCGGCAGCGCGGGGGCCGAGCGCAGGCTCCGTACTGCCCCTGCCTGGCGCTCCGGGGGCGTGTGTGCAGAGCGGGCAAAGCGGGGGTGGAGGGCAGCGCGGGGGGAGAGAATTCCGGGAAAAGGAGAAGAGAGAAAAGGAAACAGAGAGAGAGGGAATAGCGCGGGGACGGGGCAGGTTGGGAGGGGGGGGCCTCTGGGCTCCTCGCTTCTCTCCCCGTCCCCTGTCCGAGCCCCTGGGTCTCTGTGCGCTGCCCTCCCCCTGGCTCGCCCCGTCCGGCTCGGCCTCTCGCTCCCTCCTCCTCCCTCCGTCGCTCACACACAAACAAAATGGCGGCTGTTGTTCCTTCGCTCTCCCGAGCCCTCGGAGGGAAGCGGCGGTGGCGGCGGCGGCCGGAAATGAGCCAAGAGAACACGGGGGGGCGGGGCCGCCACCGGGGCGTGGTCACCCCTGCGGGCGGAGACATGGCGGGGGCGGGGCCCGGCGGCGCTCGCGCACACAATGGAACGCGGGGCGCCGGCGGGGTGGAGGGGCTGGGACCGTTCCAGCCGCCGTCACGAGACCGCGTTGATCCAATCAGCCCCCGCCCCAAGCCGGGCTCTTCCGCAAACTCCGCTGGCCCCGCCCCTTAGAGGCGAAGGGTTTTTCCCTTAAAAAAAAAAAGAAAAAAAAAAAAAAAAAAAAAGGCTCCTTCTTCTTGCCCCGCCCCACACGGCCTTACTGTCGGCCCAAAAGTGCGCGGCGGAGGCCCGAGGGAGCCTGGCTGGGTCCTGCGGCCGTCCAGTCCTGCCGCACTACCCGGTGCCTGCTACCCGGCCTGCTGGGCTGAGGTGCCGGCGGCAGGAGCGCGGTTGTTTCGCCGCCGCCCTCCTCCTTTCCCTGCCGGCTCCCGGCCGGTTCCCCGCGGCGCCGGCGGGCGGGGCGCTCCTGCCGCCGGTCCCGGGCCGTGCTGCGCCACAGACATGGCAGCCCGGGCTGCCAGCCCCCGGCCTCTGAGCAGAGGGCTTGCGGAGCGGGACCCGCACCCCGAGGCCCCCGAGCCGGGCGGGTGGATGTGCGAGGTCACAGAATCACAAAATAAATTAGATTAGAAAAGACCTCTGAGATCATTAAGTCCGACCTATGACCGAACGCCACCATGTTAGCCAGACCATGGCACTGAGTGCTACGTTCAGTCTTTTCTTAAACACCCCCAGGGACGGAGACTCCACCACCTCCCCGGGCAGCTCCCAATGCCTAATTGCCCTTTCTGTGAGTAAATTTTTCCTAATCTGGGGGCGCTCTGTACTGCCCAGCCCGGAGGTGCCCAGAGCTGCCTCAGGCTCCCGTCGGCGTTACAAAACGTAAACAAAAACCCCAACCCCCCACGCTTTTATGCCAGAGACTAAATAAGCCCACAAGCCCCGCGCTCTGTGCCAGACCCCCGCCTGTGCCGGGGATGGCGCAGGGCACGGTACGAGGGTTTGCAGTGCCCTGACAGCACACCCGCCCCTCAGAGGGGCTGGCGCAGGTGACACTGGCGCGGTCCTTCTCCAGCCCTCTCGGCCCCTGAGCCGTCCCAGAGGTTACGGACCCGCCACGAGTTTTCCTCGAATCTCTGAGGGCTCATCTGTGAGGAAATGCCCCATCCCGGCATTTCCCTTCAGTGCGTTTGGACTCCGTCGGGCCGCACACCATTACAGGATAGGAGTGGAAGGGAAATGCAGGCACGTGCATGTTTTTAACGGAAAGTCGGGGGGTGTTGATCCAAAACCGGACATTTGCGAGGAGGACTTCCCTTGCCACTCACCCTCAGGGCTGAGCTCTCTGCAGTACATGTAAGAGCCGAAGCAGGTATTTGGGAAGAGGCTAGACTAAACACAGAATCAATACTGCAGCCTTCAAGAGGAGCCTACAGGCAGGAGGAGATTCACAGCCTTGTAAGTTATCCACCAGCTCCCTTACATACTCCCACTCTTCAGTTTCCCTTGTTTGGGCTTTATTTCAAGCAAGATTGTTGTTGTCTCCCCCAGCACAAAAGGGGAAACAAAAAACCTCTCCAAAAACGCTTAAAGATTGGATTTGCCTTCCTGAAAAGTCTTGAAGCCATAGGCAGTGCACTAAGAGACGTGGAGGGAGCCTTGCAAGGACAAATAAGCCTCAGGTAAATAATCTGTAGAGCAGAAAGTCCCAGAACTAAAGCTGTGAGGGCTAACAGCATTACTTAAGAGTGGTACCTTAAAAACTATGTTAGTGGTTCTCACAGGTTTTTTGCCTTCTATTGTTTCTAAATTTCCCAAAATATTGCAGTTATAGAAGTTTTATATTACCTCATTTTTTTTTTCAGATTGACTGTTTCCCTTGTTTGTGAAGCACTTTTTTAACACAGCTGAGAGTAATTTAAACTTTTTTTTCTTTTTTTTTCTTTTTTTGGTCTCCTTAGAATTAAAAGTTGATGGAAATAAGTCTATATAAGGTTTTCAGACCATCTGGAGGCCCACAGATCAATAAGGAATTAGTGCTGGATTTATAAAGACACTGAGGTAACACTGAGGTGCACATAAACACCTAAATGCCTTTCAAGTCAGGCCCTTACTAAACAACAAGTTTGGAGCAAAGAAAATGTTTCAAATAAGAGTTTTGTTACATTTGTTCCTACCTACAGACTAGATCCTACCACGCAGTTCAACTGAAATTGTGCTGACAAACAAAATTTTATTTTATTTTTTTAAATTTTTTTTTGGTGCAGCTTAGCCTCTGATCTGGCTACCTGTCTATCTACCCTTGAAAAGGGTTCAGGGAAGCATACCTGAACTGTGGGAAACTTAAACTCTTAGGTAAATGCTACCAAACCAGCATGTAGCTTCTGAGTATTAATTATAGATTTAAGTGATTAACTGATATTTTAGTAAAGGCATAGGTCTGCCTTGCACGCTTCCTACCCAGTAGAATATCTTAGTTCTTTAGACATTAGAAAGTCATATTCTGTTGGCTTTCCATATTAGAGATTTATATGCAAGCTGAAGTATAGGGAAAATAAGTAGAAAAAGAATGGTATTTGTGGGATTTTTCTCGAAAAGAAGGCATCAAAAATAAGAGAAGGAGGAAAAAAAAGAAAAGTCAGGAAAATAGAGCTATGATAAATCAAATATATTTATAAACAATGACAAAAAAAACCTTAAATATCTGTTAAGTTTTCTGAAATCACTGCAGTTTCTTAAATGAACCTTAGTTCATGCACACAACCCATGACAGATAACATTACTGGAAAGCAATAATAGAACACAAAGCATGCTAAGAAGCAAATACATAAACCTATACAAATAAAACCAGGAGGTTATTATACCGTTAAAAGTAAAATACACCTATTTATCCAACAACTTCTCCTCTTTGCTTCAGTTTCCCCATTCTGACAGCAAGAATAGTAATATTTATCACTTGAAAATATTACCTAGAAGAATTGATTAGCTCATCATTGTCAGTAATTACAGTAGTCATTATGTACTTCAAGATAACTGGATGAAAGTACCATAAGTCCGGTTAAAATGAGAATCTGCTCGGGAAAGCAATGAGAGAGGAATGCAGAGCCTTGAACTTTTATCGTGGGATCTTGTTTGGCCTTAGCTGGTAAGTTACTGAAATCTGTAAGCATGCCCAGCTGCTTTGAGGGCTACAAAGAACAAGATAAGATCCCTTTGTACTGCAAAGGTCAACGTGATGCCCGGAGCTCAGCAGCCCAGCTTCAGTGAGATGAGCGGGCAGAGGAATAATCATCTCCCTCGGCCCGCAGAGAGCCGGGACTGTGGCCTTCCCCTTCCAGCTGCTGGATGGAGAAGCGGTGTAAGATCTCAGTCACCCAGCCAGCCTCCCCACCCCCCCGCCTCTAATGCTGCTCAGGAAATCACTTATACCAAATAAAACTTCCCTTCTCCCCTTCAGCAGGATTTGCCCCACAGCCCTGTGGCCCTTTGAGTGTCTCCAAAAGATGTGGACTTGTGGAATGGGAAGCAGGACCCAGGGACAGGACACTCCCATTCTCTCAGTCCTATTTCTGCTTGTAGTTCCAGCTCTATTATCTTTTTCCCTGAGCTTTCCAGGGCTGCTGTTCATGTCTGGCAGGTAACTTCCTCTGTTCCCCAGCTACCTCCTGCCATCACAGCACTCTGCTCACGCCGCAGCTGGGGAGGGGAGGAGGAATGACCCCCTTCTCCGTACCAGCGAGGAGATCTATGCATGGAGGGTCCTTCCTGGCATAGGTCAGAGGGATGAGGAAATAATTTAAGGCTGCAATTTTTTGCAAGTAATGCCAGGGTGCAGCTATATTTCTGGAAAGCAAGAGCCAGCTGTGCCGGAGCAGAGAACATCGCTCAGCACAGCGTCAACATTAAAACCCAGCAGCGTTTTGATATGAGACAAATTTTATTAAAACCATAAGAAGCAACCATCCAATAGTTGATTCTTTCTTGCTTTTAGCATATACATAAAAGAAAGGGCTGGCGTTCTGACAGAAAGCAAAATGCTTTCAGTCCTCAGCCTCAGAAACACAGGCTTCCTTGGTCACACAGTTTTCAATAGCTGCAAACACAGAGTTATGTTGCTAAATGTTAAGGGCTCAGCTGTTTACCAGAAGAATGTTTCCTCCCTGGAACACATGGTTTTGCTTAAAAGAAGTTCTCCCAAAACCCCCACTTTATTTAATTAGCAAATGCAACATTATAGTTCTAACAAACATGCCATGCTGTATTCCCTTACGAGAGCAAAATAAGAAAAGAAGACAAAAATTGACCTCTCAATTTAAGAGAGGGGCAGAAGTACACTCTGCCTAGGAAACATTGCAGCTTTGAGGTCTGGTGATCGAGAGCCAATCTCGTGCTTGAAACGTATATATCTTTGTGTGTCATTTCCATGTCCTGGTTCATGCTGAAAGCACAAATGTGGAATCGGAGCGAGAGGCTTGTGCGCTCTCCCACCTTTTACCAAGGGCTGGTCAAATCTCTGCCTCTCACTTCCCAGGCTTAGCTCTCTCCTCTGTAAGAGGGAGGTGATCCTACTCCCCCTTACAGAAAGCACGTTCAAATCATTAAATAAAAATGTAGTACTCTTGTAGCTTCTAAATGAAGTTACACTGAAATTAATGCATTTACATCAGCAGTTGATTTATCCCAGAGTATTACCAGGATGCAAGCAAGAGCTTCTAGAGTGAAAGTATTATATTTTTAATTAAGGGCCCTTGAACTTGCCACGTGTTTTGAGCTTGTGGAGAGTGAAATGATGGCAAATTTCTGAACAACTCAGCTCAGCAAAATATTTACGATTATCTGCTAAAAATGATCGTTGTGAGACAGAGCTTAAGCTAACATGGGAAATCTGTGCTGAAAGAATTACAGATATTGTTGCCACCCAAAGGAAGCATACTGTTCACATTCCTCTTATTTCTTTTGACTCTTGTATCCAATGGAAAAGTTCTTGATAAGCTTTATTGCACTGTAGAGGGTATAAACAATGCACTTTGAAATCTGCTGAGCTTAAACCCGAAACTTATCTTTTCATTTGTTTCCTGAATTGTCCCACAGACACAAATCCACACCACACATATGTTTATAAAGAACAGAATACATTTATTACTGTCATGCAATCCCTTCCTTTCTTGTTGTTTTTTTTTCTCAGTATTTCTTAATTTATTATTTTTTACTTGCCACGGCATTCTTCTATATGCTGAACTGCAATGTATTGTTTGATGTCTCCACTCAAAATGCAAAGAGAGGGAAAAAGTTTGGGGTTTTTTCTGCTTTAATAGATTCTATGTTTCAAGATTTAAAGTGATTCCTTCAAGGGGGTCAAGCAGGAATTTACTATGTGGCAGGGAAATTTAGTGAATCAAGAGGTTTTCAGTACAGAGGGTATTGGCCTTCTGACGGAACTAATGGGACCCTGTTGTTCACAGGATAATACACTTAGTAAACACAATCTGAGCTGGTTTTACAGCTGCCATGGAAGAAAAAAATTCCACAGGAAATATAGGTCTGGTTGGTTTTTTTTTTCTTTTTCTGTTTCTGCTTTTCTCTAAAAAGATCTTGTACTTTCTTGGCTTTTTGGCATGAGTTCTTTCCTTCTACACTCAAATGGAAGTCAATAATTAACCACAAACACCAAAATACAATTGATTCTAGTGCAACCACTCTGTGTAAAACAGTAGGGTTAATCCTCAGTTCCCTACCTTCCTAATTTATATGAATTTATCACTTCTCTTCCCAGAAGTTTGCCTGTGAACCCTCACATTTCATTGCCTGTCAGTTTTTTTTCTTTTGGTCTCTTGTAGCAAGGGATGCTGACATCAGGCAACAGCAGACATTCTGTTCTCATTCCCTGCCTGTCCCATAGGTGAGGCCTGGGAGCCTTGGAGAAAGGAGCATCAGCCCCTGATGGTGCAACACTACTAAAAGGCAGCAAGGGAGCAGCCAGAATGCAGAAGCTGTGGCAGCCCCCCAGCAACACACTTTTTCTCCTCGTGCTCCTGCATTGCCTCAAGCTATGGAAAGATCATTTTAGCAGAGCAGACCTGCTTTATGGGCTGATCTGTGATACTTACTCCAACCTCCTTTGCCATCTCAGATGCCTTCCCTTTGATCACAGGACAGACATGGAAAGGGGTGCCAGAGCATGCTCCAGATTCAGTGCATGGAGGTGGTCACAAACCACATCAGTGGGGTGTCAGGGAAAGGCCAGTTGCCCAGTCCAGCACGGGCACCATGATAAAGTTGCAACCACCTGGGAGTAAAACTAAAACCTTTTGAGATGGCTGGAATGGTTCATTAAAGAACTTTCATACACCAGCAGGCCCCAAAGAGAAAGGAAAGTCGTGGTTGGCATATGATATTTAGTCAGCAAGGACTTGTTTATCATTCTTTAGAAGTGAAGAAACCTTTTAAGTAGCTTTCAGGGGAAGGTAGAGAGCTTTTCTAGAGGTCAGAAAAGTAACAATTTCAAGGTTGATGTCACTCCTCTGTCCTCAGTGTTTCTGTGACCACAACTTTGTTGCTAATTAAGAATCAGCTTCAAGAAAGCAAAACACAAAGTATGAGGTGCATAATCAGCATCACAAAAGGACAGAAACATTGGTTCTTTCACCATGTGATAAATAAGTATTTTGTGCAGATGTGTGGGCCCCGTGTGAAGGGGCATGGTGCTGCCAGGCCAAGCACCAAGCCCAGGAGAAGCTTCTCTGGATGACCAGGACCCTGGGGTCCCCCATACAGAGAAAATTCCTTTGTCTCAGCAGGAGGAAAAAGAGTTGTAACATCAACCACAAAAAAAATCCCATTTGCTGCTGCTGCCGCCCTGCATTGTGAGTGTTGGCTCCAATTTTGGGAACAGACAGAAGGGACTTTGCCTGGCCATGCTGGATGTGCTCCTAGCATGCCTGCTGCCTGCCTCCCCCAGGACATCCTGGGGGTGATGTCCCAACCAGCTGCTCTGGCAAAAAGGACTGCCGGACAAGGGGAGATGCAAAACTTAGAACACCAGAGTGAGAAGCGTAGTGAAAAGTCTGGCATCTGGATGTGTCAGTCGTCTTGGCAGCTATGCAGAGTTTTTTCTTGTTTGCTCTGCTAGATGTAGGCATCTGAATTCCTGCTGAAAAGAAACAGGGGTGTTCGAAGCCTCTTGCGATTTTGCAATTTGCTGGTTCATATGTCTTCCTATCTGTGGCACTTACAGATATATGTATATCTAAATGTATATGTATATTTATATACCTCAGAGGTATTGGAATGAAATGTGTTTTGTTTTGAATATTCAAGCCATCCCAGCATAGTTAGCTCCTGCAAGAAAATTCTTTAAAAATTATTTTCACCACAGTGAGCATCTTTCACAGAGGAGTCCATCAGCTTCCAGAAGGTGAGACGTGTGAAAGATTTCCTGTTCCCATGCAAAGGAACCAAGCCAAGGACTAACAACAGTGGTCTGACTCTACAATACGAAGGGTGAGCGCGTCTGCGCTTGCACAGAAGTATCCCACATCAGTGCAGAATGGGCCTGTGGATTCCTCCATCCCTCCTGGGTATTTCAATTAAAAGCCGGGAAGGAAGTCCAAGAAAATGCCTAAAATGGCTTGAGTCCTTCCTCATGATCTGGAAATGGAAGTCTGCGGTGACTAACTCCAGCCCAGCCACCAAACCCCTCCCTCCCCGACTCTGCATTGCTCTGTTCATTCCCAGCTCCTCTCCTGCGTTTGCAAACAGTCAGCAGTGGAAACAGTGAAGCAGCCTGGCTTCGAATGCCAGCACCACACGAGTGGTATGTGACTGCAGCAGGGACTGTCACCAGCCCATCCTGGCCCCTAACCTAGGAAGAAATGATTAAAATCTGACCGGGGTAAGGCTTGATTATAAGCAGAGGAATGACTTTAAAAGAGGCTGCTGCCACACCTGCAAACAAAGCCCGATTAAATCCTTCCATTGACTTAAACTGGCTTCAGAAAAGGCCTCTAACAGCTTCTCCAGTTTAAACAAAAATTAAAATGCTTGTTTATCATTTTTAAGCCAGTTCAGATGATGTCTGCTGACTTTCTCACATAGCTAACAGCAATATCTGTAAAGAACAAAATTAGCTAACTGAGTGGTCAGGAAAGCTGCATCCCTTACCCACTCAGAGCTGGTAATATGAGCTTTTTTTTTTTTTCCCCGCCCTCTCATTCTGTTTGGTTATGCATTTGACCTGAATTTGAAAGCATCAATCCTGAAAGAAAAGTTGCCTGGGCATGGGGAGCAGTGGGAGCTCATGCTCTCGTGGTAGGTTACTCCATGGGCACCAGCCCAGTTCCTTCTCTGTTCACTCACATCGTGTGACAAGCATGAAATCTCAGCTCTTCTGGTCAAATTTTAACCATCTAGGTGCAAATACCCAGTGATTTTGTGTGATTTCAGCTGTTCATTTCCTTCCATCACCCATCCACCTCACATAAAAGTCCATTGAGACTTGTTTTTTGTGTGGTGCCTATCCCACAGGAGTGTGTGATCTTTCCTGGTATCCAAGAACTATGACAATGCAAAAAATAAAGAACAGAAGGGGATGCTTGTCAGCCCAGTACTGTATTATTCAAAATCTTACAGTTCAAAATCTCGCCTTCTCTTTCAGTTTAATTCAGTAACAACTTTTTCCTGAAGGACTTCTGGAGTCAGAGCTTTCTGGGCTCATGAGTGAAGCCTAAGGGAGGATAAATCATCCAGTGTGGGGCCCAGGATGCCCTGTCCACTCCTCTTTGGTTGTGCACCATGGAGAGAGACATCCTTGAAATGTTTGACTGCTTCTGAGATGAAGCCCTCCATGCCCTTCATTCAGCAATGCAACAAGATTTTTGGGAGACCAAACATGGCTGCAGATGAGTTTATTCACAAGGTGTATGAGGTGTTGGCTGGAGAGATGCAGAGCTGAGCTGCTAGCATATGCCCTGCCCAAATTTACTCCTGCCCTCAGGTTTGTGACCTCGGTGACTATTTAATAGTGTAAACCTACCTTTTATATTCCCTGCAGAGGTGATTAAAAAGGATGAACACATGAAGGAACACCTGAGCAAGGATATCACTAGATTAATTCATTATTTCTACTAAGCTAATTAAAGGCAGATCAATTAAATGATCACACCGAGATCATGATTAAGATCAAATCAATAAATCAGTAGATTCAAATGGTTGATCAACAGGTTGTATATCTATCAAAGTGACTTGTGAGGTTGCCACTGAAGGAATTACTTAGATTTTAATCTTGTCTAGGAAGATTTCAAGGAGGAGGCAGAGTCTTTTCAGGCTAAAACCCCAGCGAGCTTTCCAGCAGATGCAGTGACCCCCTGGGTGAAGAACATAGGCCTTTGAAAGATATAAGGATGTTGAAGGAGATATCTCCCCTGCTTCGAAGGGGGATGTCCAGTCTTTGGATTTTTTGCCAAGCTGTATGACCCAGGTCATATGGTAATCTTGTTTACACTGTGTTTGGGGATGTAATGTGACAGGCATCACCACAGTAACTTTCCTTTAACACATCTTTCTTAAACCTTGATTTTACTTTTAAATGTATTAACATTTACTGTCTGTATATGCCCTGTTTCACAAGTGGCCCTGTTTTTCTCTACTGCCAAAGCAGAAGGGATGGTTAGGTAAGCCTCGCTACTTCAGAATAATCTTGTTTTCAGCTCCAAAGACTGCCACCTTAACTAATTTACTAGTTAATTTTAGTAGTCCTCCAAGGGTATTTTTCACACAAGCACACCTGGTCACCCATTCATACCAACGAAAAAACAAGAAGAGATGGAATTGATTCATTAAAACAAAGGTGAAAACAAGCAATGTAATTTCATCATTCCTTGGAGGGTTTAATTCATGTCCATATTTCTTCATTACGCCAAGCACAGCACTGAAGGCTTCCTCTGGGCACACAGCCTGGAGTCTGATGTGGCCCCAGAGCAGGCTGCAGCCTGCCCAGCCCAGTGAGAGCCTTCGCTCAAGTCTAGCTCATCTTCCTCTGCGTGCGTTACCCAGAGCAAGGCAGAGTGGTGATGTTGGTGTTTTTATTTTGGGTAGTGGATGATACAAAAGAACCATGTTTCCCTCATCACCATCATCATTTGTACAAGTATAACTTCTACTTCAATCAGCCTTGGGCTCACACTGTAGGGCTGTCAGGCTGTCAGGTGGTTTGGAGGGTATCTGTCATCCAGGTTCCTCACAAGCTGTGTCAGGAAGTCCCATCAACAAGTGACCTTTAATTTTGCCTGATCAGTTTTGATCATACCTTCATCTGTAATATAAAATACAGATGTGTAGGAGGAAGCCTTGCCAGTAAGGCATAAGTTTATCTTGCAGCAGAGGTAAAGGGAGTATAACATGCTGCCGGTGGAAATCTCTCAACTTATAGAAATATACCTGGTATCCTGCTCAGCACATTTTCTCCTTGGTACAGTTTCCTTGTGCTAGTTCCTCCTACAGTTAAAATATTGTGAATTTCTTAATGGAAAAGAATTGGGATGCTAACTTGGGGGAAATTTTTCTCTTACTCTCATGGCTTTTGACCTAAACCTACAAAACACTGTTACATTAATCACTATTTGACCATTAAAGTTTTCTCAGTGTTGACTCTACTTTGGGTCTGTTCTCATCTCACAATGTCCGGTCCAAGCAAGGGTCAAAATGTATTTGAATTCCCAGCTCATGGAGGCCTCAGGCTTGCTGGTAACATGGTGGAAGGCTTTTCACATTTCTTTGTCACTGATGTGAATTATAGCATGTCTGAAGCAGTACGTGGGCCTTAAAAATAAAAAATTAAAATGTAAGATAAAAGATGCTCTGGTTCTCCTTTTGCAGACACAGCACTAATCAGGGGGCGAGCTCTGCACAGTGCTCTGGTAGAAAGTAATTTCCTGATTTAGGGTGATATGTAGCTAAGGATTTTGACTGATCTCATCTGTATGTATATTCAGTCTTTGTGAGATGCTATTAGTAAGCATAGCTGAAATTTTAATATCTTATTTTGTTTTAGAAAGTGTCTTTTGTATTATTTTTAGGGAGAGTTATCTGTGTTACTTGCAACATGACGCAGCTTTGGGTCATCTGCAGACTTAAGCAACCTAATCTTTCTTCTTTCAGGCAAATAATTTACATGAAAGCCATGTACAGGCCTGTGCCAGGACAGATCCTGGCTCACCCTCACTTGGTACAGCCTTTCATTTGGAAAAGAAATCACATTTAAAGACCAGAATAGTACAGGGCTTTGCCACTTGCCCTCTACTAATTTTATCAAGTGTGTTTCTCTGCCTGCTTTAGCAGGACATTGCATGAGACTGGGCCACAGCCTGTCTGGACCCAAGTTGTTGCACCTCTGGAGCTTCTGCTGTTAGTGTGCTTTGGGAGGAAAGCTGGTTGGTGTGGTATGGTTTGGTCTTGACTAATCCAAGTTGGCTGCTTCTCATCTCATTGTCATCTCCTGGATATTTACAAATAAATTAATTATTTGTTCTAAAGAGTTACAGCTAGGCTGACTGGTCTGTGAGTCCCTTGGCTTCTCTTGTCTTCCCTTTTCTGTTCATAGGAACTCCTTTGGCCTTTTTAAACTTGGGGTGTCCTGGCATATCCATCATAAATTCCCCAAATTAACCACTACTGTCAGTTAGTGCTGGGTGAAATTGCTCCTGCACAATGAAATCATAAACATTACCTCATCTGTGTGCTCTCTAACCACTGCTTTCTTTCAGGCTTGCATCTCATTCCCTTTCTTGGCTGCCTGTTCAGCAGCAATATATTCACTGTAGACTGATAATAAAAAAAGTATTAAGGACTTTGACTTTATTGAAAGTATTTATCAATAGCTTTTGCTATTTATTGAGTAGCAGAGCAACTCTTTTCCTTACTCATCTTGTTTTTACCATATGAAATGAAGTCCTCTGTGAACTGTGCCCCATGCTGTAGTCAGGAGCCTTCAGTGCTCTTTTTTAAATCAGTGCATGACAGGGAAAATTTTTTTGAGCCAAGCTGGTTGATTTCTGGCCTCTGTTGGTTTTTAATTAGTTTATTTATTTGGAGTTCTTCAGGTCTCAGTCTCAAACAGAAATTTGGGCCGCCAAAGACACCGAGATCACCTCCCATCCCCACTGCTTGTGGTAAGTCCAGACAACTCAATAGCTGTCCTAAGGCCATGTTTCTGAAGGTCTCTTTCCAAGATTCCAAAATCTCCACATCTGCTCAGTGATTCTTTTGGCAAGGGGGTCAGCAGGAAGGACTCTGTCTGCATAGCCTCCCACCTGTCTCCCTGAAGGGACATCCTCCCTGTGAAGGACAACTCCGAGCGTCCCTTTTGGGATGCTCCTGCTTCTCCTGGGGTAGTGGATGTTGGGTGATGCTCCTGAAGGCTGAGGCTCCCCTGCGTCCTTTTGGAAGCCCCGTCGCTATGGCGACTGTGTGCAGCGTTATGATCTGTTTGTTGTCCACCTCTCTCAATCAGAAACGCTTCTGGAGCTTTTATATTTTCAGTGATTTTCATTCAAATCACTAGTGGGTGGTTTTGAATTTAAAAGGGAAGTGACACACCATGAGGAAAAACTTCCAGAAACCTTTGTGGTCTACTGTTGCACTCTTTTACTTTTTTAATGATTAAAAGAGACTTTTTCTCAATTTTATCTTAATTTTGTGTTATTTTCACACTGCTCTGAGCACATCAGAGAGAAAATTTTTCACTTCACCCCGTTTTGGATGCAAAACTCACCAAATTGCTCCCCAGGGTGGCTGTGGCATTGAGAGGAGCAGCAGAGCCGCCCACATGCTCCCCTGCCCCGATTCTCGGGGGACCAGCAGGAGCCAGGCAGGATGGACCAGAACCCTTAGGGCCTAAACGCAATTTTGCCCTGGAGCAGACCTGTGGTTAGCCCAGGGACATCTCCTTCTTAGTGCTCCCAACTCATCTAGGGGATGAATGAAAAGGAGGAGCGTGTACGTGGTAAATGCACCCGCCTTTGCTCACCTGCTTATTCATCACCAAGTAACATTTCAAACCCTGGTGATCACTCCTCCCAGATTACAACCTAAAGCTTTTACCTGCCAGGCCATAGCACTTCTGATTTGATGATTATTTTAATGAAGGATCACAACTTGCATTAGTGTCCTTCTTGGCCCTTCCCTCTCCAAGGCTTCTGCCTCTGTTTGTCAGAAAGAGGTTTTATTCCTTGACTTCTGCATATTCTTCCACCTGCTCTGACCCCTCTGCCACAGCAGTCCTAGGAGGTGAAGATCTGTTTAGCTTTGACAAGTGTTAGTACTTCTGCATTTGATATTAATATTTTAGGGAGTTGTTTTCTTTCAAAGGAATTTAAATACCTCTCTTTACCTTTGTTGCATTTCAAAATTTCGCATCTTGTGCTGACACGGAAAGAGCTCTTTGGTTGGGAACTCATGGTTTGCTTTGAAGGTTTGAGATTATCAGTGAGGAAATCTTCTTTCTCAACATGTAGTTTAAAAAGAGCTACCAGGTGACTAAAGAAAAAAATGTATAGATATGAAATCAAGAGATTATTGGAGAGAAAAACTGAATGCTTTCAAATACAGAAAATAAGGACTATGGTTTTAGTTGTGTTTTCATGTAGTTTGGTTACTAGTGTTCATTCATTCTGGATAGTCAAAATAAATTATTTTCTTTTTAGATATCCTAATATTTTTACTTACAGAGCATGACAGGATGCTCTTGGATTTGCTACTCTAAAACATAGCAGCATTCCTACATAAACATGCTTAAATGGCACAGGGTACCTCAAGAGCAGGTTTTGATAAACCTTTCACTTTTATGTACAGAACCAAAACATTGGGAATCTGTTTGGTTGAGTCCCTTTGGAAAGTAACTTTCTTTTTCATTTAGCCCTTGGTGTGGCAACAGGAAGAGGCCTAGGGCAAGGAATGGAGGAATGGTTTGCACCCAGCACTCCAGGAGCTGGGGAGCTCACTGGAATGCTCCTGTCCTCCCTGGGTGTGGGGAAAAGCCATGACGAGAGCAGAGGGTTGCAGCAGCTCATGCTCCCAAGTAGCTCTTTCTGAAGGATGCACTGGGGACAAAAAAGGGGTCTGTGGTGTTCACCATTTTTGGTCACAGCCAACACTTTGCAGGCAGCTTCCCTCCACGCTGCTGAGTTGCTGGCATCGCAGCCTGCTCCAAGCCCACCTTATGCTTCAAGTGCAAATTGTGATCCTCTAGGGTAATACTTGATGGAGAGCTGGTGGCTGCCAAGGGAAGACTTTTCCCTATTTACACCAACAGATACCCACAGACCAGTATGGTCCTCCTCATACTGGATATGTGGATAACCCCCACCTGCAAATGGGAACATGGAAAAATGTCAGTCTTCTTGCCTTGCCACACATTTGAAACCAAGGCTAAGCACTGCCCTTCAGAGAGAAAACTTAAATGCTGAGATGGTGCAGAAACACTCAGACAGAGAGAAAACATTTTCCTAAGTGTTACAAATGTGGAAAAACTGTCTGAATGCCCAGGATAACTGTGAATGGTCTGAGGCGCTTTGGCTGATCACCTCCTGTACATCAGTGCTTGCACCCCAATGTGCATCAGCAAGTCAAAGGGGAATGGTGGGTGCTTTGAAAACTTGCAAGCACAGTCCAGTGTTTGGCCCAAGGTTTGCAGGGAGCAATGTGTGGAATTTGCCCTGGCTGAACAAGGTGGTGATGAAAAGTTGCCTCCCTGTTCTGGTAGCAGTGTGTTGACTTTCAGGAGGCTGCTCCTACAAGTGACCAGCACGCTCCATTTGGCCCAGGCATTATTAATAAGCCAGTCCAAGAGTTCAGGCTGGCTGTATGTGTTAGTGACAAAGTTATTAGCATCAGAGGAAATCCCAGCTTTTGTTAGGAAGAATGTAAACAACTGCTGTTCACAAAAGAGATGCTTCATTCAGCATCCAGGAAAGAAAAGAAAAAACTGGGGAAAAAACCCTTCCTAAGCTGTTGCTGCATGGCTGGCCTCCTCAGTGTTGTCCTGCTCCCGAGCAAAGGGCCTAAAGGCTGTTTAGGGACAAACAACAAGGAAAAAGCCTAAGTTTTCATACAGAAATCCACATGGAAAATGTCTGCATACAAGCTTAGGTGTCACCTCACCCCAAAGCCAGCCCCTGCTCCCTTTTACTTGAACTTGGAGCATCATTTCCATATGTTTATGTATACTTATAGCAAAAGTTTTAAGTGGATGGAGCATTTTTTGAGCTCCCAAAGATTTGGGCTACCTGAAGTGCTATAAGTATGAAAAGTGTTGAACTCTTTGCAGTCCAGAGTCCCATACTGGAATTATCTCCCTGCTTAGGATCTCATGGCAGAGCTCGGTACATCAGCTCAGTATCCATCTTATATTTTGCTATAAAGAAAAGGAGGCTGAAAAAACCCTATTTTACTGTATTTTCATCTTAGGGAGTTGAAAAAATAGCAATTTAATTCAGGACAAAACAATCAATTATCACATCACTGAGAGCTTTTCTTTCTTCTGAATAACCTGTCTCCATCTATAAAACCAACCAACTTTGCTGAAGGACCCAGTTTCAAACTGCTTCAGCTCAATCGCAAACCACCCTTTAATTGGACTGAGTCACAAGCTTACCCTGCAGCAGCCCCTCAAACAGCTGTTTTCTGGAGCTACAAGTAGGTCCCAGAGTGGTGTGAGCAGGATATCCAGGAGTAGATGGTTGATGGCTCTGAGTGGGACAGGCTCTGCAGCTGATACTAATCCCAGTTATCATGGCACAACGGGACAAAGAAGAGCCCTGGGGGTCCAGAAGGTGCTGTGCAGAGCAGAGGAGGACACATCTCCCATCCACACTGTTTGGCAGCACCTCTGCCAAGCAGGAAGTCATTTTCCGAACACTGCCAGTGGAGACCCGACAATGAGCATGTTCAGCCCCTTACTACCCCAAGAGGTGTGTTGTTTTGGGGTCCTTTATGCAATCAGGACAAAGCAGAGATGAGCTGGGATTCCAAGTTCCTCAGAAACACCCCATGGACATTTAAACCCCAGGACCGGACAGCAGCCAGCAATGTGGGCAGCATATGAAGAGATTGCAGAGCTCACAGGGATTTTCAGCTCCCTCTCAAGCTCACCCCTACCCTGTGATCATGGTTTCTGTGCTTCTCGGAGTGAGGCTGACCCTACAGCCCCTTTTACTTCAGCTGGGAGTTTACTGCTGTTAGGGTTGTTGAATCCCTCTGCCGCTCCAGAGAACAAAGTATCCAAGAACAGCAGATCCTGCTCTCAGGAAATTGCACAGATTCAGGGCAACCCAGAGCTGGTTGAGAGATCTAAAAATTCCAAGCTAGAGGTTCCCTCTCCTGTTTTGCTGGTGCTGTCTAGTAAGTCCATGGCGATGTCCCACCATGCCAGACAGGCTCCAGCCTTCGTGCTGGAAATGAAGGGAGAGCAGAGTGCTTCTGACTATCTGTGTTGCTGCTGCTGCTACTGCTGCTGCTGGTGGATAAAACGTTGTGAGGAGATGGGAAAGGCCATGGGGAAGGTGGTGGGAGGGCTCTGGTGGTGGCACCTGCCTGAGGTTGCAGCAGCTCCAGGGTGATTCATCCTGAACCGGGAGTAATCGGCTGCTGAAATGCCGAGCTCTGAAACTGTTTCATCATGTTTAGCATTTCCCGCTATATAACACGCAACTTTGCAAAGGGCTTTCTGCTTGGTGTGTGGCTGCAGCAAAGCCCTTAGTCACCTCCTGGTCCCAGCAGCCAAGCGTCAGTCCTGGGGAAGGGAGCAGGCAAAACAGATCTCGCAAGAACAGGCAAATTACTTTCGCTTTCTCAAGGGAAAAGCCTCAAACAAGCAAACAAAAAAAGAAGATAGTAAGAGGAAGTGAATACTTTAAACCAGCAGTATCTGAAGTGAGCTCCTTTATTACAGAAAAGCCAGAACAATCTATTGGCATGGTATGGCAGTTGAAAGTGCCTGAGTGATGGCTAGGAAATCTTTCTGTGCAAGAAGGTGCACACACTGTTGGCAAAGCAAATGATCAGAATTTTGCTAACTGCTTGATGCAGTTTTATCTGACAAGGCTCCTCACTCAGAGCTGAGAAAATAAGTGTCCCCTCAGCAAGGCTCCGTGGGCCAGGGGACTGACACATCCAGGCTCCAACATGCTCTGAGAAGAAGATAATCCTATAGAAAAGGTCTACTGAGAGCATTCAGCATCATGAGTTTTAAGATGTTTGGTTGCATAAAATACTGGTGGATCCATTTTCCAAAACAGGCATTTTGATCACGGGCATCTGGAGAGCTTTATCAGAGCGTTTTGCTCCCTGCACTGCCACCTCAGTCACTGAACTGGAAAAATTCACCCCCAGAAACAAACAGGTAGAGATTGCAGTGATTGTAGCACTCCTGATGGGAGGCATGAAGCAGGTGTTCTCAAAGATTTTCAGGTCCTTCTATCCTGTAACCAGCCCCACAAAGGAGGCTGCAGCAGGAGCACCCCAAGCACAATATGGCACAACTGCGGGGCTCACTGCTCTGTGCCGGCAGCCAGATGCATTCTGCAATCTTCTGTAGCTTCCAAATCGCCTCTAAAGGTGATCCAAAATCCCCCCTGCTGGCAATTCAGGGGTGAGGAGTCTCCCATCCTCAGTATGATGTCAAATGTCCCCTATCTTTGGTAGGATGTACTCGAGCTGTGGGACTCCTCCACCTCTGGCAGTAAGAGAGACCCCTGCCAAATCTTTCACCCCCGCAGCCAGATTTATAGGCCAGTGAAAGGCCACCCCAGCCATAAATCAGGGAGAAACCCTTGTAGAAATAACCCTTCTCATTAAGTCCTGGTTGAGATGCACGATGCAGTGCATCTGGTGTTTGAGCTACAGCTCCAGCATCTCCACAGACTTCAGCCAACATCTTCTAGGTGATGTTTTCAAATTTCCTCTCAGTATGATGAAAGACTGAAAGTTTAATTTATTAAAGAAATCATCTTAGCTCTGGAAGCTGAGATTTCATCACCTTGCCCAGGAGCTGGGACTTTGGCACAGATGGATAGTGTCTATCTGTTAATCCAGACCCAGAGAGAAGAAAGGAAGAAAAAGCTTGTTGTTTCATAGCAAACGAAAGAGAGAAATCATTTTGGAGGCCTGCTCATACCTGAGACTCAAAAAGCACTGATGCATTGAGGCCTTAAAGTGTATTTTTGCAGAGGTCAAGTGCATGTCCCCAGCATGGAATGAGCAGAATAAAAATTGGCATTGAATTCTGTGTGACTGAAACCTTGATTCAGAGTCACTGCAAGTGAAAACCCCAGAGAACATGAAATGCTGTTAGAGTTGTACTACAAGGCTTTGGATTTTTTTTCTCTACCCCTCTGGTGCCTGATGTTCCTGCAATTAATTTAGTCTATGTTTCTAACAGTGAGTGTGCAGAAGGAGGAGGAGCAAATTGATTTTTGGTTTTCCTTGTATCAAAATAGTATGGCTTGCTAAAGGAAGAGCTTACATTTCAGCCCCAACATGTATCTCACTTGCATTGTGGATAATCCTTGAAAGATACCCCAAAGAGTACATTTTGGGGAGGAAAAAAGATGTGCACACAGAGGCATGCAGGAGGACCTGTGCACTGCTGCTCACAGAAGACCAGGTGAGGACCGGGGCCATGTGCAGGGATGTTGGATGCTGGAACCAGCAGCACTGCCCGGAGGCCACCCAGCGGGATGGGAAATGGCTTGAACAGCCAAGGATGAGGACACGAAGTCACTGACAAATTACTTGTGATCTTGCTGTGACTCACTACAGAAACTTCCCTACCTCAGCTCCTCTTCTTGAGACATCTTTACTGGTGACTGATTCGTGGCAGTCTGGTTTTTTTTAAACCCAACTTAGAAAGCCACCCAAACACACAAGCACTGAGTAATTACCATACATGTCTAGCACCTAAATAAATAAAAGTGCTTGCCCTGCGCTTTTCTGATCCAAAGCGCTGTAGACTCTGAGTAATCACTTCTAAACCTGTGTTACAGATGTTTGTGTTGCTTTCCCGGGCCTGCCAACAAGAAAGCTGAGGTGGAGGATGAGCCCGATGTCCTGGAAAAGCTGCAGAGTAAGACTGAGAGAGAGCGGGTGTGGCAGAGCTTTTCAGCTCCTCTTGCTGTACACAGCCTTTTCACAAAGGCAGAGCTGGGGCTCGTCTGTATTTCTCTTCCTGCTGCCCTTCTGAACACCATTCTGCACGCAAATGTGCCCATGGACTAAATACCTTGAAGCTCATATTTTCCAGGAGATGTACATTACCTTGTCTTCTTCAAGCCTCTGTATGGCTTATGCTGCAGCTGATCCCAAAGCACAAGTGAGGGGAAAAACAATGGTGGAAATTCAAGGAAAGAAGGAAGCCAGAGCAGCTCTGTCAGCTTTTATGTCTCCTCCTAAAGTCAGCATGAACATACACGGACTGGAGGAAGCACATGTAGCCATGTCTCTCGCTCACAGCAGTTTGGGATGGGGGTAAGAGGACCTATCACCCCAAACCCAAACCATTTTCCTGGATGAGCTGTTGGAGATCTTTGGTGCTGTTTCCTATAGCCACCTCCTGGCTCAGTAGAGCTGGTGGCACAGGGTCTCCTCCAGCAGTGCCTGCAAACGTATGGGAAGCAGGTGGAGGCATGGCTGGGGAAATGGGGAGGTGCACAGCAGGGTGGATGGACCAAGTGTCCAGAACAGAGAGAGAAAATTGAAATCCCACTGAGGGAACCATTCCTTCTCTTGGAAGGCACTTTGAAGGGCTGTTTTAAAAGATTTCTCCAGTGGACTGAGGAAGAAGAAGACATGCTCGAGGTACAAGCATATATTGCTTTCAGGTATGTTCATGGGGCATTTAGGGACAGCTTGATCTACTTAAGATGCAAAAGATAGTCCAAGGTAAACTGAAAATTTAGAACAAAAATGAAGGACATTGTGCTGTTACAACCAGATAAACAGTCTGTTCCTCTTTCAAAGTTAAGCAGATTTTACTATAGTTATTTCTAGGCTATATCCTCCTGTGTTGTACTTCAGATGAAGTGCTGTCTCCAGAGAATGAAACCTCTCCATATCCACATGGCTCAGGGAAGCTGCTCAGGTCCAGCTGGGGAATGAAACCTGTCCCTGGAAAGAAGTTATCCATAGTCAGTGAAAATACTTGTCAAAATCATACAGAGAGCCTTTTAATTAAAAAAAAAAGTAAAACAAAGCAAACCAGAATCCAACCTGATTATGTTAGTCTTATGATGAGGAATTCAGCCTACTCTTACTCTACCTGCAGCTCTCCTTTTTCAATGGCTGGGAATGGAAATACATATTCAATGCTTGCCCTGGTTCCAGAACTGTATTCAGTCCAAAATGTAAAATCACTTTGGTTAAATGCTCTGTCCTTCTTCAGTCTCCAGCCTTTAAACTTTCACTCATCAGTGTAGTGCCAGTGTTCAGACCCTGGCTTTCATCTGGAGGCAGGGGTGTCAGTGTTTCATCCTCAGGGTGTCAGATGTTTGCAGTCAGATGTTGGATAAAACTCTGCTTTTCAGGGAGACTCTCACAAGCTGTTGGAGTTTTCTGAGCCTATTTTGTCCAAGTAAAAATATTTTAGATCCATAATAAGGAGTTTATTCCAGGTCTTTTTCTATTTTGTATGCAATATTTTAGTTATGGCTCTACTCTTGCCAGCACCACGGGCTGCTATTTTGTTGTTCCTGTGAATGAAGTAAATAGCTCTGCATTCCAGCTCATGATAATAACACAGCTATATTCCTAGTTGGCCTTGGCCAAGACAAGCTATTAAAATGAGTTTTGTTTTGTCATGTTTCATGTTCTGAATCAACTTCAGGAGGTGTGGATCTGATGGAAAGGCACTGAACAGGCAGGAAAAACACCAAGACGAACCTCTCACAGCCAGGATCTACTGGGACAAAAGCAATAATGTTCCTTGTCTCCTAATGCTGTGCAAAGGTGTGTGTGAAAAAAGGTTCACTTTTTAATGTGATCGAAATACAGCCCCCTTTTTCTTTGCCACTTGTAACTCACGGTGAAATGCCTGTGCTGACCGTCCTCTGGCTTCTGCTGCAGGGAAGTGGGCAGTGGAAAATGCAGCACAGGGCTTTGTCAAGTGCTTCCCCATTACTGGAGTAGTTTTGCTCAGTGGCTGTTCTGATAGAGTGAAAAAAGGGTTATTTCATATGACTTGAACTGTGCAGCCTGATACAATCATTAGGAAGCTTTGACTGCGTTATAAATAACTTGTGATGCTAGCACAGCTTTGTGCAGGCACCTCTCTGAAGCTCCTACCTTGGCAGCCGCTGTCAACAGGCTCCCCTAATGTGGAGGCAGTCCGTGATGGCAGTCACTGGTGGGGATGGTGGGCTGAAGAGACCATCCTCGTGCTCACTGCGTGACGCTGCCGCCTTCTGCTTTGCTGTGCATGAGGAAGGCTCGAGCCCTTTCCTCTCCCCACGCTCATCACGCCATGTGCTCCTTGGCACAGGCTCATGGCTTTATTTGTGTAGGGTTGCAATCCATGCCTGGATCCCATAGGACCTTGGTACAGATCCAACATCACTCATTGCATGGGAAAACCTTTCTTTGAAAGGGACCAGAAAATTTCAGGACAGTCAGGAGAGGAGCCTTCTCCTCAGCAAAATAACCCTCTGAGCAGCTGACAATTAGCTGCTGGAACAGCTCATGATTTCAGGTAGTGTTTGAAAGCCAGAGATTTATAATCCAGAGTCACATAAGCTCTATGGCAAATCAAATCTGTGATGAAAAAAACCCTGTAATAAAACGATTCAACACAGGAAGTCTGATAAATTGTTAATTTTACTTAGGATAATTACGGTATTTACATCTAGGTAGCACTGACAGTTCAAGGCTTTGATATACTCTAATGTGATTTATGGGCAGCAGAGAAGAGCTGGGTTGAGCTCATCATCCTCACCTCAGGCACATCTGCTTTGTGTGCAAAGCTCTCATGAGCACGTGCTGCCACAATAGATAGGACTGGCCACAGGTGCCTCCTGTCAGAAGCACCATCTGCATGGGCTGCTGCTCAGAGATGACCAGGGATTATTAAACACTAACGAATATACTACCATTATAGACAGCTCAAAGAGCTTGACAATGCACTCAAGGGAAAGAGCCCAAACTGGTATTCTGATCTCAGAAGAGAAGCGGGAAAGGAGAAAGTAAATGAGCCTGCCTCATCTTCCAGGAGCTGCTTTTAGTGCTTCAGTAGATGGTTGATCAACAGTGGCCTCAAATCCAGGGCCACTGTCATCACCTGTAGCTCCATTCTGCCAATGCAACCTACAGCATAGGTGAGGAAACAGCCACAAGTAATGCCCGGGGTTCTAACAGTGATTTGTGGCATAAATGCTGCAGCTGCTTGTGATTTTGAGGGTTTGTTGTGTCCCTCTCCTATGGATGCCATCCTGCCCCTTGAAGGTCTCCAGGTATAAGCAGGATGAGCCATGTCAGTGAGGTGGTGGAGGCAGTCACAACCCAGGACAGAAATATTGCGTGAGCACAATGGTTGCAGAAACAGTAAAAACAATTTTTGAGAGAGATGTGATATGTAATATGGGAGCAGAAGGAACATCTCTGTGTGCCGGTCTCAGATTTTAAAGATGGGTAGTGCCTGGACCAAAAAGAGACTGTGGTTTGGGTTTATCATCAGCTGACTACTGTCTGAAACGAAGCTAAATCTCATGGGTGACATCAGGGGACACGGGAACAAGGTATGGGAAATAGGTAAAAATCCCCTGAACCAAATCTAGCATGGACCTTTCTGCTTTCTGAATTTTACCCTCCTGGATGGTGTGTCCAATAGACTCATTGGGATTCATGTTTACCTGAAACATCTCAAGAAGATTCCACATGGATAAAATGAAATCTGTCCTAAAATGGCTCAAAAAGGAAGGGGTATCTCATTTTGCCTCCTACCTGGGAGCAACACTTCTTTGCCATCTTACCGCCCCACTGGAAAGGCACCAAGGGACACCAAAATATCCACTGTGAGGACAAGTTTGTGTTGCTTCTCAGACTCCTTTAGGGAGTCTTGGAAGGTTTCTGTAGAAACCAGAGGCTCAGGACAATCCTCACAGAGCTATTGTCTTTCTTTGTAGACTTTCATCTCTGAACATTACATAGATCCGTGATTTAGGAGTATTTAAATGTTTGGTCTCCACTTAGCTAAGCAGGGACATGGATGGCCACTCATTTTGCGTAGAGCAGCAGGATGTGAGAGCCTTGGCACCTGGAGCCATCTCTCATTCCCAAAACTGAACGTGAGTAAAAGGGTTTTGTGACAAGCATAATGACTTGCACACTGAAACCATGTAAAAACTGAACTCATGTTTTACAGAAAAGGCTGCAGCTCTGGGATGAATTTTGGCAAACACACGCCCTTCAAAAATCCACAAAACTGACATTTGGTGAAGGGTGGGAGGGGGAAGAGTGCACAAAACATCCAAGCCCATGTTTTTCATTAAAAAATCATAATGTTTCATGTCTAAAATATCAAAATTAATCATTTCAATGCATCCAATACAACTGCCATGAAGAGACTGCTCCAACAGCACACCACTTCTCTCTGTGAGTGGACAGGAGATGAATGCCCTTTTTGATCTGCATTGAAAATGGTGTCTTCTAGGACATGGGAAAGGAAGCGGGATGAAAAGGATATTAAGTAGGCTGCATCTCGAGAGAAGAAAACCCCCTTTAATCCCCTTCCCAACTCCTAAGCATCCATTTGAGATCCAGCACAGGAAGATGAAGAGGACAGGAGGGTAAGAACAGCACAACCAGAAAAAAAGGATGTGTTCTCAAGGGCACCATCAGAACAATGGCACTTCACATTCCGATCTTGAGTTTTGATACCTACTATGCTGGTACCTCTGGTTCCTTTCCAGAGGAAACTGCTCTGCTGTGTTCCTGGTTTAGGTGTTGGAGCAGTGAGGTCAGGACTCACCTTTCATGCAAGGACCAAGAAATCAGGTGACTGAGCCATATTCACAGTCATATGTAAAGAAAAGGCAGCAAACAGGCAAACTCCAGGCTGCTGCAGTGGAGTGGGTAAATTCATCAAGGAAGCAGGCAGTGGTGCATCCCCGCACTCAGATCTGGCCTCTCCAAAATCAGTTGGTGCTAATTTCCAACAGATTTTCAAATCAAAACACAAATGCCTTTTTTTTCTTCTACAGCCAGGACCATTACTGGGTATGGCAGGATGCAAAGACCTGGCGAGCTACCCCTTCTGTGTCCAATGGAGAGAGGCTGGAGAGCTGCTAAAAAAGGGAAAGAACAGGCCAATGTGCTGTTGTTGTGAAGCAGTCGAGTAGCAGAGAGACAAAACAGAACTTCCAGCACCTTGTAGCTTGACTTCTGGGACTGAATGCAACATCAGCCCAGGTGAGCCCAAAATCATCCCACTAAACCCCTCCCTCAGGCTGCGGAGGAAGGGCACCACTGGTACCTTGGATCTCCATGGGAACCATATCAGAGAGAGGGGAGATGAAAGAGGAGAGCAGAGAATGGACCAGAGAGAGCAGTGGGGAATGGGGAGAGGGTGGTAGTGGGGTGAGGGGCATGTGGAAACCGTCCATGCGCCAAGGTGCCCTGCAGGGAGCAATAACAGGCTTACTGCAAAGCCTGATGCACTGGGGAGGAAAACTAAGCAATGTGTGGAGCCTGTGGTGGGAGAATGGTGTTTCCTCACAGCAGATTAAACTGGCAGCGATACTGGCAGAGGGAGCTTGTGAAGAAAAGCAAAAGCAGGCAAGAAGAGTTCGCTCTTCCCATAGGTCTTGTGGGACAACATAGTGAGCAAAGCAGGGAGACTAAGGATGCTTCTCTACACCCATCCTCCTCTTCCCCTCCAGCCCCCAGAGGAACCTACATTAGGAAAATACCCTCAGCAGTGTCACCTCCTCCTCTTTTTCTTCAGCCATGGCCTGGGGGTCTCCAGGCAGTGATGGCTGTCACCTAGGCTGGGATGAGCAACCTGGGGTGCCAGTGCCCACTTAGCCCACCCAAAGCCTCCTCTTACACGGCTGAGGGGTTCATCCCTTTGTTGGATGGCAAAGCAGCTGCCACAGGGCAGAAGCATGGGAGTTCATGATGGTCCAGGAAAGGGCTGGAAGCATGCTGGCCAAGCAACACTTCACAGGCATCAGCTCTGCACCTTGCAAGTGACTCTCTGCTGTCCCATGACAGCACTACATTCCTGCTGCCCAAGTACCATGTGGGATCATTCCCACACTGACAAAGGGAAGAGCTTGTGTTCTTCACCAAGGGTAGGCCCCATTCTTCAGAACATCTCCTTGCCTGCCTGACAATGGGAGCAAGCACAGAGACTTAGTCTTGGTCTCTGCCTCTGCCCATCTCTGAGTTATCTTCCCCCACATTCTTGGCTGCTCCTTTTTAGTTCAAGGAATGAAACTCATGGCAGAGTCAGTCAGGGAAGTGGTGTTACTGCCAGTCTCTGCTCTGATGCCTTTGGAGGAGGCACTTTTCCAGATACAGTGCAGATCTTCCCAAGTGGGTGCTCCCTTCCTGGAAGCTCAGCTCTCTGCCTGCACAGGCTTTGCTGCAGCTCACACACCACCAGTGCTGCTTTGGCTCATCTTCACATCAGCTCTGCTGATGTGGTCCCAGACCACTTGGGGATGCCATTAGCTTCCTTATTAGGAGATAGTGGGAGAGGGATGACAGCTGCAGGCCCCCTTCTTGCCTGCACACAGACAACTCCACACTCAAAAGTGTATTTTTCTCATGTGTGGCTGGGGTTTCACCATCCCACCTGACCACACAGAATTGGGAGCAGCTCCTGGGGCTCCCCTGCAAGGGGTATTTGCTCAGGGCTACCCAAAGCAATTGCAAAGCTTCCTCATCCCAGCCCAAACAGCTGCTTCTCCACAGATACTCCCTCCCCATCTGACTGAGGCAGGAGGACACGATCATGAAGTTCACTCCATAGTGTATCGCTACAAGCCTGGCAAACTGGTTGAGGCTTCAGCCATTTTTCTCAGACATCAGCCATTTTTCAACCAGCAGATTCCTGCCAGCCTGGCATTTTTCTAATGTATGGTCTGTAGTGATTTTGACAGGAAAATTCACATCTGTCCCCTCCTACTTTCATGCAGCCCAATGTGCCGTGTCATCTTGGTGTCACATTGTCCTGATTCTGGCACTTTAATGCAAGACCACTGAGGGATTTGGTGCATGAGGCACAGCTGATGCCATGCAGCACCTGGAGCTCATTGTCTCCTTTGCAAAAGGCAGAGAAGGAAGTTACTGTCTGGTCATTTTGGCTGCTCTCTGCCATGGCCTGCTCAGTGATGCAGCCTGCTTCGGCTGACAGACTTGTAGAAAGGCTCAGAAATGTCAAAATTACCTTCTGTTCCACAGCAGGTCTACCAGTGATTTGTTTTTCTCTAAGGCGGGCAGCTGCAGGATACACTGCTCTCTGCAGTTTTAACTGTCATTCTCTCCTGATTTTATTTTCAAATCCACAGTTCAAATGCATTCTCCATTTATAAGATGGGCGAGTGGCACTGACATGGTCTTTTCTCCCCTGTGCACCTATCTTCCCCACAGGATACTTAGAAATGTGCTCTATTCCTCCTTCCTCCCCAAGAAGCTCTCTGTATTCTGCAAAAAGGGGAAGCTGTAGTCAAAAATGATTGTTGCTTCAGGAAAAAAGGCAGCAGAAATAAATGGGCTTTCTCCCACATCTAGCAGAGGTGGAGAGCTGAACAGTAAAAGTTAGGACACAGAGACACCAGCCTGAGCAAGCAAGCATTCCCTGGGGAAATGGGGCACTTTGTGCCCTTGGATAAAAGAGATCTCCTGTACCTTCACTTGGTGCTGCCTGTGCCATACATCTTCTCTCTGAGCTCACTTGCTGACGCTTTCCCTTGTCTTCCCAAACACAACCCTAAATGCACTACAGAAAACAGGGCTGCCGGCAGCCTTGTGCCGCAGCAACAAGCCATCACCTTTGCTGCAGGGCCACTGCAACTGGCAGCAGCTGAAAAAGGATTTTCTTTCCTGGGCCTGTAAGCAATTGGTGCTTTGCACTCTGTATTTTTCCATTTGGGAAAACCAGGTTTGGGACAGACACTACAAAAGCAATCTGAAATCAAATTTAACAGAGTTTTACGCACTGCAGCAGCACAGTTTCAAAGGGTGTTTAGGGGAGAGTGCCTGTAGCCAGCCATTTGGAGGGATACATTATAAAAAAAGGCAATAAAAAATACCAACTCCCCTTGTCTTTCTGCAGGCACAGCCCCAAGCAAATGCACACAAAGCCACAAAGGAGAGGAAAATGTGTCTGTCCCCAGCTAAAAAAAATATGCTCAGGACAATATGCACAGTCAAAAGGGGGATGAATCAGAACAACATAGCTGGACCCAACACAAAGTTCTCAAGGATATAAATTGGTGAGCATCTGGGTACCAGGTCCTGAAAAACCAACCACTGCAAGCAAAATGGACAATCAAAACCAGGGACATCTGACATTTCACTTATCTGGACAGGACGCTAAATAGGAGTTCAAATTTCAGAGAATGGCATTTAACCTGGATACCCTGTTGCCTGAATGAATACTTCGACCACTGTTGAGATCATCTTCCCCCTACTCTTCTATTCCATTCCTGCCTCCATCACCAAAACTACCTGGCAAATTCAGGATGAGCTTTCTACCAAGAAACATGGTAAATAAACTGTCTAGCTATAAATTCTCCTAGTCCTACTTGTTCCTATTCTCTTCTTAAGGGTGGAAAACAGTGAACCAGAACATTTCAGAGCAATGACACCAACTGATAAAATAATCCTGACATTTGCTTGCTGCAGATTAGAGAAAGCCCCAGCAATTACTGAAAATCCTGCAAGTTTTGGTTCTGTCAATGGCCATCTTTATCCCCTATCACTACAGTACACTAATGTTTAACATCAGCTATCATATCTCCCATCCTCAGTAACTAGCAAAAAAAATGACATCCAAAGATGGCATCATGAACAGCCAAGGACAGAAATCTACCATGTCTACCATCACGGACATAAAGAGGCAGCCTTTTGTAGCAGAAAGAATTTCTTGGACTGTTTCAGTTCCCAGCATCTGCTGAGGCTGTTGACATAGAGGGCAAAATTTGATGCAGTGAGCAGGATACCAGGCCATTTGGCAGAGGTGACACCAAACAGAACATTACGTAGTTTTCAAAGGCTGGTTAGACTTGAACTGGGAAAAATACCACTAGAAAGTCAACCAAGAATTGGTTTGCTTATATACTGCTTACTTTTAGCCTTCCAGCCAATCTAGCCAATCTAGCACATGAATTTCCTGAGTTTACTTTCATTCAACACATGAAAGTGCTTTATGAACACTGACAAAAAGTGACATCCCGTTTCTGTTTCCCAGAGCTAAACAGCTGGAACTGGGAAGTTAGTGAAAATTTCCTCTGCAGGGGAGCTGGTCTAGTCAAACTCAAGAGCAGAAGTGAGAGAATAGTTTCTAATGATGACACAACCCCTAATTGTATAGATCATCATTTCAACTCAGCTGTAATAAAGCATGTCCACACAAAAAGCTATTTGCATAAACTACTCTTAGCCAGGCCAAGTCCTGCACCCACTGCACTACACAATGGAACCTAATACCGACCTCAGTGAGCCAAAGGTGTGGTTCTCAGTTGTGTGGGAGTAGGACCAAACTCACAGTCAAAAGCCTGGCACAGCAAAAAAGAAGCACTGCCAAACTAAAGAATTAAGCTTAGCTTAAGTCCCTGGTCTGCAGATAATTCTCCTCCCTCATGCTCTGACTGCCCGCTCCTGAACACAAGACAAAAAACTTTGACTGGAAGCTCCAGCAAGACTTTATTCAATGGTATACAATAGCAAGAAATTAGCATGAAAGAAGAATTGTATACACTACTGACTTTCCAAGTCACTAAAACAAACCCATAGTGACAAGAGCAACTGAGTTCGATGACATAACAAGAAGCGTGTGACCATCTCTCTAGTGTCCATACCTGCAAATAGATAATATGTTAATGTTTTTTTAAAAATTACAATTCATAGTAGTGCTGGTTTGGGTGGATTTATTTTCATTCTACCACAGCATAATTAGGATGTAAATGGGATGAAGGTGAAATGTTGTTAAGGAAATCTTAGGATGTTCTCCACATTTCACTTCCCCTAAAACATCTACCCAGACACCAGTCAGAGGAGACTGACAATCCACAGCACCATGTGCAAGAGATCTCAGTACCAGTTATCTTTTGCCCTGAATCCCACTTCAGATATATCTGGCATGTAACAAAGCTTGTCACAGCCCCGGAAGTAACACTGAGCATGCATCAGGAGATATTAATTCATGTCTCCGTTTCTCATCATCCTGCCCGTGCAATATGAAGTGATTAGCCAGGCAACATGGACTCAATTTTCATTGTGTGTTCAGGAAAACGATGGTACTTCATTTGTCACGTCCATGATGATTTGCACACCTGACTGTGTACCAGAGCCCAAAGACAATCCTCAACAGTTATAATACCTATTTTGCTTTGTTTCAGTCTGGATTCTGACTGGAACGAATTTATTTTTTCAAAAAGTTAAGAAAAGATTAACAGATAGATGGTGCAGAATGAAGTAAGTGATAGGCAAACTTCCTAACTATTCTCAATGTACAATTACCTCTCAAAATACGATTACCCCTCAGAAACCCATTCTTGGATCTCCTACTGCTATTCTTAACATGAGACCTTTAAAAAACATTAAACAAAACAAACAATACAGAAATTATGAAAAAAATGGGCCAAAGCCACAGGAATGGCCTTCCAGATGCTAGGAAATCAGCTGTATTAATCTCTGAGGCTATCAGAGTTATAAAACAAATCATCAAGGTAACAGAGGGACCCAATACAATGTCTGGCACCTCAGCAGAAACACTCTGGAACCCAAGCAGATGAATTCAGGTAATTCTCTAAACTCAAATTGCTCATGCAGTGGCACAGTATCCACCTGAGACTCCACTTCTAGCTAATTCCATTTCTCTCCTGCTCTCTATTCTTTAGAGAGAATGTCAATAGAAATCACTACTTTTCAACAGCTCTCACATACCCCACAGCTGTTTGGACTTCCTTCAGAGCTCGCTTAGAACCAGGTGCCTAAGGAAAAGTCCATATACAACAAGGTGGAAGAAAAAAACCTCTCTGAACAGCAACTATACCCTCAGACACACCAATCTGACATTGATCATTTGTATTTACGGGACAATTGGACTTTTCATCTTGAAATCTGTGCAGGATACGTACTTTTGGAACTCCCATTCCCTGTTGTCCAGCGGACATACTTGGCGAGTTTTGAGCCAGCGAGAGATGCAGTGGAAGTGGAAAGCGTGCTGGAAGACAAAGTTCAGATCACATAATTTCAGAATTATGAATGCATCTCAATGTGAAAACTACCATTGAAAGCATCACAGTAAGAAGAGAGTAGCAAGAGTTTACAGGCAAAGGTGGGGACAACTGATCAGTCAATTAGCTGGTAACCACCAAGAAATTGATCCACATTTTCAAAGAGGAGGAAACATTAGTGAAATGGCAGCAGGGAGCCTGTTCCACAGTGCATGCAGTGGCAACTGACTGACTTCTGATGAAGGAGAGAGTGCAGAGTTTAGCAGCTGCTAAAATTGGCAGAGCAGATGCTGATAAGAAGCATAATCAAAAAGAAAAGAGAGGATTTCAGAGTGAGTAGCAGGGATGATATGAATGTACACATGCTGAAGGAAGCTTTCTGTCAGTTTGCAGGAGATACCAGCGCCTGAATAAAAAGGAATTTGCAAAATTAGAAAGAAAAAAAAAAATCTCTTTTATGTGTTTAATAAGGACACCCTTTTCCTTACCCCATACAGCTACTTAAAACCAAGGTTCCCCTTGGTTCCACACACAACATAATTTTGACACTTGAATATCCTGACATGGTTAAAAATTTTGCTCTTGTCCTCTGCAAACAGAATTGCAACATTTAGTCCTGTTCCAGCATTAACACTTTGTAACTCAATCCCACAGCACAGTGAAGATGGGATTGAGGATCAGAATGTTATTCCACTATGGAATCGTTTATCTTCCAACTCAGGCCCAGGCTAGCTAAGAGGTATTCAAGCTTGGAGTTCATGTGCTAGTGGGACCAACTGATTTTATCTTCCCCCAAAACTGAAAGCAAATCACCTGGGTACCCCAGCTTGACTCTTTGAATTAGCCTGCACAAAGACAAATCAAGCAGACTGACATCTAAGTGATCCTATTACCACAGGGAAAGAAAAAGGTATAACTCCTAGGCAAACCATGATCAGGAAAAACATGCTCAGAAGGAAAGATCTATTATTCCTTAAAAAAATAATTAAGGCTCATCTTCTTCCCTTTGCTTCTGTGCCTAATTACATCTCTCCATCTTTCACTTCCTTTTATTTTCTTCCCTCTCTCCTTTCTACACTCTAATAAACATAAGGAATTTAAAGTTCTTATTTCTGGTGGGTTATGTAAAAAATACTACAGAACTCATTCTGTCCCAAGTCTTCAAAAAAGGAGGATCCCCCCCACACGAGCTCCACAATAAAACAGTTTTCCTTACATTGCAGACGCCCCATGCAACTGTGCACTCCTCAGAGGTAGCCGATGCTTGGTTTGCTTGACATTCTATGCCTAGGAAAATAAAGATTGAACAAATATACACAGGAGTTGAAGATGTACATGCAACACTAACTGGTAGATTTCTTCGTAACAGCAAGTGGAGGCATGGGAGGAAGAGCTCTTTTGTGGTATTTAACACACCAGAAAGTATCAAGAGCTATGGTTTAATGTGTACTGTTTTTCCAAAAGCATCAAATCAAAATATACTTAATCCTGATTTCCTCCTTTCTCTACCTTTTTGGTATTCCAAAGTTCCAGAGGGCAGGAGTACATAGCTCATCTGCTGGCAACATGTGTCTGCTTCCCAAATTTCAAGGCTAAATATTTTCATTTTTTCCTCTTGTGTTCAAAGAGACAATCAGTTGACAGTACATTTACTTAAACTTGTTAACCAGGTTTTTCTCAATATAAATTCCTATATGTTCTTGTCACACATTGTATACTTTATTTGCAAATTAATTTGCTCATGTAATGCTGGAGTTTGCCTGTCTTTATTTTATAGTCTTGTGATAGGTAAGTACATCCCAAAAGTCCACAATAGGAAATACAGTATGGTTTGGACTTTTTACACCGTGGAGCTGAGTACTCAGGAGGATTCCCCACGCCCCCACTCCAACTATTTATGAGTTTGGGTTATGTTTTGGGCTTTTGTGTCAGATAGCGTGGATGAAGGAGATGAAAAAGAGTGAAGAAAGAAGGAAGAACAACACTGAGAAAATAAATCCTGCAAGCTGGTTCTCCATTCTAAAGCCTGAACAATTCACTTCTGCTCCAGCTCAAGAAGGAACTTCAGAAGAAAAAAAGATATTTCCAACTCCTCCACTGTCAGCAGCACAAACCTATGAGACTAACATTTTACTCCTTGCTAAAGGATGCTTTCTGTAAGAGTCAAGCCCAAATAATTTAAAAAGACCTGCTGATACGTGATCAGCTTCGAACTCAACACATGAGCTTGCTGCTTTCTTGTTTTGCAGATTTTTTTTTCCTAGCAAAGATGTCTGAATGAACTCCAATTCTCTGTCCACTTTTTGTGTGCTTGAATATGCTTAGAGAAAAGGAGTTTGATTCATCACTTAAAGATTCAAAAACTTTCAAATCGCACAGGTTTGGCTGAAAAATGTAATCTCTATTTGTCCTGTCCTATTCATCCCTTTCTCCATTTTTCAGGTGTGGAGGTGCACAAAATAAAAGAAAGGCCCATTTTTTCTGAGATGCAAGAGACATCAGTTAACCTTGGTCACGAGGAACTACTCAAAACAAGACTGATGTCTAAAGAAACTCAGTAGCAACAGCTGTTCTGCAAGATCTGAGTGAACCCGTATTTATCATATGGTTTACATCAAAGATATGATATACCACAGCAGAAAGTCCAAAGCTCAATCCCTTGCCTGCCCATAGAAGAAAACAGAATCCAGTACTTCTGAAAGGTCTGATGTCTTAATTCCTGAATCTCTCAATACATACAGAAATAAAACAAAATCCGATGAAGAATATGGAAGATGCTCAAGACCCTTGAAAAACTTAAATTACTTTGGATACTTGTATAAAATTCTACACCTGAGATTGTTGCAACAATTTTACTGTTACTACGGTATAGACTCATGGGGCATAAGATATTAGCTTTTATATATCTGGCCAGAGTCTGTACAGCAACAGATAATGGTGAGAAGATGAGTAGAAGGAAAAGATGAGGAAATTCTTCAGAAGGGAGGAAAGTCAAAGAGTAAGCAAAGTTTAACTCAGACAGCCTCTATGACAGCAAGGAAAATACTCCAGCATATAATATACTTATCTTGTTTCTTCTCTTTTCCTTCTGGAAGCAAAATACTGGGCATATTAGATGTGAAGTCCATCTAGCCCATTTTATGTCATTTTGTCTTTTTTTTTTTTTCCTCCTCTCTAAGAGGCCCTAACCTGAGAGCTGCATGAACACAATTCTTAATTTTTCAGGATTTAAAGGACTCTGTATTTTGCCTGGGAGTGAGAGGGAAGAAAGATGGTTTAGGCAAGGAAAAGAAGCAGCACTGACATTCATTTCAGTGTTACTCAAACTTTCACTGACAGTCTAAGGCATGACAGTCCCAAAAGTTTAAGAGGACAGACGAACTTTTGTGGTAGTGGTTGAGGAGGAGTTCTCTGGTGGTGATGTAAAGCCCTTCCAACAAGACACCCAGATTTAGCTCCCTCATCAAATGCACTGGAGATTACTGCTAGCACTGCTACCTTTGGCTGCAAAAAAAGAGCCTCCCAAAAGCTGAAACACTTTTTGGTCTCGTATTTGCTTCATTTTAGAAAAGGACAATATATCAACAAATGAAAAATAAATAATAAATAAAACACACGGACAAGCTCCATCCTAGAATGAAAGCTGATGATTCTGGCTCTTGAAAGAAAGAGAACCTATTTACCATCTGCTGACCCAAAAGAAGCAGTAAGAGTCAGTAACAGGTACTGGAGGAATACTGAATGACTCTTCTGTTGCCTTGCTTTTGACAGAGTATCTGCAGGTGAGGGCAGAAAGATACAGCTAAAACCCGAAATACCTGTAAATAATTGTGAAAGATGCAATGAAAGCATTTCAACTCAAGGATGCAGAAATTCATCTTATATAATGGCAGCTTCTGAATCTTGGCATCATAAGAACCAGCCTACTTCCTATACATTTTCTATTGCAGAAATCTCCTGTATATTTACACATCAAGAAATAAATCCAAACCCATTCCATCTAATAAACATCCTGAGATTCTTCTTTGGATTCTGTGCAACATATCTGTCTTTGTGAAGCTGGATTCATGTACTTGGCACGTTATCGTCAAAGCAAAGGAACAGTATTTTGATGGCACATTTTACACAGTTCAAACCTATATTGGTCATCTTACTACAATAATACATTACACATTTTAAACCAGAAGATAATCCAGTATACTAAACACACTGCTAACACTCCCCAATTTACCATGTTGCAGTGACAGCACCAGAGAGCAAGCCTTTGAAGAAAGACTAAAGTAAAATCTAAACAGAACCTGGGTCTTTCCAGAGAAGAACGAAACCTAAACACTGAAAGTCTACTTATTCCTTCTGTACACTGACAACAAACCAAACTGAGGGCAGGGGGATCCTTTGAACCACATCATTGCTGAGTCATAAGGCACATGCATGGGGAGAACTGCATGACACCTTACCATTGATGCCTGACTTTACAACATTAACAAACTTTCATTACCATGACTGTATTACTTATCACTCTTCTAATGTTTTCCCATCCAAGGTTTCTCTTTGTTGCTAGGAGTGGGAGACATTTGTATCCTGCATTTTATCAAATTGAATCTTGTGTTGTTCTTCCCTGCACATTCTATTAATTTTTTCTCAATTTGTCATCACTTCACATCTTATGTTTGAAAATCTAATTAAAGGGTTGTTTAACAACATTAATGATCTGTAACAAGGAAGTAAGCAAATCCAGAGCCAACACTGATCTCGGAATACCAATTTAGATATCCCTTCTACTCTGTATGCTGTCAATTTTAGTCTGTCATTTGCAGTCCAGGCTCCTCGTAACATTGCTCATACAAATTAATAACATGTTATGCTTGAGCAACTCAAAAATGAAAAAAAGCTTACCTATGCCATTTTCCTTTACTGTTTTTCCTAATCTACCTATATACTCTCAATCCCCACCCACATATGGCTAGGGCTTCTTAAAATTTTTTTTTTAAGAATTGACAAACAAAATTTACTACTGAAAAGTAGCATCTGTCCATTCTCCTTCCAGCTCCTCCACACCTCTCCTTCATCCCTATTTGCTATTTATAAAAAAAAATTGCAAATATATGAGACTGTATTTGGTCTGTCATGGAAGGTACAATTAATTTTGAGGCAGATTGATAGAATAAAACACACCAGCGTCTCCTATCTTAAAATACATCCCTCTTATCGTGAATAATTATCTTGAATTACAGGATTTTATCTATTTTTTCTATACATTTGGAAATTCTATAAATGTAACTTACGTTCTAATAAATCTTTGAAATTCCATTTGCCTGTCAGCAACATGCTTTCCTCTCTAATATAGCATAAACCTGAGAGACTAAGTAGTAGCCCAGTGTCCACCTTCTTTTGAAACTCCTTTCCGAGATGGTACAGGTTAGAGACACTTAGAAAGGAAATCTTCAATTAAAGGACATCAACTTATTTCATAATCCCTGTTTTTTTAGTGTTATCACTCCCTGTCTAATAACCAAGAATAAACTGAAGCATGGCTAGGCAGTAGCTGGCTCAAAATACAAATATATCTGTCCAAAAGAAGTGAACCTGCTTAATCCATTTTCAGACCAGTGTGTTACAGTGTGTTTTCTCTGTATTAGAAAAAAGAAAAAAAACCACCCAAACAAAGCTTCTGAAAGTAATTTTGTAATTATTATTAAATATGAAGTAAAATCAGATGCATCCTTCAGTAGCTATTAAGTCTCATTTTTCTGAACTGTTTTATTTTCATACAGTCTTATTGACAAGAAGTTGCCAATAGTGTTGGTTCCAAGGGCGACCACATAAAAACAAGTCCAACAAAACTGTTCCAGTGGGATCAGATGAGGCCATCCCCAGGCACTGTCGTTGGACCTGGGCTTGCTTTGGGGGGTTCCACCAGCCTCACATTTTAGAAATAGACGCAAATTTCTATCTGGGGTATATTAAAAGGTCTTCTGTCCCTCATGATTGAAACAAGATGGACAGCTATGATGCCAACAGTACTTTGTCATTTTTGAGGAGAAAATGAGTTTGTACTCATTACCAATACTCTAAGGGACTGAAATCAGTGACTTCATGTATACACTCCTATTTCATGATAGAAATGAACCATCAAGACTATACAGCAAAAAAAAAAAAAAAATTGAAATCAAACCAATACTAACAACGTATTGCTTTTTATTTTGGCATTTGATTACTCTCCTTTGTAAGTGAACAAATAATTCTCTAGGTGTTTAAAAAATTCCCCCTCCTATAACACGTACTAAGTTAGTTAGGTAAGGTAGGTTTTATAGAATGAGGAGTCAAATTAATTTGCTGGTCCATGCCTTTCCTTGCCAGACACAGACACAGAGAATGTTACAAGACTTCATCTTAATGAGTGTCATCAAGAAGTCGATACTCATAGCAACCTCCCCAACTCTGAAATATAATACCTCTTTGTAAGCAAAGCCTGTCAACCCTGAATAATTTCAGTTCCCTTTATTATTACTCCTTTTCCTCTTTGTTGCAGTCAAAATACACTCAGCAGCATCATGTCTGTTGATATGGCATCAAGTAATCCTGCTCTTTACAAGAAAAGGGTGAGGGAAAAGCAGTATGGTGACAGAGGTCACAAAAATAGATTATGAGACTTCAGCATTACATAGCAAAATAATCAGTTACTAACTGAAAGCTTTGCTGAATTATATCCTCAGCTGGGGTAATTTCAGCTGTTCATCACATACAAGTCCAAACTGTCAACTGTGTCCCCCCATTTACTTACATAGATCCATAATGTGGTTTCTGCAAATGGCACAGTTATCAACCACAATGTCCCATGCCCACAGAGCTACGGCATTCCACTAGAGAGAGGGGGAAAAAGAAAAACATAGTTTTGATTCAATTTACAGTGGACAGAAACCCTTGTTATTCTTCAAGAGCCCATGTACTTTTTGAAATAGAAAATCTGGGATATTTAAAAAAACCCAAATCTTAGAAGTCCAGAGTAATTCTTCATCATGAGTTCAGGTTACTAGGAAGCAGTGGTACATTCCTCTCACAAACCTCCCAGACGCAATGTCTCCTTCCCACTTCAAAAACAAGGTAACTCCCACAGTCTCCCCCCCCGCCTCTTCTTTTTTGTGAAACAGATGCAAACACCTGGATTTCTATTCAAGATCCAAAAGCAAGGATGCAGCTCATGCCAAATCCTCAATTCTGAAGGAAAGGACAGTCCCTTGGAGAAATACTAATTCAGATGCCATTTTTGTTAAGAGGAATTCCTGTTATTTGCAGCAGTTCTTCTAGTAATCACCCTTCAGAGCAGTTGGGGTCAAGAACTAAATCTCTAATGCTACTCTCCACTGACTCCTGAATAATCTTCCCTACAAAAAGTTAATAAGCAACAACCTATCAGCAAGGCTGGATATAAAAATTTCAAACTACTACCAAATTAACCTTTCAAAGACTTCCTTTATACATACAAAAAAGTAATAGCACTATCCCATGCTACTTCAGGGGAAGGGTTTGAGGACTTTAGGGCAAGCTATGCAGAAAAACATGATACCTTTTTATTCCTCCTGACAAAACCCATAATCAGGTCTTTTGTAAACTCATTAAATAAATGGGCCTGCCTTCAACATACAAAGCAATCCAAAACATTGTACTGGTAATTGGGATAATCTTCATTTACTACTTAAGTAGTATAGATTTTTTTCCCCTTACATTTTTTCAGTATATAATTGTACTGACTGTACTATAGTAAATCTTCCCTTTAGTAAATCTTCTCTACTGTGTTCCATTTCCATCTCAATGTTTTCATTGCTTCCCCTCAGTTTGGGACTCTGAAGGAGGAATGCAGACTTCCAAGTATTGATGAGCAGTATTGGACTTTGATAAGCTTTTAAATTTTTCATTAGTACCTATATAAAAAGTATTCACAATACTACTAGATCTTTTAGGACATGCACCAGTAGTGATCTAATTTTTTTCACCCATCTTCCAACTTCAAGTCTAGCTGGCCTTCTGGCTGAGGTACTCATCTCATCATCCATACTTCAAGGCAGCTGCAATAAAAGTTCTCAGCACCCTTACCTCTCCCACATGCTCCAGTACTTAATTTCTTACCCCATCATGGTCTACACTGATGACCCACAGACCTGTACTGAGCCACACATGCAACAAAGGTCTTGGTACTTTGCTGGGGAGGAGGAATGCCACTGACACATAAACAGTGCCACTTCTTATACCTCTCATTACATCTGTCCCTGTTTCCAAAGGACAAGCAATTATGTCTCCCAAACACTTCCTTCTGCACAGATCCAGGGGTTTCCATCATCACTGATGGCAGCTGCATTTCAAACAAACTCATCTACAAGCAGGAATCCCTGGAAATGTTTACTGATATCCAGTCTAGGGGTCGCTTTTCCTCAAATTATACCTTAGTACAAGCCCACACAATCTCTCCCTGCTTGTCTACATCCTCATGAAGAGCCTCGGACCATCACCACGACCCAGCTGACAAATTGGTGGCACTGGATAGGAGAGCGGTATTATGGCTGCTCTGAGTGAGGAGGAAAAGCCAGGGTGGCATGAGAACATTTGCTGACTAACACGTTGTTATGGCTCGATTTAAATATGAATGAGAAAAAAAGTCGGCCAGAGACATTTGTAGAAAGCATTTTACGCAGCACATGGGGCAGCCCGGGCGGCTGGGCCACAGCGGCCGGGGGTGATGGGGAGGCGGAAGCACTCCAGCGCTGCTTCCCGGCCCGAGCTGCCCAGAGGATGTGGGTACGGAGCAGCCGAGGCCCGTCGGGGCCGCAGCGCCCGAGGGGAGCGAGCGGCACAGCTCCGACCGCGGCATCCCCCGGCCAGCACGGCCCCGTCGGGACCCCCTGCTCCCGCCCCCGCCAGCCGCGCCCGCTGATTGGCCAGTTCGCGCTGCACGTGCAGCAGCCCGCCTCACCCATTGGCCCGGGCGCACGCCAGGACTCCCCGCAGGCCTCGCCCCGCCCCTCCCACCGCCCCGGTGCGGAACCGGGTACCCGGCTCCGTGAGAGCAGAGGGAAGTCGCCCCCTCCTTCGTCCCGCTCGCCGCCATCAGGCCGACCCCAGCCCTCCCCGTGCCTCCGGGAGCAGCCGGAGGAGGCGCCGGCGGAACCTCACTTTCTTCACTTCGAAGCGCTTCTTGCCGGCGCCGCTGTTGGTTCCGCTGGGGGTGTCCACATCCATTGCGGCCGCCATTTTGGGTGCGTGAGTCGGCCCGTGCCGCTCCGCGCGCGTGCGCGGTGGGGCGGGGCGGGGGGACGGAGGAGCGGGAGGGGGTGGGAGGGGTCATCTCATGGCCCCGCCCCCTCTCCCGCCGCGCCCCTCGCCGGCAGGTGGGGGGGGGGGGGGCTGAGTGCGCGGTCACGTGAGGGTGGCCACGTGAGCGCGCGCCTGAGGGCGGCAGCCAGGGCGGGGCCGCGAAGTTACCTCCGCGCTCCGCCAGCCGGGTTCGGGCCCTCGGTGTAGCACCTCGCTAAAATCCCTTGGCACTCGCCTTCCTGCCTTCATCATATGAGGGGCTTTAGCCGTCAATAAACGTCTAGCTTGTTTTCGCCCATCGTAATCGATGCAGAATGAGGTGAGGCCGGCGGTGTTGCTGCTGTAGCCCTTTTGTTCTCCCTCAGTCCAGGTTTTTTTAAAAGGAACATGGAATTGCGGGAGACAAGATGCGCAGCGTCCAGGTTACGCTTACGGCGTGCAATTTGTGCATACAGTAGTTACAGTCAGCATGGATTTAAAGGTGCTGCCAGAGCTGCTCAAGCCTTGCCTGTTCTCTTGGAAGGCTGGAGGCAACAGGCACGGGAGCTGGTTCTGAGAGCTTCCTCCATCAGTACCTTTCCGAGAAGGTCAGTGGTAGTATTGCCCATGTTATGGAAACTGAGGGCAGTACGCTCCCCAGCAGGACAACTGCAGATCTTGAAATTTTACCCAGCTTTGCAGGTCCCTGGAGATGTGATCTGTCTGCAGAGTCACCCCTTCTAAATCCGTTTATACACTGTGCTGCTCCATGGATGTGGGAAAGGGGAGATTGTCAAAGCACTAAAAGGCCATTTTCTTGCATAGATACAGGGGAGCAATATCTGTACTCTACCTCTCATAAGTACTTGGGCCCAAGAGCACTGTTCTGGTCTGTCTCCATTGTACCCATCTTGCTGTGTGCATACAGCTTTTTCCTGAGACCCAGTGCTTTCTGGGGTGGGGTGTCTGGCAATCTCCAAATAAACTTAAGCCTAAAGTAGGGACCTGCAGTAAGAACGAGATAATGCTATTATTGGATGTGTTGGGATAATTTTAATATTTGGATTGGGATTCATATTTGAAAGACATGTAATGCTTGTGCCTTGACTTATGCACAAGCCTAAATATTGGCAGGGTCAGGCTGAGCCTGAAAGTTGCACAGACAATAAAGGTAAGTTTGAAGAAGAAAAATGCCCTCCCTCATGTAAACACTCTTTTAACACCTCTCATTACCTATGTGGAAAGCTTCCATTTCACTGAATGGAAACAAATTCAGGTTTCCATCCTATTGCTCTGTATTCAGGACTATTGCAAAGGAGTATTTTGAAAATGGGAGGTGGGTGCTTGAGAAAATGTATTTTTCACCTTCAAAAAAATAGCTCTTTTCAAAGCAGAATTTGCAAGATTTCTTATTAATAGACACATCAATTCTAACCCTAGTGTGTATGTGATGTAATGTGTATGTCTATGTCCCCAGTAGGACATTCCTCAGTAAGAAGCCAGGACATTGAACAAACGTGTAGACTAGGGCATATACATTCCAGAGAAATGTTAACATTCATTTTCACTTTAAGTGACTGCTGCAATATAAAATGATACTCTCCCCTCCTCAGCTGTTGTCACTGGGGGAAGTGGTTGCCAGTGGGTAAAAGCCATGCAGCCAGCAATCATGTGGTCTGGATTTATCTTTCAGTATCTGGCAGCAAAAATAATGTAGCAACACAGATCTCGAGTTAAGTCTTGCTAAAAAGGTGGTGGTGTTCTTAGGAAAACAAAAAAGATAGCAAACATGGTGCAGGACAGAACACATATCTGCATGTTTAATTAATTAATATTTACTTATCTGTGTATGCAGTTACATTTTACCAACAAGTGCATTAAGAGATCTCCAGTACACTTTGCAAAGTGAAATTAGTGACAGTATAGTCCTGCACTTCATAAAAAGGGCTAAGCTACCTTCTTTTCTACACATAAAATAGTCTGTTTTCTGTTGATTTTAGTGTTATCTCCAATCTCTTTCCTCCTAGGAAAAGTGCATCTCCTCAGACCTGTTTTGCCCTCTTAAGGCTGTATATTATAGAGGGTTGTCAGAAGCTGCTGCAGGAAGAAAGGCTGCAGCTTTGAAAGGCATCAGTCTCAAAAGAAGTATAACACTGTGGTCCAAATTACCAGGGATGCTTTGAAGAATGGATCATTTTTCAAATCTCTGGGACACGCAGGGGAAGAAGAGAAGGCTGCCAAATTGAAAAGGCAGGGAGACAGACAGACTAGGTGGCATGTGACAACTGCTGTGAATATGGTTAGTCCCAATTAAAATGAGAAACTCTCTCTCCCAATTGTCAAAGATTGTTCCAAAAAGCAAGGTACCAACAACCTTTCAAAACCAGTGTCTTGGATTTTGGTCACTGCCCTTCTCCTTTATGTTCATTCTGTTGGCAGATTGTTTATTTTTCTGCAGTCACCAACATTATCCTATGTGGGATTTATCCCTCAAATGCTTCCCTCCTCCATACGTGCACTCTTTGAATGCCTGTGCCTGACTGGACTGCTGTGGAACTGCTCCTGGAGGGATGGCTGCTTGCAGCCCTGGCTCTACACCTGCATGGGGACTGGGCAGAAGGCCTGGTGGTGTTCATACTGACACAGCTTGTCCCTCCAGAGCAGAGGGATCCACATGGCACTGGGAGGATCCCCCAGAACTGAGTTAGAAGGAAAATGCAGACAGGAAAGGTGGATTTGCTTAGTCCTCACTGCCTGAGCTGTTTGCAGCACCAGAGAAGATGAACACTTACCATGACTAATCCTCCAATTTGATGGGGTCTTTCTGGGGCACTGGGGTCACTTAGGAAAGAAACTGTTCTGAAAGAGAATTGCAGCACTTTCAAACACTCTTCAGAGCAAGTCATGAGAGTAAGAATGGGCCTTCCAAGACTGCCAGGAGCAAAGAGGGGGAAAAAAGGGGAGGTGGCCCTTTTCTAGTGCTTACAAACCTCAAGTTTTCTCTTGCCTTTCTCTGCTTCACCCTCTCGGTGCTGCCTGCTTAAGGTGTGGTTTCAATGGTGCCCTAAGCAGCGTCAAGCAGGAATTACCTGGTATATGGGACTAGTTGCTAGTCAGTGGTTGCCATTCAAGGAGCAAAAATCAGGTGCACATTATTACTTTTTAAAGAACTGTAGGGCTGACTGGCTGGCTGCCCTCCAGTTGCTGATGCTAGTAAAACCATTTGAATTGGCTAAGTTGGGATTTCTAGCACCCTTTGCTTTTGGATGCACAAGCCCACAGACAGCATTCACAAATCACTGTTGGGGCAAAACTGAATCTACGGTTATTCTGTGTTGCCACAAAACACAACCTCTCACCAAGGCTCTGTACCAGTCTCTAGCATCTCCAGCTGATTCAGTGTGCTTGGCATAGGGAAATTGAATTCAGAGACAGAGCCAGAGGGGTAGACTAAGCAATATATCCCATAGATTTTTGAACCAGACTGTGCTTGCTTTCTGTGGAAACCCAAACTCCCCGCCTCTGTGTATGTCTTCCAGATGATGGTCACATTAAACCCCATATAGTACCCCTGTCTTTGTAATCCATTACTAAAACCTCAGGAGAGAATGGGAGCCTCCAAACTGGCTAAAAAGAACAGATGAGGTTCTGAGAGAGGAGCAGGTTGTAGCATTTAAAGGGATGGTGACTAATTGTCACTCTTCCTTTCTCCTGGCATTTTTAGCTGCTTGATAGCTAAAATAACACACAACCATTGTGGCAGCCTGCAGGACAGTGGGTGCTTGCAAAACCCACGGTACATACTAACTCTGCCCAATCTCCTGCAGGGAGTCTTTCCCCCCACATGAATAAACAAGCAATTGGGGCTGCGGCTGTAGACTCAGCGAATGACATCGTCCCCACAGTGGGCATCTCGGGCCCCACATCACGCCTGACAATCAGCTGCAGCTGATACAGAGAAACATGGTGAGGACAGAGGGATCCCAGTGTGTTACCATGAGGATGTTGGGCTGATTACATTCTGCTTCAAGAAAGGGCTTGTAGCTATCCCTCCTGTGCATGAGCACCCGTGTACTCCCCATCCTAATCCTTGCTGAGGAGCTCCATTTCGGAAGGAATCCAACACCAACCCCACCTCCTTCCTGCCACCTCTTTGCAGTTCTGGGCGTCAATCTGCATACGCTGATCGTATCTGGCTGTGCTGCCACCTCCCGAGAGAAAGCAGCATCCCGGCTTCTGCTCAGAGGAAAGAAAACGTTCCACAGCCAGGCTCCCAGCCTGCACGGAGGGCCCCGGGAAGCCAGGACTCTCCACACCGCCTGCAGCCGGCGGAGGCAAGACGTGGGCCCGAGAGTCGCCACACCTCCAGGTCAGCTGCAGTCTGAGCACCTCAGTTACTAACAAGGTTGAAGAAGCAGGAGGGTGAGACTGCCCATAGCAACTGAGAAAAAAAAGGCATACACAGGGAAGAGTGATCGCTTGGAAGAGAGGAAGAATCTTTAACCTGAGCTGGGATCCCAATGAGATGTGAGAGACAGGCTAGGATTGTAATTGGAAGAGAGGACAAGCCTTTCAGAGGGTAACTAACAGGAAAGCAGTAGCAAAGGAGTGATGATTGTTAACCTGAATAACCCAGAAGAACTGCATGATGTGACAAGAGGCTATGGGATAGTCCAAGTGCAGGAGATGCACCATTTGAGTATCAGGTCACAGTCTGGATCAATTTAATTGCTCAAACAAGAGTTTTCAAAGTGCCTTTTATCCATTTAAGGAGGATACAAAAAAGAAAAAAAGGACAATGTTATGATAACTCAATAGAAGTAGTTATATTCATTTACTACTGCATGTAAGCAACACTGGAAGATCTGCCAGGCTAATTAGCAGTAGCCAGAAAAAACCACAAGAGTAACCAAGGTAGTAACACAAGCTTGCCTGCATGTAAATCAATAAACTCCTACTGATTTGGGAAATCCATGAACCTTCAGAAACATGAGGGGAGGCAGTTCCAGACTGCTGCGTGGGAGACACTAAAACACTGTTTACAGATATTCTTATCTACAGTTTTTCCCTGACAGTCTTGAATGTGGGAGAGAGTCATACAGAGGGAATAAGCACTAAAATCAGACCAAAAAAAAAAATTCAGAAAAGAGAGGTCTGGAAGCTACCTCCACTGAGTCAAAGATTTTGATGATTTTTGAAAAGGTGACAACCACTGAGCTGTAGCTTTGCATTTGACTTACATATTAATTCTTTATTCTTTTCCCAAGAAATACAGTATGCCAAAATTCCTCCAAAGATCTCTTGATGGAATCAAGTTCCTAACTGCAGGTTCTGCTCAATAAGACACAATTCATTAGCCTTTGCCATCCCTCTTTGTCACAATAGGAAAGATGCTGCTGTTGGTTAAAGCATCTTGTTGTAGTCCCTGGTAGTCATAGCAAAGGCACCATTTGACAATTGAAAACTGTAAAGATCCAAGTTTTTCTGTCACTTTTTTGGTGGGTTTTGTTATTACTCTTGGTTTTATTTGGTTTTAGGCAGGGGGATGTTGAAGGGAGTTCAGATGTGATTTCAGGGAAAAAAAATTGAGCTGATTTTATACCATTTCTTCTTAGAAAGACACAAAGGAATGGGAAAAAAATAGCTGGCCTAACGACATGGCAATTTCTTGTACAAAAACTATATGGATATTACAAAAAAGCCAAGAGTGAGGGAGCCATCAATCCTCTGCCTCCCATACCAGCAGGAATAAAAAGTTGCGGTACCTAACTCAGACAGTCTTCAGAAGGCTGGATTTAAAGTATTTCTGGCATTTAACCACTTTCTGTTATGAATGCCTAGATAAAGACAATATACTGAGGTTAGCCTTGCTTTGGACTTCACTGTAAAGTTCATTACAGCATCTAGGTCAGCAAATCCCACAGGAGATGGTCTCTCTGCTAGTTCTATACTGAACATACCTTGAATGTATCTTGCTGTGTTAAACACCATTTCCTTTAATTTCCAAACTCAGCACAACTGGATCTCCAGAACATCAGTGGAAAGAAGGACAATTTGTGACAGCGAGCTTTCACTGATCAGAACAGAGAAGCTCCCCAATTCTGACCGCTGCAGGAAATGCAGAAAATAGGAGCAAGCAGAGAAGCAAGTGTGAGTGCAGAGCCTACTGCTTTGGTAATTTTTACTTTTGGTAATTTTTGCTTTTGGTAATTTACCACTGCAAAGTGACATTGTCCCTTCTTCTCTCCCCTCCAGTCATGGTGGGGTTTTTGTGGTTTTTTTCTTTCTCCTTCTGCTCACCACATTCATCATTTTATTACTCAACCCAGTTTAAGGATTCACTGACCTGTGCTAGGAGAAACAGGAAAGACCCATAATCTAGCACTAGGAACACACTCCCACTCACCTGCAGTCAACAAGACTTTAAAAAATAAAAGAATAGAACAAGATGCAACAGCTTTGGGGAGGTTTCAGCAATACACATAGAAAGTTCTATGAGTTTACTCCACTTGGTACCAAGGATTTAATTCCTTTACCTCAACATATAGAAATACTCATGAGTTTCCATGGAAGAGCCTTATGTTCGAGTTCATTCACATCCCACAACCTTTTGCGAGTCTGCAACCATTCAAGATAATCACTTGCACAGGTTTGAATAGGAATATTTTAAGTAATTTTGAGGAACCAGGAAAGCTGGAAAGAGGCCAGAAATCTACCACTACCACACACATCCAAACCATCAGCCATCACCACCAGACCCTTTTGAATCCCTGGAGGAGAAAAAACAAAGGCCCAATCTCTTACGTCCCTTTGTTCATAGGAGAACCTACCTTTTAGATATTTAGATATTTGGAATTTAGATAATTCTCTCCTGCTGGGGTTTGGACTGGCAAAGAGAGCTCCCAAATGTCCATCAAACAGCAATCTTCAGTTAGATAGGGGTGCGAAACTGAGGAAGAGCCCTTAAAACTCTTCTTTCATACAGCAAAACCGTCAAAATAATTAAAACATTTTGGAGAGTATAAGGAAAACTGTTCACTTACTTTCCTCAGTTCTAGGACAGGGGAAAATGGAGCAGATGACAATTTATCTGGATAAGAATGCGTAAGAGAGGTTGAGATAGCCTCCAGAAGTTCAGGAGTGCAACTTGCATTCCCATGTTATTGGATTAATAATTGAAGTAGTTGCTTATACTAAACCAGTTTTCCCTCAATTTACTGGGCTATATTCTTCTATTTATTTCTTTCACCCCTGTTTTCTCTCACAGCCTGTTTTATTGTATGATTTTATGATTGTCAGTGATTTTAAACTCAGTCATTAAAACCCAGGTTTACAGGTTTGCTGAAATGTAGAAATTATCAGGTAATCTTTCCCTTCTACAAATACCCATTTTATTCCATCTTATTTGCATTACCAATCAATATGGAGTGAAGTTCATTTTGCATCTCCCATTTCTTTGCTCTGAGAACAAAATCTTTGAAATCTCCCTGTAGACTTAAGGGCTGTTAAGATCAAGGGGCTTCTCTGTAGTCCTGCAAAGGTCTTCAGTGATGTTTTAGGAGAGAGGAGTAATCTACACCACGAGAACACCAAGCTCCTGCAAAGGTAAACTGAAGGTTGAAAACCTTGGATATCCTAATCCCTAGCAAACATGAACTAGAGGAGATTTCCTTTAAACTCACTTTGGATCTTTTAAACCCATGAGATATGGGGGAGGCTTCCTCCTGCCAGAATCTGGCACTTCTGCCTTGTTCATTACAGTTACAGCTGCCAAGAGAAAAGAGTAAAAAACAACCATCATTTGACAGTGAACAGGTTTACAAACACAGCTTTTGGCTGAACCTTGGATGTTTGTTTGGAAGCTTTTTACTGTGCTTTATAGTCATTCCTCCTTTCCTGACAGGGATGAACAGCTTTCACTCCATTAACTGTATCTCCCTTGGGTTCTCTGTTCAAGTTAGAAAGAAAGTTCTTGAAGAACTTGGAGGGCACATTTGGGACTCGTGTACAACACAACAGTGGTTTGTTTGCAGTGGCTTAATTTAAATTGGATTTCACATCAATTCCTTGAACAGCTGAGGAACCCTGTGTGGACACACTTATTTGCCTTAAGAGTTGTCTAAAATCAGTTCCTAATCAATTTAAGCTCCACTGATCAGATTTAAATGTATACTTAAAAGGTCAACACAACCTTTTGAATTGATTTAATGAAATGATATTGAAAGCAATGCTTGAGTAAACTGGTGCAACTCTGTAAAAGCTGTCTGAATTAGCGTAATATGGATTGTCAAAAAATGGAGAAACATCTCTCCCCCTTGAAGTTTGCAAATTCAATCTCTTGATTGAATGCTAGCAAGATAGAGGCTGATGGATCTCTCCCCTGATGGAGCCTCATATTGATTTTATCATTAGATATACAAAACAAATGCCTAATTCAGTAATAGGCACGTTTTATGCCTTCCTTTAACAGTGTTGATCTAAACACTACATATATACACTTTAGCTCAAAATCACATATATTCCTTCTTCAATAGGAAATTTCAAAATTCAGGAATGTTTTTGAAATCATGATCTTTAAAAGATTAGAATCTAGGAAGATAGGACCTATGAAAAAATTTAGAGAAATAACAGCATGAAAGAATCACTTATGTCAGGAGCCTATTTCACTCTTTAACAGGTGCAGATATCCATCATAAATTAAGCTTCATTTGTGCTGAGTGGTTGAATTGCTGAGGAATCAGTTTATTGGTATGTGAAATATTTACTATGTATAGCTGGACAGATACCCAGGAATTCTGATGAAGCCCATTAATGCATAAGAGAGAACATCCTTTCCTTGTAAGACTTGAGAAATCATAAGCTTTGCTCCTCTCAGTATCTTATACAGACCTTTTAAAAACTATCCGACTTGTCCATAGAAATGTATCTAGAATAACTATTAAGAAGGTCTTTTTTGGTAGAAAATGTTCTCTCTTCAGGAGAGCTGCTGTTATAGACGTTAATATCCAAAATAAAACCCGCTTTTATTTAAATTACATTTTTTTGCCCCCTGTGTAGAAATTGCCTTTTTCTTATAGAAAGGTGAGAAACCACATGTTACTTTGAACAATTTCAGATGCCCAAAAGAGAAGAGTGATACTGGGATCACTTCAAAAAATGCATTAACTTAGAAGTCAATAACTAACATTTGGCTGGGAATTATTTGCATGTGTTCTTTGAATAAGGAGCGCCATTTACTGTGGATTTCTGTATCTGTGGAACAACGAAAATAATGGTACAAAGGTAGAAGACACTTCTATTTGCTATCTAAAAGTTTTGGGTTCCCACCTGTAATATGAGATCTGGGTTTGCTATCTAGAATAATTGATCTTCACGACAAATACAAGCAAGTTAAGCTCTTAGAGTGTTACAATATGCAAGGAAAAAAAGACATCAACAGCAGGTTTACACAGACAAGAAATGTTTCAAACAAGTGTAGGCCACGTTCATTGCAGCTGGGGAGCCACATAAAAAACCCAACCAAAATTAAGACAGCAGTAAGAGCCGGTATGAACTGTGCTATATTAAAAAGCTAATACTGAGAGCCATGAAAGCTCAAGAGTTTACACGAGCAACCTATAAAATGCTAATGTAACTAACACCAGGGAACTCTGCAGAAACCATCCCTCTGCAAATTCAAAAGTATATTAAAAAAAAATCAAATTATTTCCAGGACAAGAAATAACACATGTATACAAATTTGCAAAGTTAAATTTTTTAGTCTCTTCATAATGTACAGGCATATGCCACCAAGATATACATATAATTTTCAAGAATATGTTTCTCTGAGATGGAAGTGAGTCCTCTGTCCCACCTGATAAAAACTGCCTCTAAGTTCAGGGAGTCTGAACATGAGTAGTACAAATGTCATTCCATCCTCTAAACCTTGTGGCTATGCAGTGGTCTGCTCACACATCTGAAGGACTGCTATAGAATGGCTGTGAACAGTATGATTTTTTAACAGATTGTTGTCGCAGTATTTTGCATGCTTTGTTCATATTACATGGAAAAGAGTAGGTGTGCAAGGCAGAGTATGTATCTGTGTGCTGGCTTTGAATTTACATTGGGGACATTTCAACTTCTGAATGGTCAGAGAAAGAGTGTATAAAAAAAGGCAATAATTTTTTTTTCTTTTTTTTTAATTTACCATGAGGCACAGAAAACAGGTAGAAAGCCGTCAAGGGTCAAATCTTCCCTTTTTTCCCAAGAAGATACAAACTGGCCATGTAACAAAGGGATGAAGTGTTTCTCCATGAACACTGCACGCATTAGGCTAAACCCATCGCACTAGTTAATTTTAACTAAAATTGCAGAATAAATGAAGAAAGCATACTTTTATTGTAACCTTGAGCATTTTAATTAAAAAAGGAATTGTGGCTTCTGCCATGAGCACTAGCACATTCATAGAGACGTGCAAGAAAGACCTTGCATTCTCACAAAACGGACATTTCCTTCTGCCTCACAGGCAAAAGCTCATAGGGAGCCTGTTGCCCCATTACAGCCAACCACCACAGCCACAGCCACTCTCACATGGAGAGTGATCCTTCCAGTAAAGGGGCAGCTGGGAGAAATTTTTTCTGTTATTTGAATGCATCATTAATACTTAATGTTTCAAATACTTGTTAGAGTATGACAGAGAACATCAGTCACTTCCATCAAGACTGGAATTCATGGGAGCAAAAGTCCTTTACTACAACTAAAACATTGCTGGGATAACACTGGGAACACTTGTTCCTATTTCCACAGGCTCAGCAATACTTCAGCTGGCCTTTTTATGAAGACCAGCTGAGGGTATGATACGTAATAGCAGCCTGTACAGAAATCCCACTTCCAGTCAGAGACGGGAACATGCCAGTTCAAGACTAGTCTAATCTCTACTTGGGAGATTTTACACCTGGGAGCAGTGAAAAGAATGCTTTAAAAATATTAGATATTAAACAGCTACAAAATTCATTGCAATTCATATTGTTAACTTTTGTTAATCAGTTCATCTTCTGCATAAAAAAAGCTAGAAATAAAGAATTGACTTCTTCCTTGCCCAGATTTTTATAATAAAAAACGATTTTAATCTTCTGGTTTATGTAACTATTTCAAAGTTGGTGGAAGAGGATATGATATCTGCAACAAGTATAAATTTCAAGAATGCTTCTATTTTGCCATAAAATAATACTCTATTGAAAAAATAATACACTTAATAAAGAAGCTAAGGCAAATTGTTGTTCCTTGACGCTGGTGACCTCTGAAACTTCCTGAAACAGATTAAATATTATCATCAGTCCAGCCACCTCCAGATAAAATGAAATAATGATTTGTGTGCAAGCAGGTTACAAGAGACTGAATGGAAGAGCCCAAAAAGAGAGCAAAATAATTACATGACTGGCTTGAGAAGATAGAGGAAATAATGAATTCATAACAAGCAATAGAGATTATCCATCACTGTGTGCTCAGTTTGCAATTGCTCTGTGATTTAGGCACTTCTCTTGAACTAATTACTGAAGAAAGGAATGCTAAGGGTGTCTCTGCTTCCCCCTATTTGAATTGAAAAGGGAAGTATGCAGAGAAGCACATGGTGTGTGTACATAGGCTCACAACCCTTCTCCTCCAGGTGTGGAATAATGTTTCACTGAGACATCCTCCTGGTCATTGTCTGGGGTTGGGACAAGCTGCCTGCATCAGACCTTCCCTAAAATTTTTTCCAGGGCAAATCCAGGTTATGGATCCTGTAAAATGTCTCCCCTCTTTTTAACTACACTCAGTGGCAGTTGTATCTTCCAGCACACAATCTGAAGCAAGCTTTCCAATGGAAATGTTCTGAAAATACCAGGTGACAGGATGAAAACATCTCTGCCACAGTATATTTCTGATCTGTTAAATACATTGTATCTGGATCAATGCAAGTATACCAAGTGGATGGGAAAACGTTGGAGGTACGCAAAATTTGTATTGTGCCTGTTAGATTTCAAATGTAAAGCAAGAGCAACAAACAGACAATGAGGATTTTAAGGAAAGACCTTTGCTATTGAGGTGGTTAAAGTTATCAAATGTAACAGAACACAGACAAGGTTGGGCCTTTCCTGAAACACCAGATCCTGAATGCAGAATGTCACCCAAAAGGCAACACCGATTCACAGGATTACTTGGTTCTCTCCTTTATACTTATTCTTCAGGTTTGGATTTTTCTTTCACTTTGTGTTGGCATGAGTAGTCTGCGATCAAAGCCAGATGATTCACGGAATAAAGGGAAGACTTGGATAATGTCTGGACAATGCTGGTGTCCTGTACAGTTGCTTATTTTAAGCGAACAAACATGATGGCAAAAAGAAGGGCAGGCAGGGCAGGTCCCAGTGTAGTATGGATCCAGGTCCAGAGGAGTCACTTTGCAGCCCCTTTTGTATCATTACATTTAATTTTTTAAACTCACCAAGATTATGTTAAGTACTAGGGGAAAAAAGAATAAAAAGGAAATGGCACTATTTTCCAGAAGACTTGATTTTCTTTTTTGTATTTGTACACATCCAAGGTCTTTTCTACCAGAGGAGAGTCATGCAACACGTATGTCTCTTCACTGCTCATTTTCTTTCTTTCCTCTCTGGTTCTTTGTCCTTCTTGCTAAACTGTGAATGGCCCTGTTGTGCAGCTCTGGGGACTCTGAGAAATGCGAATGAATTTCACAGTTGTAGACATTTTTACAGAAGTACAATCACAGTTCCACTGTCAAGGCTACACTGAACCCAGAGCAGGTTTATTAAACATGTAAAGCTGCTCCTTATCCTCTCTGTAATGCCTGTTTGGGGGTAAGGGGTGGGAAAAAAAAGCGCATGGATTTTTGATGATAGGGTGGTTAACAGCTGGAGCAGATGACTGAAAGAAGCCATTTTCCACCTTATCCTTCTCCTCCACCAGCCTTCTGATCAAGGCTTGATATCTTACTGAGGGATCTGTTGCTGTCACACACAAACTACCAGGCTCAGCACTAAATTGAGGTGAATGGCTGTAATAGGAAGGGGCTCCAACTACTTGATCAAAGGGGTCCTTCCTCCTACCCTTTCCTTCAGTGACTCTATTAACAGAATACAGGCAATATTGTAGAGGATTTTAACTCAGTCTTCTATTAGCTTGTGAATCATTAAAAATGGTCTCCTTCAGAAATGTGGCATTTGGTGCAATTCTTGTCTCAAACGAGCTTAGAGAAACAGTTTATCAGTCTTCTAATTTATTATTAGAATTTCAAAGATTCTAAATTCTAATTAAAATTTCAAAGAGTTGCACACTAGAGGAAAATAGCTTTTATATCTAATTGCTGAGATTAATTTACAGTTATCGGTTTATTAGGAATTTAAGTTTGTTCTACAGTTCTTCTTTCCATTAATTGCTCTACTTATTCAATTTTATATCTCTAAAAACCTAAGTTAGAATGATACATTTGGGTTCAAGACTCACATAGTTTACAGTTTTAAGCTTCAAGAGTAATAATCACATCTTTCAGATAGCACATTCTCACCTTTTTTTGCAAAGGCACTCCTCAGGTGAGAATCAGAGGATGCTGTCTCCTGAAAAAAACTCATACTGCAGGGAAATTATATTATAAAAGTGAAAAAAACCCTGAAGATGGAGGCAAAGTTAAGGCCACATGGCAGTGACTTACAGTAAAATACGCTACAGAGATAATGCAATTATTCAAACCCCCAGAATAATAAACCCTGGAACTCCTAGGGTAAAATTATATGTAACAAGAAATCCAAACACAACACAAAGAAGTGAAGAGTCAAATATCTAAGCAATCTTAATTACGGTTGGAGAAAAAATCTTTTAAATCTCTAAATAGCTAGAAGTCACAATGTTTGTTTGCCTAATATGTGATGTTTGTGTATAGATATTAATGCACTTGTGCTTTTGAAGATAAATGATACCTTTCCCCTTCATAGTCTGTAACTGAAAGCTCATGAGAAACCTCTCTCTGTTCTGCAGGAAAGAGCGAAAAAACCAACAAACCCTTAAAAATTTCTTAATCATCTCCAAGTCCACAAATGTAGAACTATCTCAGTACAAACTGCATGGTTTTGCCTGGTTACAGTCACCACAGTAACACCCATGTAGCTGTTAAATGGCTCATCTTCTGGAAAAAAGAAGAGGGTAAAGCATAAATTAGAAAGCAATATACATACCAGATACTGCAATGCATCACAGAAGCCTCAGCGGCACCATATGGAATCTGACAACTGGTCAGTGCAACAAGCACTCCAGAGGCTACAGCTTTTGGCTCCAGACTGGTACCTCTGCAAGCCCTGAAGGGGAAGAGTTAGAAGGACAGTTGGAGATTAGGGCCTCTGTGACAGGAGCAGCTGCATGGGGATGTGAGGACTGGAGATTCCTGAGCTGTCAGTAGGGCCGTGCCTCTCTGTCCTGCTGAGGACAGGAAGACATGAGCAACTGGGCTAATGGACCAAGGGCACGGTGTGCAAGGAGCCAGCCAGACCTGGCTCCACAGCAAAACTCTCCTAACCCCTCATGCCATATCAAACCTTGTCTATCCAAGAAACAATGTTAAAATTGTTAAGCAGATCCTGATGACACATTAGGACAACAGCACAGAAATGCCAACACAAACTTCACAGAGGCCACCCAATAGAAATGGTGATTCTGCCAAGGGGTGGTAAGGAAGGATGTTCATAGGTGGTGTGAGGAACACCAGGTTTTGTAGCCTGGAACAAGGCCTGCAGAGAAAGCTTGAACCCAACCCCCTGCTGTGGCATTAACAGCTGTGCTTTCTCAGAATGACTCTAATAATTTGCTGCGTGTTCATGACGGAGATGTAATACTATTAATTACAGAGGCGCTGCTTGTAGCTCCTCTAGGCAAAACAGATGTTGTATGTTACACGCTCTGTGCACATTAGACTGAAAGAGCAAAGTATATTACCCCAAACTTAAAGCACTACCCGAGTAAAATATTCACATGATAAGAGACTACCTGACATCTGCTAACTATTTCCTGGTACAAGAGTCAGACCACATAATCTTAACTTGGATCAGTGGCCAATCCTATTTTGTATTAATATCCCAAAGGCACACAGGGGCAGAGGCCTTGCTCTGCTGGGAATAAAAAGAAGCTGAGCCTCTCTCCCTCTCACACAATGTTGTTCATACTGGCCTGGTTTACTCACAAAAAGATGCAGTGAGCTGTTTCCCTGGAAAGAACTGCATTTCTAAAAGTTTTTGCTGGAACGAAACAACTTCCAGTTGAACCACAGGCTGAGAGTTCTCAGCCTGTGCTGCCATGACATTTCTGCCTGAATTATGAAAAACTCAGATTCCTTTAAAAAGCCACATGCTCTTTATGGTCTTGAGAGAAAAAAAACCAATACGGAGCTTTAACCACTGTCAGTTCTGCCCCACCACAGCATGTCTGAGACCAGCATTTGCAAAAAGCTCCCAAACAAAGACTGCAGATTGCTCTTGCAGTGCTACCTTTTTCCTTAGCATCCCCGTGGAAGGAACATACTGAAGCCTATAGTAGACATTCTCACTTTAGGGTCTAGAACCAACTTGCTTATTAACCTTTTCTTGTTCAAAAATCTCATTGTCAGGCTTACCCAGACAGGAATTTTTTTTTCCTTTGCCATTGTTAATGGATAACTCTGTCATGGTTGTTAAAAAGGCATACTTGGTATGAGTCAGCAAGTGAAGGTAAGGCGCACATGGAAGAGCTGGAAATTCTTCCTTGTTCCTTTCTGCCTGTCTTCTGAAAAGCCTGGTTTTGGTTAGCCAGATATTGGGTGGTGCTTCAGAGAAACAAGCAGGTAGGCTGAGGCATAAGCTGTCCCAGGAAGACAGGGGTTCATTGCTCCACCTGCTGCTAGGGAAGAAGGCTCAGAGCTGCCAGGCAGTAAAGGCAGCAAGACAAACTGAGAAGGAGAAAGGAGCTGAAAGTGAGTGTCATTGAGCCCACGGTGCCTCACTGTCCATTTCAATTATAAATTCTGCTTTAAAGTGTAATTTATTGTTATATCTCTTAAATACAGTGAATTTTATAGACCCTCTCCTAGAGCCAGCACTGTGACAGTGTCCAAAGGATGATTTTTAAACAAGTGGAGGCTGTGCACACATGTAGGGAGCATATTTAACAGATGTGCTGTAATGATGTCAGAATTATAAACTTAAGTGCACTTTAGATCTGCATACTAATAAAGAGATGCCTGTACAGGCTTCTGGACAACTCAGCTTAAAAGAAACCTAAAACCATCAATTTATGTCAGTGCAGAGTTTTGTTATCCAATTACATAAAGTATTAAATATCATAATTAAAACATTTTTGTCATTTAGTCATTTAGCTCATACAGATTTTTTTTCTAAGTTTAACCCTAACTCTTTTCACCTTATGCTAATTCTCCTGGGAGTAATTACTCAATTTCCACAGCAGTAATTTTGATAGCATAAGAGCCTAGCTCTCTCCATCATAATGAAGATTTTGCCTAGAAACATACATTTTTCCCTTTGCATTATTTAAAATATGACACATAATCAATGCCTGAAACTGCATAAAACTTTCTCATATGATAATTCTATTGATTTTTAAAAGAAATAATTAAACTAACTGTTAAGACCAAGTTCATGAATATAATCTGACTCTTTTCTTCCTCCCTACTGAGTAGGACAAATCAATCAGGGTTATGAAACAGCATAACCAGTTTTCTGGAGCTATTGCACCATTCTGACAACATACTAAATTGCCAGTTTATGCCCTGTTGTTCTCTCCTTGCTCTCCCATCCCCCTGCACACATCCCTGCAGCTCCAAATCACAACCTTCTCCTGATTCTTCTCTTATTGCATTGTACAGTCCCAAAAACCTCCATCTCCATTCTCTTTGCTGTGCTACCTCAGTTTGCTACTCCCTACACCGTGTTCCTTTGCAAAATAATGAATGCAATTTTAGGAAAGACATACTGTATTTTTCCACATAGAGGTAGAATGCCAAATTGTGTTAAATGTCAAATTTCATTCCACTTCAATGACAGAAGCAAATCTGCAAATTGGTACCTCTGCAAATTGCTCAGACTCTATTTAACAACAGGACTTTAGTAGTTCTCTGCAAGGCAAAGCAGTCCCCTGGTAAAAGGTGAAATGGGAAAGCCAAAAGCCTCTCAGGGTTCCTCTGGAAGCAAAGCAGCTTCTCCATAGGGATGACTGGCTCTCGTTTTCTCTCATACTCTGATGCCCTTAAGACCAGAGCCATATGAAATAAAATCTCTCCCCATGTGAACTTGTGTATACCTCAATTTCCCACCAATGCCCTCATCAAGCAGCTGTCGACTTGTGCCACCGCTGAGAGCTGCTCCTGCACCCAAGTGGCTGGAGCGAGGAATCTCTTCTGTGGCAGAGGCAGTCTGGCAGGATGGAATCGGCAACAGGGGAGATACACCACAGGTATGTGCCGTGCCTGCAGCCAGAGAACCCAGCTCTTTATTATAGAGTTTCTTGATGAAGGTCGTGTAAAATGTTTTAAGGATTTGGTTGTTTACAAGGGACACAGCAGCATGTGCGTAGGTCACAGATTATTCATTTCTGCAACAAGTGAGAAAAAGCCTTCAAAAATTTAGGTTCACAGGATGCAGATTTAATACCTTCTGCAAAATGCACCCTTTACATGGAACAAGAGATTCAAACCAGCAGCAGTTTATGCTGAAAAAATGGCTGAACACAGTGGAAGAATTACAGAATATACATGGCCTAAATCAAGACACACTCAGCAGCCCTAGCAGATTCATTACTTTCCACTCAGCAGAGTCACAAAAACTTCTTTACTAACAGAAACATTCATTCGCAGCATTCCTAAGATCTATTGGTGTTTACAACTTGCAGGATTTTCCTGAGAGGAGTAGGAATTAGTGTGTGCCTACATTTGACACTGCTATTTCAAGTCCAAGACAGGTGACACATAATTTATAAATCTCCCTGAAAAATAATGCTGGTTTTGGAGGTGCATATATCTATTCAACAGCATGCAACTTGATGGCCTGAGAAATTACTTTCTACAAACTGTTTTATTTTAAAAATAATTTTTTATATATGCATTTTAAAGGCTTATTTACAGTAAGTATAATTATTAACTCTGTTAGATGCATGGGCAGATGTGCAGATCAGCCTACACATTTATCTCTCAGATTAATGTTATTTTAAGCTGCTTACATAGTTCCAAAATCCCCAAGATTCAGCCCAGTTGGTATGGCTCTAACAGGTGTAATTGGAACAAATGCATTACAGATCAGAACAACATCAAAAGTATTCAACAGGTCTGTGTTCATACTTAGGAAGCCTCCGTCCCAACATTTTAGGCTGTAGCTATCACTGCAACACAGGAGTATTTAACAAGTGCTGCCATAAGAGATTAGCAGATTCTCTTATATAGGTGAAACTTGATACACTAAACCCTGTAAAAGCATTTATTTTTGTCATGTTTAGAAAATAAAATTATGGCCTATCTTTGCTGCCTTTTAGGTGCCAAAATTCAAACCCCAGTGCATGCACCCAGCTCACATTAAATGCAATGAGAGATGCGAGACACTGCCCACTTGGTCTTCACAAAGTGAAATGAAACACAGAAAAAACAAAAAGAAAAAAAAAAGAAAGGAAAAAAAGGAAAAAAAAAAGTCTGCACTTTTGCTAGAGATTACACAGCAACAGAGCCAGAGGTCAAACTCCAGAACCCTGACCACCTTGCCCACATGCTTCTGGCTACATTCACTGTGAGGAATTAGGCCAAACTGGGGAAGAGGCAGTGATGTTGATAAGAAAGTAAAATGGATTAGGAAGCAGTGACACAGTGGGTCAAAAACAGACAATCTAGGAAGAGAAGAGAAAGAAAATTTAGAATAACAGATGAAGAACGCTGAAAGCTACCATAAGAAAGGAAATAAGGTGATGCAACAGCAAGTGTAATTAACAGGAGATGCTCTGATGAGAGTCATTTTTCAGACATGTTAAATAGCTGATTGTCAAAATATTTGCAGTAAATACACAGATGCTGTGCTTGCCTCTAGTAGGTGTATTTACTACAGCGTACAATGGCCTGGATGGTAGGCTGATGTTCAGGGTAGAAAACTCTTCTCTTTACTCCTCATCCAGCCTAGCCCAAATCACATTTGCAGCTGCCTCAAAAATATTACCAGAGCACTTGGCAAAACCCAAAAGGCAGCTCTTATCATGCCCTCAGAGTTCAGAAAAGAAGAATTACTTTAAATTCCAATTAATTCCATATAAAAGCCATGTAAAGACTTGACACTCGCCATAGGGCAGACTCTTCAAAAACACTGCTGAAGTTGCTGGCACTTACAGCACACAGCAAACATAAGCCAGAAAGCTGCTGTGACTGTCCCAGAACTGGACACCTCACGTCTGGGTGACAACCAACAGCTCACCATTGGAATCCAGCATAATCAACATGGCCCTGCTTCCTAGGGTAGAGAGGGACTCAGAGCAGGAAAAAGGAATGGACCTTTGGGACAAAAGGAAGCAAATGTGGAAGACAGCACGAATAAGTATGTCTAACCTTCTGAGCCCTGTTTGTCCTTTTTTAAATTACCCAACACTCCAACAAGCTGAAAGACCAGACAAGGTGTCTTTCCCCACTGCAGGCCTATTTTGCATATGCCTGAACAAGGCCTATACATATCCTTATCCTTAAAATACTAAAAGAATTCTCCACTGGCTTCAGATACAACCATCTCTCCACCAAACACATCTTCCTCATTACCAAACCCTCTCCTTACATGGTTCTATAAAAATTTAAGCTGACACTTTCTTATCCCAAATCAGCATTTACCAAAGCTTCATTTTTAAAATCTGACTCTTGTGAAACTGCTACTAAGGGGGAAAAAATGGGGCCTTGGTCTCAGCTGTTGTACCTATGCATCTGGTGGCACTGACGAAGTTCAACCCCCCCAGGGGCCCCAGGACACATGGATCCACACAGCAGAGGGATGAATCCACTCCCATGTCATACAACAGTTCAACATCACCACCAATCAGAAGAAAAATGCACACAGAAAAGGTTGCTTTGTCTTTTTTTCACCCCTCAGTACCCAAGCCTTTTGCATTCCCCTGCCCAGCCCCAATCTTGGAAACAGCCATCAACTGTCCATGTATTCCATCACTTGACAACTACAGCCGTCTACAGGGATCTGCATCCCTGCAGGGCTGCGTCTCCCAGGGAGAATGAAAGAGGCAGAGAAGAGGCAGAGAAGGTGCATCATGAGCTGCGGCCACAGATCTGCTCAATGTGGTAGATATCCTTGGGACAGTCAGCAGACAAGACAAGAGGTGCATCCTCTGTTATCACAACATCATCCTCAATGCGCACACCAATGCCACGAAACCTCTCCGGAGCACTCGCATCATCTTCAGGGATATAAATGCCTGAAAGAAGAAAGGGAATTAAAACACATAACACTCTCCAGAACACTACCTTTCCCTTACTGCACCGCCAGGAGAGCAGGGTTGGATTTTCAGCAACATAATGTGAGCTTGATCCTGAGAATTTTTAATATGGCAAGTTACTCTTTCCCCTCACTCATGGCTGTTGGTGGGCAAAGAAAGAAAAGTGTCCCTCTGTGCCTACAGATAATAGCACATTAATAAAAACTTCCATAGTTACACCAGGCCTTTTCACAGTTCTTGCTCTCAGTATTGCATTCACAATGATGATTTTAACAATGTTCTGAATAGAGAGAAGAGGCAAGCATTAAATATAAGTTTCCAGCTGACAGCTCCAAATCTAGTGACAAGCAGAAGGGAAGATTCATCACAGTATGCCTAATTTGCAAAGCTAAGTTGTGAATCCCTGTAATTGCAGACTGTAATGCTTGAGGCACACTACCAGTGACTGGTGGCAGGAATACAAAACCCAGCACAAGTGAATCAACCCTGCTCTTCTGCACTGCAGTTCACCTGTGCTGCACAGTCTGAGCTCTACTACTCTGCTTCCTGAGTTTATTCCCACTATGTGCTACCTTGGCTGTGTTTGGGAAGGAAATAGGGTTTTCTAATACTGTAATGACTTTGGGATGGGAATAACTTAAGGCTTTCCAATACTGCTCTAATTTCCAGTTTCACCAGAAAGGGCCTGCATGCTTTGGTCTGCAGGACCAACTAACTACTGAAAGGCAATGCTGCTACCCTCAGTGTTGCATGTTTTTGTCCACCACTGACTGCTTTTACCTGGTTCAATGGTTATCACCATGCCTGGCTGGAACGGGAGCGATCGGGATATATCTGGGGTATCGTGAACATCCATGCCCAAGTAATGGCCCACATGATGAGGGCAGTACTTTCGAACAGCCTAAGAAAAGACAGAACAAGTGTCACAGAGGGAGTTAAACACAGCCCAACTTGTTGCAATACAAAAGATAGGAAAAAGAGACAGAATGGTTATGTGCTTAACTAGCAGTCTTACTGCCATGACTAGGTCACAAAGGGCTGCCTTCCTTGTACTAGAACTGGATGGCCCTTAAAACCCACCAGCACCAGGTGCCTGTTATGAGCACATTGCAGATTGCCTTTCCCCCTCACTGAAAAGAACAGCCCAAACCCATCACCATCTCAGCATGTCAGGCAAGAGGTCAATTTGCAACTCGCTGAGCTTTGCTGCCCCAACCCTTTCCATCCCTTAAACATCCAAGCCCTGCATGACTCTCATCAGCAGACCCTCAGAACTGGCAGCAGTGGATACAGCTGCTCCGGGCTGTGAAAGTGGTCTCCTATGCACAGCAGAGCGAATGCTGTGCCGATTTCACTCAGTAGCTACAGAATGATTTTAATCCATCTCTACAAGGCACTGACACCGCCTCCCCCCGCACCATCCTAATCTCCCTCCCTCCAGAGCAGGAATCAGCGAGAACTCCTCCCTGCCCCACGCTCCTCATTCCCAAGGGACTGAGCTGCAGGCGCTGCTCCCGTCTGGCTGTGCTGCCACCTGCCGGGAGAATCCGGCACGACACCCTCCGTCCCCCGGCGGCAGCCATGGCACCGGCACCGCACACAACTAAATCCGGCAGGAACCCGTCCGGCTGCCAAAAGCCGTAGTGCCGTCACCTGGTTCCGCCATCTTTGCAGTACTGGCATCTGCAGTCATGCAGCTTTGCAGTGAGAGTGACCGGATAGACTTCTCTTAACTGCAAACCAATCCTATTTATCTGCAGGTTCAGCTCTACGGCAGACCAGTTTCCCAGTCTTGTTCATCAGGTAGCTCTGTGAATCCCAGTACTGACACAAAATGGTGCAGAAGAGGCAGCAGGTGGAATGACTGAGAATAGGCTGCACCTTTTGGTGGCACTGCAGATTTATATGATGTTAAACAGATCACAAAACTACGAATAACTGCCTGTAGCCAACTGTGGACCCAGAATCTTGTGCTAGTGCCCATGTCCCTATAGTTCCCTTCAGACTGTGCTCTAAAGCTGTTTCTGCACTGGCAAGTAGTGCAGAGCAATGGGAATTGATCTGCAGAGTGAAACAGCAAGAGCCAAGGAACAAATATTCACACTATGTGCATATAAGACTGGGGGTTACTTCAGACCAAATTGTGCACCAAATGGTTGAATTACATCTTGGAGTTTAGCCCTGTCTCAGAGAAATTAATTCCTGTGCTGAGACCAGCCCACAACATGAATTAAAGCAGCGTGTGTCAATAATTAGAAGAGACATTTTGAAAGCATATTCCTGACCCAAACTAAAGCCCTAACACTACCCAAGGATAAAACAATCAGGATTAATAGGAGTAAACTAGAGTAAATAGGGGTAAACTAGAGTAAAAAACCTTGAAGTACCTTGAAGAAATGGCTGTCAGTGATGCTGCTCTCCAGGACACCCAAGTCTTTCAGTTTCTGTCCAATAAGGCTCAGCATGAGACTGTAGATATTTTCCAGACTCATGCCAGGGGAGCAGAGGCTCAAGCAGGACTTCTGGATATCCAGGACAGCTTGATATAGTTCTGCTTGGGGTTTGGTGAACCTGAAGACCATTGAAAAAAGGAGTATCTCACAACTAAATCTGTTTCCAGGAGAAAAGAGGTTCTGTCCCCAGAACCTATTTTGGGGACAGGTTCAGTTCAAGGACAGAGCAGGGGAAAATCAGAAAACAAAGCAACTGTCTCCTTGTATGAAAGGCTAGACAAAGGATCACTGCAACATGCCCTTCAATGCACTGTGTATGGTTTCTCAGTTGAGAACCTAACCCCAAAGCAAAGCAAGGTGAAGCTACTGCAGGAAAAAGAATGCACTTGAGCCAAAACATACAGGAATCAAACAAAAACACAGCGACATCACACCAGCAAATTCGAAACTGGCAGAGCTATGTACCCATCAACTGAAACTCCTGTTTTTTTACACACAACTGGAGTCAGCCACAGCTGAATGTACAAAAGCCCTCTCTGCACTTTAAGCATGCTGTAATAGCTGAAAATAGCAGTAATCACACATATTCATGTAGTAATTAATGAGGCAGTGGGGAATACAGCTGAACGATTACTTTATATAATTTGATTACTCTGAAGCACCACAGAATGGGACATGGTAAAACTATGATTAAACGCACACTCAATCCATCAATTACTTAAGAACTTATCAAAATTCTTCAAAAAAACTTATTGCAGCATACCTTCCATTGACAGGCCAGGTACGTGTGATGTCACTCACATAGCAGGAAAATTCACATCCACCATCTAGCAAGACCAGTTCGCCATCCTGGAGAATAACAGGAAAGAATGCTCTGTGGGTCAGTCCAGCTATTAATTGATTTTTCTGTCTGAGAGCAGGAAAGGAGATTATACTTCTGTTTTACAACGCAGCTGCAGAAATGTGAATTCCTTTTGCAGAGTAATATCCCGGGTACTACTGTTTATAAATAGGCTATTCCAGTTGGATTGTTTCTCCGCAAGCTCATCTCTAACTGTTACGCTTCTCTAGTGTTTGAACTTCTAAGATGAAGATTTTGGAGTTAAAAAAAGGCATTCGCCTTGAACTATTCTGCTCTCTGAGACACGAGTCCAATTCACACCTGGATCGCTTACTCCAGCAAATTATGCCTACAACTCCTTTCACTAGAAGTTCCCAGCTATAGTGACTGAAACAGAGGGGGTTTGCAACAAAACCATAGGATTTCTGAGCTCCCCACAGGATCACTAACATTTACCCTTGTCATAGGACATGAGGACCCAGCAAAATCACTGTGTATCACAAAATCTGACAGTGTATCACTGCTGTAAATGCAGTGTTGAATAGCTCGTACCGCCTTCCCCATTCTCTTCTTGGACTTTCTTGACTGCTCTAACATATCTTTCTGCATCTATCTGGTAATGAAGAAAAAACTTTGGAGATGGGAATCTCCAATTCACTTCAGCAAAACTGTTCCATATCAATTAAATCACTGACTACACATCCCCCAAAAGTCACACAGAAGAAACACAAAGGGCCAGGAACAAAACCACTGTCTTGCTTTCCCTCCTTAAAGGGACTAACAACAAATAGAGAAGGAAGATGTTCAAAAAGTTTGGATTAAATTCTCTACAAATTTACACTGCATGTAGAGATTCATTCCACAGATCCATGACTGTGCCAGCAGACATGATGTGGAATGACAAGCCATAATTGCAGCATGTCAAGGGAAAGAATGAAGCAGCAGAATTTCACTGCTAACGCTACTTCCAGTGCTAGCTGCTATGATTGGGTACAGTTACGTGACACAAACAGATACACAGCAGATAAACCAGCAGTGAGCAGATCTCACTATCCCACTGAATAGACAGGCCATTAACTATCCATTTAAATTGTACTTTTTAACTTTTTCAGAATAGTTGGTTCAATTCTTTAAGGCAAATATGAAATTACAATACCTGTCATATTCCAACCAATTAAACAAGCTAAGTAACAATTTATTGACTAAGGGAATTCAGCCTTTTGATTGTCCAGTAAATGCCTTATGCTGTGCTTGTCCTCTTTTTTTAAAGCGAAGCCCTCTAAGTAAAAGACTGAATGAAACATTCAGATATCACCCAAAGTAGACACTTTGTTAGCCTATTTGGAAACAAGATCTGTAGGAAGCAGCACACAAAGGAAGAGTTAAGTTTATGGGTTTAACCTCCTACTTAATCATTTTGGAAAAAACAAGTGACAGTCATTTAACTGAACAACTTTAACAGAAGCAACTGGAGTTACATCAGCATGCCTGACCTTGGATGACAGAACAACAAAGGAGGCTTCTTTCTGCCAAAAGCAGCCTGTCATATCTTTTGTACATTTGTCTCTGCAGATCATTTCAAGGTCTGCTAGCATGCCAGCTTCAAGAAAAGACAATGCTAGTGGGAAAGTTTCATCCTGTGTTAAGACAGAGGAAAAATACTCTCCTCTGAAAAGTAAATAGTGAGCAGAGCAGTGAGGGAATACTGCCCCTGAAAATACTTATCTGAATTTAAAGGCCTATTGTCAGGGAAGCTGGAGAGGGTTCAATTCAATGAGAATCTTCGAAATAAGACAAAACAAGTTACTCTTCCACCTCTTGACATTTAACACTGATCCTTTCCCTATTTGTTCCCCTTTCCTGCTTTGCTGGGCTACATGGAACCAAAATGCTTTTCAGCTTCACCAGAGCAGGAATGCACTTTGCCCCTTATGTTGCAAAGCAAGGCCAAGCAATGCAACTGACAGCAGAAGATCCACCCTGCCCGGGCCTTTGCTCTGCCTGCAACAGTGGCTCCTCTTTTCTGTGAGGCCCCCAGCACCACAAGCTGCTGTGAGAGCAGACATGTTCACTAAATTATCTGCAACCTTGTTTGCAAGTCCTTGCACTGTTCAGAAAATACTGCAGCAAGCACCAAGAGGAAAGAAAGACAAGCCGAATCTGCCACTGACAATAAAATTAACCAGGGCAGGATTCTTTTCCCTTGCTCACATAAAAAATATGTATTTAAGTGCTTTGATCTGTTCAGTCAAAACAAACAGCAGCTAGGGAACATGTATTTGTGTCACAGCACTGCATTTCAAGTTACTGGACAGCACACAGGTTACCTTGATGAGCTGATTATTCTTCACATAGTGCAAAGTGTTTGATCTGTTGCCACCAGCAACAACAGGGGGATATGCCAAGATGTCAGCACCACGAGCTCGGCACTCGAATTCAAACTAGAGTAACAATTCAGAGAAGAGGAAACCATTAGTGCTGATTCAGGTGATTAACTGCCCTAGAACCATAATAATTCATGTCCTTCAACAGTTTTCTTAATTTGTACAGCACAAAGTGAAACTGGAAAGTGAGTTGACTAAATGAAAGCGATCTTGAATGTTCCAAGAACTCTGGAAAAAAAAAGAATACAGAACAATCCACTTTTTCAAAGTTTTTCAAGCCTGTACTGGGGCTCAGGGAAGCTCTTTCTGGTATGAGCTGTTCAGTACTGTCTCAAATGCTCACTACCTTGTCATACATCCAGGTGAGGATTTGTTCTTATATAAAGTAATGCTCTTATTTGCCATATGACTTCGTGAATTTTCGAAGATCCTATATGTCAGCATGACAGTAGTCATGGTTTGTTGCTATCTTTTAAAATTGCAAAGTATCACCATATTTACAGCAGTACCTATTTTCATGACTGTTGGACTAAGAAGGTTTGAAAGCATGCGCTACCTTGATGTCTGAGGGGATAGAAGAAAAAGGCACCATAAGCCTCAAGATCTTTACCTGTCTTGAATGATGAAGCTGATGAAAGCGTGAAAATTACTAAACTTAATCTATAAAGACCCTCAGTATATTAATAGCATGTCTTTTCTATGATTACCAAAATCACATGGGCCAGAACACCCCAGGATGCCTACATAGAGCAAAGGTTTTATGATCCTGGTCCAGACTGAAAAACTGATCTGTAAAATACACTTTAATTAAAGTAGTTTTTACAACTCCGTGCCATGTCAGCACAGGCCCATTCATGTCATAACAGAGGGTCAAATCCTGCTGATGTTTCTTGAACAGGCATTCTCACTGCAACTCCTTACAAAGTTCCTTACCAAATGTGCAGGCCAATTAGTCCTTATTTTTTAACTGAGAGGCATCTAAACTGCTTCACGATGGCTGTGGTAATCTGATGTAGTAATAGACTAGAGGCAAGAGAAGCAGGCTTTACAAATAGGTGTTATAACTACTTAAATTTTGTACAACAGACCTGTATTATAGGATCATGTAATAACTTTATCTCTGATTGTTTAGCAGGTTTTGCATTTCAACATAGTACAAAAAGATATCAACAGATAGAAACTTAGAAAACTGCTACGCTCCTTAAATAAAGGTACAGGAAGTACAGCTGAAGAATTCCTCACACTGACTCTTCTGTGTGTGCAAGGAACCACAAGAGTTGGGTGAAGAAATGTGCTACAGTGGGAGACACATGATAAAGAGATCTGACATTTGTGGTTTCCTGGGAGGATAACCAACATCCAGCCCTTCTATCTCACTTCCAGCTACAAAACACTCACCTTTGCATACAGAAAGGCTTCATCCACAGGGGATTTACTGGCAAACATTGTCTCTGTGAAAGCCTATGAAAAAGAAGGGACATCCAGTTAGCAAGAGAGCCTGAACTTGAGGGAAGTGCCTTTTTTCCACCTGTTATCTTTTGAGGAAGGCCCAAAATCAGCTGGCCCAGAACCAGAGGATTTCACCAACTTCTTTGGTGAAAGTGCTGTCAAGACTAGAACCAGTTAAGCTCTATTCCCTATGAAACTGTATTTAGGGGATGATTAGCTTTTGGGGAAAAAAAAAAAAAATTAGATGATTGAGGCTGATTCCATAGTTTGGCATTTTAGAAGTTGTCTCACCTACAGATTCTCTCAGGTACAATAGGATTGCCTTATGCAGCTTTTCCTTCAGAGAAGGACAACCTGTGCCTCTCTTTTCTACTTGGCTATCTATTTTAATAATATTTACAAAAACATAATTGTATTTAAGGTATCTGTCAGATTTGTTTAAAAGTGGTCAATGAATTCAAAAGGTACTTCAGGGAGAAGGGGGAATGCAGACATATACATAGGAAACGTCTTCAAAAAATCCTGTTACTTCAAAATAAACAGAGTAGATGGGAAAGAAAATTATTTTGAAAAGCCGAGAGGAAGCTGGGAAGACAGTGAAAAGGCTAGCCTTGAACAGATACTGCTTCTAAACAAAGCCTAACAGCTGCTGGCTTGTCTTCAGTGGAGTCACGCTAATTGAGAGAATCTGGTATTCAAAGCAGTCTTCCCATTTCTCCCTGTCCTGTGGAGGGAGCCAAGCCCAGCCAGTGGTGAGACAGAGCAGTTCCAACAGATTAGACCAAAGCTCTCCTTCCAACCCATGTCACCTCATCAATGGAATGCACTGGTTCATTTGGAGAGCACACAACCCCATTACCTCTGCTGTCACCCGGCCAGCTATCTTCATTCTCTCAATCTCTGCAGGGGATTTGATCAGCCGAAGGTTTTGCACGAGATGTCGAATGCCCTGGATGCGGTTTTTGCTCCGAGCTTTTACCTCAGCCAGGGGCTGCATGTAGTCAGAGTGCAGCTCTGTATGCACTGGTTTTCTCAAGTCATACCAAATCATGTTTGACTCACCTGGAATACAAAACAAAAGCTGACACAGACAAAAAGAAATACAGAAATGTCTTCCCCATACTAAACTAACTTACTCCTCCTAAACGAGATCTGTTGCTGTATTTGAGAAAAATAATTTTCTCTGAGTCTACATTGACAGACTACAAAGACACTTTCACTGTCACAGAACACAAGCAATCTCTTCTAAGTTTGGAAGATTACCAATTCATAGCATGTAGATTTGACAAATCCCCACTTCTGGGCAAATACTGGGGTTTACAACAATCACTGAATATATGCATCTGGCTCAAATCCATTCAGAGTTCACGTGTCAAAGTTACACTTGTGTAAGCTAAGTAGCCATCACATCACAGCACACCTTCTGAATGGCTCTCCCATTCAGCCTGTCCACATTGTCGATGGAAGGCAATTTACCTTTTTGCATGGCATCAGGATCATTATCAACAATGCCTCAGAACACCTGGGGGAACGACTGTTTATTTCAGTCACTCAAAGATGAGCTTACTGAGAACAAACACATTTTACCCACAGTGGAAATTTATTCACAACATCAGTTAGCACCAACATTCTCCTCATGGGAACATTTTAAATGCAAATGAGTAGAAAAGCCATAGTGAGTCACTGCTGATGTCCACTCAAGCCCTCCTTCTTTGGTGACAGCAACCATTAGCAGGTGCTTACAAAAAGTGTCTAAGAAACTGGGCATTTATTAAAGAGTATTTCCTTTAGCTGCTTTACTGTTTTTCATGGACCTCTTCCCCACAGAATTACAAACTTCTGATTCCATTTTGATATTCCAAATCTTCCATGAATGATCTACAACTTAAAATGTGCCAAACCCTGCCATGTGATAACTTCAGTGTTCCCTTTGTTTTTAAATTAAGAAAACCAGCAATTAATCATTCACAGTCATCCTCTCTGTGCTTTCCCCAACTATACACATCTCATACCCTGCCTTGTTTTCTCATTTTCAGGCTGAGTGGGTTTGTTCAGCATATATCTCACACACATTTCATGATTTTTTTGATCATCCTTTGCCCTGTGACTTACCTATTTTCATGACATCCTTTTTTGAAACAAAGTAACTAGATTCCAAGATGGTATTTAATACTCAAGAATTCTCTCTCTAGTTGTGTGACCCCTCCAGGGTCACACTTGCCCTTATCATATTGTCACGAGCCTTCTTCAGCTTCATTTTATAATGCATTTAAGTTCCCCCTGTGTTATAAGTACTGAGGCTACATGGTGATGTTAGATGCAGAAGAGTATTTCTAAAGGACAGCAGTGTTTGTATTTCAAGGGCAAGTCATCATCTAGCTAAATGTGAGTGGACTAACAAACTCCCTGTGTGGATTATTTTCCAAGTCTATTATGAATAAAAAGCCTTCAAGATTCCTATACCTCATCTGGTTCTGGCACTGTCAGCAAACAGATATGACTGAAACAGTAACTCAGTCTTTCCTATTCTGTTCCTTAATATTTCATACATGTGCAGCTGGCATTCACATGGATACACAAGAAAGTCAGAAATCTTCAAAACTACCTATCCATTGGTGGTCAACAAGCTAACACGAATTTCCAAGTGCCTTTGTCACAGCCATACTCCCTGCCCCTCCCCAAGTTCATTTTAGTCTTGAAGTGACGTTACAGACCACCTCCCAAACCTGTACCATTCAGACTCTGCAGAACACACCTCATCTCATTGCCCCTCTATTTTTTGTTACCTTTCAGCTTGGCCACCAAGTGCCTGAACTCCTCAATGGTGTAAGCTTCATCTACTCCTGTGAGAGCAATTGCCCCGTCTGGGCCTGATCTGGGCCCGTCCCACAGCTCTCGATTTGGATCTCTCCGGGGCACAAAAAGTATGGATTTGTGAGATGGCAGCGCTTTGCCTGGAATGCTCTGCAGCACCAGGATGCTGTCAGGCTCCTGAAATCCACAGAGGTACAGGAAATTAGTGTCCTGGTGGAAAATATAGGGGATGTCATTGCTCATGTAGTATGTGGGGTTGGACAGCAGAATCACTGTGTGGTCCAAACCATCCAAGCCTTGGGCTTCCTTCTGGATCAACACCATCAGTTTGTGTCGGCGAAGAGCATATTCCACCTGTGACAATCCCGGGGTTACCTCTCCTGTGAATACAAAACAAATCAGATGGAGAAATTCAAGGCACTCAGGGTATTTTACTAGTCACATGCCTGATTCCTGCCTACTCTGTGATGCCTTACATGTGCATGGCTTCCTTGTAATCCCCCACAAGCCTTTCCCTTGCTCCCCTTCAGTTTCCATCCCTATAGCACATCCCCACTCAGTCTGCTTCTCCATCATGCAAAGACAGAAATTGGTTTTAACCAGTTGGATGCTGTGTTACATATTTCTGTGCAAAGGCAGAAATCACAAAACCTGGTAGATTTAGACAAACAGCCAAATGTTTGCAGAGAACATGTTAAAAAAAAAGGGGAAAGGGCAAGGCAAACTGAACTTTGACTGCTAAAAACTGATGGGTTTTACAGCATCTGGACATTGAGCAGAAGTTTGCCTCCTGAGGTTGAGCATTAATTTCCTCAGATAAAGCTAGAATGTCTGTTCAAATACACACTAAGTCAACTCATAAAGTGACTATTTCTAAACCACTAGGGGCAGACTGAGTGTCAGAGATTCTGGGAGATCAGGCAGAAGCACAGAGGTTGCAGAGTCTAATCAGTCACAAGATTCCAGGCAGAAACAAACCATGGACTGCATGCTGCTGTCAGACTCCTGTTAAGGGAAGGGATCTTCTCCAGGGCATATGTGGCTTTTCTAATATTTAACAATTCAGATTTTTCCACAGTTAAATACTATAATTCTAATAACACTAACTAGACAAACGATCTCTTAGATGAAAGTACTCTTTCAACTGCTCCAGTCCCAAAAGACACGAAGTACAGTAATCAAGATACTCACCAAAACAAGACTGAAGTTGAAACAACAACCAACAACAGCTGAAGTATGTATTTTTAAAATTGTGAGACTCCCTAATTATGATCTAAATTAATACAAGAGATTTAATCAGTTCTTTGGCTAACACCCTACTTTAACATAGATTGCATTTTGATAGTGTTTGTTAACTTTCCACTTTCATAATCTTTTCTTCCTCTTTCATGTATTACACAGTGACGATTCTAGAACAAAAATTGACATTCGACTTGTATTGCAAGTGGATTCTTGCACGAGTGCAGTGGGAGGGGGAAGTTCTATCCAGAATGTTTTTCCTTGACAAAGGGGTTTAAGAAAATTTTATATGTTGTATTTGCATTAAATTTTACACCTTTTAAATTATATCCTCAATACCTATTAGGTGTAAAAGTCTTTAAAAAGAGCCAAACAGACCCAACAAACCCACCACATTTATTTCACCCTGCAAATGTACAAATGACAGAGAACACAGAAACTGTTTTAATGCAATCTGGCCTCACAATTCTGCAATATTATACTGCAAATTTCCCATATTCCACCGCATTCCAGTCAGCTTTCTAACTGCCACAGTCCAGCGAATTTCAGAAGCTGCAATGGGGTGGAACATGGGGATACCAGCTGTCTTTCAGCTGTGAGGCCTGGAAATTCTCTTTGCATTAAAGGCATTTGCTTTTTAAAACAATAATTGCAATAAACAATGTCATACTATTTTAAGGAAAACACCTCTCCTTTATTAAATGGGAAAATACTATGGAGAGCTAGAATTCACTTCCAGTGTTCCAGCTGCACTTTAAGGAGTCAGCCTCATTTATTAGTGCCCTAAGCAACCTGATCTAATGCTGAAGTTAGCCCAGCTTTGAGCACAGGGGGAACCTGTTAACTGTGAGGTTCCTTCTGACCCGAGTTATTCTACAATTAAATACAGAAGTGTGTGTAGATAGATAGATAGATATAGACACACACACTCATCTGTTCTCCCTTTATACCCACCTATGGAAGAACACAGAATGTTTTCCTGGACATATTCTTGAATATATTTTTGCTGCAATTCTTTTTGTTTGTTTTTTTAGATTTAATTGTGGTCATCTTATGCCTACATGCTCATTTTCATGAATCTCAAAAAAATGCACAACCTCAGCTTCTCTTTTATCACTACTGTCTAACTTCATAGTCACAAGGTTCCTTTTCTCCTTTTCCTCATATTGAATACTCTTCTGAACAGGGCAAATTCTGTAGACAAGTAGTGTCCATCTATCAATGTCCCTCCCCATTCACCTTTGCTGAACTGCACCTTTACTTTGTGACTCACAAGACATGGAATATGAACCATTCTGACAGGTCAGCTTGCATGGAAGACTCCCTCTTAATAATAAACATATTTATTTGCAGGACAACAAGCCCCCAAAACGCCACTGCCACAAAAATTCTGCACCACCCAAGTAAACAACCCTGAGAACATTATGAGAAGAAAGTAAGAAGCTATGAAAGCCATCACATGTGAAGCCTATTTTTGGAATCAGTATCATCTCAGACAAGGAAATTAGCTACTAAATATAATTACTGGCTAATGAAGGTAATCATAAACAGTTGAAACCACAGACAGTTGTCAGCAAATCAATACACTCAGAAAAACAGAGACAAGAAAATGTCAATGACTGGCTCACACAGTGCCCAGACCTCACCTGGTTTGAGCAGATGTGGGTGTGTGAAGGGGCTGGGCTGGCCCAAGTACCGGTTTGGAATCTTCTTCTGCTGGGCAGGCTGGATGGAAAATCTTCGGAGAGCACATGACTTGCAAACTAGAGGAAAAGAAATGCACCATGTCAAGGTAAAAAAACCCCAAAGTTTTCCAGTTAGGAAACTGCAGAACTGTAGTCCACTCATCAGACTTTTAGCAGCATTCCTTCACTTAATGACATAAATATCCCTCCTTAACTTCTCCATTTGCTGTGTATCACAATAATTTATGAAACAATGTGCACACAACTCGACCAAATATTCATAGAACAGAGAGAAAGAAACAAACATATGCTAAACCTGACAAAGCAGCAAGAAAACCCAGGAAGCTCTGTTGGTTTGCACATCCCAATTCATACAACTGGTGTTCAAGAGGCACTCGGTGCTCTCCCTCCCTTGCTTCCCTCAAACATCACAGGGCTCCAAGCACCACACTTGTATATTGTCTCTTCTTGATTATGTCTTCAAAAACTGTCACCCATCTGGAACAATTATACAGTTTTCAAGGCTTTTCCAGTTCTGTTTTTTACTAATAATGCTCCAAAGAAACCATCAAATAACACAGGTTTATACAGGAGTGTGATTTTCTTTTCCTGTATGGAAGATACCCAAGAGTTCCTGTTTATGCATTGACCTTCCATGGCAGTAGCACTAGCTGAACTAGTTACATATCCCACTTCCAAGCCCACACACAACCACAGCAGGTGAGTTTTAAAGACAGCTACAAGCATGCTTCTGTGAGCTGGGGGTGGGCATGATAAGACAAAAATCTAAAATTAAAAATGAATTGTCAGAAACTTTAGAATTCTCAGTCACAGCATTTTGCAACTGAAGAACTGCTTGTGCCTGAATACAAATCATCAAGACGTGGAAAGAGAGGGTAGTCAGACAGTAAACATCTGATGATTTGGAAATCGGTTGCTGTTTATATTACTTACCGTGTACCTACCACAAAACCAGTATGTGCTGCTACAGCACGGCACAGGATTCTTAGAACAAATGCTATTAACTCTTCACTAGCATAAACAAGCATAATACAAGCAAAACATCTGCTTTTCTGGTAGCTGAGATTCTGAGGCTTACAGCAAAACATACAGACTGTGAATTTGCTGTGGGAGCCAGTATAACTAGCCTCTAATTGCACATCATTTATGCATGGCAACTAATAGTCGTAACATGAAGCGTTCACTATGTGATGCTTGGACCCAGGCAGTGAAATGTAGCTACAGCTCTTTGTGCAGTCTAGTTTAAAATTGGTGTTTCCACTGTTTTTCTCCACATACACAGCAGACAAGCAGGGCAGCTCGCAACGAGGCGGCACAGCGGGCATTAAATAAAGCAACGCCTTGAAAGCAGGGAGGAGCATTCTACACCGTTGCTTTATTTTTCAAGTTAGTGCCTGTTCTTTCCTAGGATTCAGCCCTGAGTGCCACCGCGCCGCCGGGAAGAGCCGCTTTCCCGCGGCCCGGGAGGCGAAAGCGGGACTGTAAGCAGCCATAGCCGGGTGTCGCGACCGGAGCCGCGGGCGCTGAGGGGGAGGAGGGGTGTCTGACCTGCGGCGCCGCGCCAGCCCCTGGCCGCCAGGACGAGCCCCTGCCGCGGGAGGCGCGACATGGCCGGGCCACACGGCGCATGGCGGGGCCTCTCTGCGCCGCCGCGCCGCGCGCTGACACCATCGCCGCGCGCGGCCCGCCGCCAATGAGCGGCGCCGCGCCGCCTTAGGAGCCCCGGAGGCCGCCTGCCTCGGCCGCGAGGGGAACCCCGGCCCACGGCGGAAGCGAGCGACAACAGCAGCAGGGGAGCGGCGCCGCACGGGCCGGAACGCAACTACCAGGCCACGGCTGCCGCTTCCAGAACCTTCACACCGCCACGCAGCGGAGGGCCGGGCCCACCACTGCCGTGGGCGGGGTCGAGGACTCGGAAAAGGCTGGGCGGGGCGGGCTAGAAGGTTCCACAGCGCTGCGCGGCACTTGTAGGCGCGCCCACTGCTTCCGTGGGCGGGACCATGTTTGGTGTGGGCGGAGTCAATTGCGGTGGGCGGCACCAGACCCTGGGGCGGGCGGGGCGGGCTGGAAGGTTCCGCGGCGGGTGGGCGGGGGAACGAGCGCGTCTGGGCTGTCGCCGTGCCGTGCCGCCATGGACTCGCGCAAGCTGAGTGAGCTGCGGGCCTTCGTCCGGCTGTGCAAGCAGAACCCGGGCCTGCTGCACACCCCGGAGCTCGCCTTCCTCCGCGAGTGGGTGGAGAGGTCGGTCCCGGGCCGTGGAAGGAGGCGGCCGTGAAGGGGAGAGGGGGGAAGGGTGTTGTGGCGCGGGACGCGGCGAGGGGAGGGGGGCGTGTCTCCTCAGCGCTTGCCGGCCCGCGGGCGCGCCGCGTGGCCGGGGCGGGGAGCGCGCAGTGTCGCCCCCGCGGGTCGGGTCCGGTTCGGTCCGCGCTGCGGCCTTCCCGCCCTCTCCTCTTCCCGCCGGGCTCACTCCCGGCGCGTTAAAAAGACTCGTTAATTTTTTGTTTTGTTTCGTTAACGCTGGCTATTCCCATTGCAAAAAGCCTGCCCCCCGGCCTTCTCAGTGGCTCAGCTTTCCAGCCTGGAAAGCCCCAGAGTAATACTTACTGAGCTAATTCTCGCATTACGCAGCAGAGTTGGCTAGCCTGTCTTAAAAAGGAGCCGAGTTTGTGGGGAGGTGAGTGGCGTTGATTTACATCCTGGTACCCCAAAGCACAAAATACCTGGCAGCTATAGTTCCTGTCCAAAACGTGTTTTGCTCTTTGAAGTTTAGTGTCTCAAAAGTAGTCGAATTCTCCGCTCCCTGTGAGCCATTTAGGTACCTGCTGTTTACGCTGCACGTACTCTGTGTGAGCCGGGCCTGTCGTAACAGCTGCTTCTCAGTTAAAAATCCTCTTTGGGTTCCACCCTGAGCGCCCAGAAGCACGAGGCTGGAAGGGTTGCGATTGTTTGCTGCTGGCAGAGAACCCACAGAACCCCTGTGTTCAGCTCCAGTACCTCTGCTTGGCTTTTATGGCTGCTACACTGAGGAACTCTTAAGAAGTGAAGGACATACCTTCAGGTGCACATTTTATGCAAATGGGATTTAAAAGATTTTTATTTAGTGGCAAAGTGGGAATTGTTTTAGAAAATTTGCGTTAATCTGAATCAGCAGGGTTTTGTGTGTATAGGTGTATATATATGCACACGTATATGAAGAACTAAACACCGGCATTTCACAATATGTCCTGTAATGAAAATGGCTACAATGAAGTGTTTATTCGTGTTCTTTTACAGTGATATTTGAGGTTTTTTATGCATCTGAATAATACTGTGGTTGTAAAACCACTTGTATTTAACTGAACTTGGCTTTGCAGTACTGACAGTGGATGTACCTCTGTCTAGGAAGGAGATCGATGTCTGTCTCACCCTACTGCAGGTCTTTTTTCCTTTTGCTACTGCATAAAATACCTCAGTGCCTCACCCTGGGTTTCTTCCAGTACTTCTGTTGTGTAAATACGAAGGTGTGGACAGACTGCTTTAAGAGGGAGAGGAAGAACACTGACTTCTTTTGGTCAAAGAAAGTGTTAGGGAATGGAGAGATGACCATCTGACTTTCTCCATGTTAATGGGGAGGGCTTTAATTTCCAGATAAGTTTTAGAATTTGTATTTGGTGCTTGTCTTATAAATACAGAAGTTACATTTAGAGCCATGGAATGTTTTTTACATGTAAAATCTTCACTGGATGTCTTTATCTCAAAAGTTAAAAAATACTTCAGAGCAGAACCTCCTACAGCTCTCTCAAGTTTTCTGGTTTTCTTCACGTATTTGAGTTCTATATTTGCCTAAATAATACACTTGGCTGGTGGTAGTGGTACCCAAATTACTTTCCATGCAAAACTGTCTGAAATTCTGCTGGGTCTCCCTCTGCCTTTACATAATAGTGCTGTTTGCAGTAGAACAATTAAGTGCATTTATAGGGCCTGATCATTCTTTGGAAGCTGCTTCAAACAGCATGACCTGCCTTCAGGTGGAAATAAACTCGGAAGCTCTTACATCTCTGTCTGGCTTACCTGTCTTAATCTGAAAGATATAGGTTTGTTTACCTAGGTAGTGTTATGAATGATTAGAATAATGACTAAATGATACTAAAATCCATCATTAAATTTTTCAACTAAAATTCTGCTAATCTATTTGATTTTTTCCCCCTAAACCTAGGGATTCTAATTTAAATTATGCTAACTACTCATGAAGCCAGAATGGGATGCTTTATTTCTGACTAGCTGTTAATATTGCATCAGTAACCTTAAGTCTTACCTGTTTTCATGCACTTGTTTTCTAACCCTTGTTCTGCCTATATTTCCATATAGGTTCTCTTTGTAGAGAAAGCATACGGTAGTGCGTGAGTGTGTTTGGAAAGTGTTTTGACATTCGTTTTATCAAGCCCATTTTTTCATAATTGCATAAAAATACAAATGTTTTGCTTGAATTATTATGAAATGAGTCATTAAAGGAAACACGTTTCAAAACCCTGCAATTGAACAAAGAAACAATAGCAGTCCTTAAAAATAAAACACAGAATCCCTAATTGATGAATAAGGCTTTTTGCATTTTTTTGTTGTTTTGTTCAAATAGGTTTTTACCCTTTTGAATTCACGGTAATCCAATTTCTCTCTAAATATAATTTTGCTGTCAATAATAAAAGCGGTTGCAGAAATCACATTTGCGGTTCTTCCAACAAGTCATGAACGTGACACTTCTCATGGCTGTGATGAGTGGAAATGTGCAGTCACTGTTGCAATGGAGTCCTGACAACCCCCAGTTGTTGCTGGCATTGCACTCTGTGTGTGTCTTGTGTGTGTCTGTTCTTTTTCTACAGCTCAGTACTCCCCTTTTCCTATGAGAGTGTCTCGTGTTTCCGTATACTGCTGAGGTTTAATACATTGCAAACTTTGCATATATCCCTGCTGTGTATTTAATCGTTGTAATCAAATACTGGTTTAAGAGATTTTAGAGTAACTTTCTTTTCATTCTGGGATTATAACTGTAGTTTAAATAGAGATTACCAGGATAGCAAAAATATTTTCAAGTACTGTGAGTGAAACTGTTTAGCCTTGGCAGTACATGAAATAGCATATTATAAAATATGCATGTATATTAGTAAACATTTCTCAAACTGATCTAAACTTGGATAGTTTTTGGAGGGATATGAAGAGAACAGAGGAGGCTGACTAAGTTGTTTCAATCTTGAGGTGATTTAAGGTGTCAGACTTCAAACCAGGTATTACCATGGATATTAGCTATTAGCACTGCTAAAATGCTTTGTAATTTGTAGTTTTCTTTATGCAAAAGAAAAGTTCCATGTGGATGCTAAAAGGCAGGAGCAGAGGAATTTTCCAGCTGCGAAAGCATTTGTGAAGTTTTTCCTTTCTCATGCTGTAGCTGAGAAACAGAGAAATCCAGCTTCTCACAGCTTCTCTGTGAAAGCTTTGGTTCTCATGCCAACTGGATGGACAACAGTAAATCGTTTCTACATCTGCAAGTTGTTTTGAGAACTGTGAAAATTATTTTCCTTCTTTAAGAATAATATTTGGAAATGGGTGTCTTACTGCTCAACCTGTCACCTTGAGAGGTGGTGAGTCAGTAGGCCAATCATGTAATTTCTCTTTTGCGATCCATGCTATAAAAGATGGGGTTTTGGCATCAAAGGAGGCTTAGCTCTGCTTTGGCCATATCATCTGACCTGGACTTGTGATTTTGCCATCTTTCTGGGGATAACGGCGACAGTTCCAGGGCTCCACTGGATGGTCCCTGTAGTCCTCTCCTTGGTTTTTAGGGACTAATAGAGAGTTATGTGTTCTATTGTCAGCCTACGAGGGCAAAAATTTAGGAGGAACAGTTAGTTCATGCTCTGTGTTTTCTGCCTAGCTGGATAATGATTTCTCAGACTGCAGTTGTTTAGTCCTTGCAGTATAACTTTGATTAAGTAATGTCAGCATCCCGGGAGCTTCAGAACATGCTGGGGTTTGTCACTTGTTGGATTTTTTTTTTTTTGGTTGGTTTGTTGGTTTTGGCTTTTTTTGACAGTTTTGCCTTGTAAATAAGAAGTAGTTTAGTGCTGTTTCTTGCCTTTTGCTGCAGGATGTGTCAGGATGTGTCAATCCTGTCAACTCCTTTTCACTCTTCTACCCTTTCCCCCCCAATTCATCCCTATCACTGTCCTATCCCTCCTCATTTAGGTTTGTTTTCAGCATGACTCTGAGATGGTGCTGCTGACAGGAGGGAGAAAAGAGGGGAGAATGGACTGCAGTAGGTTGACTTAAGAAGCTATAACTTCTCATCCTTGGGGTGCAGTTTTATGTTGCACTAATTCCTGAAAGCAGATAGTCCTACATCCTTCCAGTTCCTCCTGCCCACCCCTGTTTGCCCACCTCCTTCTCCTCTCCCCTGCATCCCATCTTGTGTAGGGCCCCAAGGAGTTGGTTGTTGAGTTCATAGAATCATTTTTATTGAAAACCATCAGTAGGTGGAAATTTGGGGCAGGGGATGCCTGGGAATGGTATTCCTTGTGGCATGCTGTCATAGGTATGATTAGATGTTCCATCTAACACCTGGAGAATTCAGCCTCTTATTCCTGGCTGCTAACCAAAGTCGATAGCATGTGGAAGTTTATTCTGTATTGACAGAATGCTGTCTCTACAAAGACTGCTCCTTAATTGTAATGAAGGAAAAGCAGGAATATTGCGGTATGTAAGAGAAAGGATTTTTTTTTTTCCTAGGCAGCAGGTTTATTTTAATTGCATAGGCCTTTTAGGCTGTTCTCTTTAATTGTTTGACCTCTGTTCAAAAAATAATTTTAGTAATATCTATAATCATAATATCTAGTTTTGTTTCAAACATAAGTTACATTTAAAGGAGAAAATCCATTTGAGCCAAGAGGCAGTTTTTCCTTGTGAGAAAGGGTGGGTGGGTGAAGGGTGATGCAAGTGAGTACAAGTCTCAATGGAGTTGTACAACAGACAGTGTGCATTGCACTATACTGAGAAAAGTGTGGGGGATGTGTACTCTGCTGCTTTGACAGTGAAATGGATCATCATGTTTTGTGTTACAACAAAAAGGCGAGATTATCAGGATTTGAATCAATAAAATACATGTCACTATTTTGATAATATTACTGTTTTGTTTTGTTTTTTCTCTGTTTTGCTGAAAAAGTATGGGAGGCACAATACCACCTGCTCCAGCCAATACCTCCACAGAGGAGACAAGTAAGGTGAGATATGAAAAATTTATCATGGAAAATTGATGCTGACAAAATTACTGAGCAGCAGAAGGGGGAAAATTGCTGTCAGTTTTCACTCAAATGACGGGGCTGAATGTGGCAGTTCAGTCTGAAGCCTGCCCATTGTCTGTTGCAGATGACTTCTTACAGATGGCTTCCTAGTTCATTTCAAGTGTTATCATGCTCCATTTCCCTAATCCTGAATGCCTGATGTTCTCTGCAATGCAAATGCCATACAGAGGCTTGATTTCTTTTTTTTTTGTTTTCTCTTGTCTGTTTATAAACCACTTCTCTAGTCATTAGTGGATTAAATTATAATCTTTTCATGAGAAGAAATATTAATGAGCACGATAAGTAATGAAGTGATCAGTTGAACTATCAAATTTTTAAGGCAGTGTTGCGGAAGATGTTGTTGGTTTTTGTTATTTATTTTAAGGGAGAAAATAAATTTGCTGTGTAGATACTTACATCAGGATTTTTTCAAGTTTGAAATTCTTTTGAAAAAAAGATGATTTTTAATTTATTTAACAAGATAGTGGGTGCTGGAATTACTGGCTAGTTAGAGCTCTATGGAGGGATTGTGTCTATGTACTGAATATAGTGTGTGACACTAAGTATGAAGACAAGCAGCTTGTATCTGTGATAATAGACAGGATGTGCTAAGTTATGGGATTTGGATGAAATTTAGTTAGAAGTTGATAAGAAAGCATTTGAAATTTTTGAAAAAATATTCTAAGTATGTATGGCAACAATCTCAGGCCTTGGCAAATGAAAACAATATTTAAATCACTGTCATCAGCTTATTGTTGCTTGCTAAAAGGCCTTAGCTAAATAGTATTAGATTGAGAGAATTTTTGATCCAGAGAATGTGTGAGGGAAGGCAGGAAGTGGAAGAGTTGGTTAGTAATCACTGCAAAACTGGGTCTGAATTGGGTGTTATTTGGATTTTTTGGTCTTGGTTATTGAATTACAAAATTGGAAGGACCAGCTTTACCAGTAATAGAAGTTCATGAGTCCAGATTTGAGCTCTTAAATATTTGCATACATGATAGACTTAATCTGAGAGGAGGGAAAAGGAGATTAGTATCTTAAAAATAAAATGGTTCAGCTGTATAGTGATCTGACTTTTCTAATACATTGTTGTTCATGAGAGTGGAAATAGAGCATCAGTCAGAAATAATGTGTACTTACAAGTATGTGTCTCTCTCAGGGCAAAGCAGAGGAACATCCAGAGGAGCCGGTTAAATCACCTGAACCAGAAAGTGAAGAGAGTGACTTAGGTGGGGAAAATAGTGACTTTACTGCATTTTCCAACATGAAAATGATTCTGAAAATCCTGTCTCTATAGATGGAGCTTAGTCTTGCTTTTTGTTTTTCCCCCAGAAATTGACAATGAGGGAGTGATTGAACCAGACAACGATGACCCTCAAGAAATGGGAGATGAAAATGTGGAGGTAAGCAAAATCTTTTCAGTGTGGCAGTAGGAAAGATAGAAAGAGGGTTTGAGTGTAATCAGGGATAGCAGCTGAGGGAGGATGAGTACTCTATTATCTGTGTAGCCAGCTTTTGTTTTGGCTCTTTTTTTTTCTCAACAGAAAACTTACTGGCTTAAAATCACAGTCTTTTCTTATTTAAGGTTAGAGTCAATCAAAAAGTTTAATGTGGAAGGTCAAGTCAGAAAACGCCAAAGAAGTTTATCAAAACACCCATGCAAACTAGATATGTAGAATTCTACAATTATTCAACTTAGATTTCAGGTGTTTTATAGCTAAAAATAATGTTGACTAATGTCTTCAAGCTGAAAGCAAAGGTTTTGTGGGTTTTTTTGAACTATGATTTCAATGCAAATTAAAATGAAGGTTCTGGAATTGGAAAACTGAAGCTTTCTCTTTTGGCACAGTCTTAGTGTGGTAGTTCTGGCCGGGACTCTACAGCTTTTGGGGTTTGTGTGTGTTTTTCGTTTAATTTTTTTAGGTAACTGAAGAGATGGCGGATCAAGCTAACGAAAAGAAGATTGAAGCGATAAATGCTCTCAGTGAAGGTGATAAATTGTTTTTTAGTACTTACTCAAGGACATTAGGTTTGGTTCTCCTATTAAAAAAAGAAGATAGTTATCTTGGACCATTTTGAATGCTTTCAAGAAAGTTTTGGGTATCCAACAAGAAGTACGTTTCCTCTATCTAGAACATGAAAGCTTCTTCAAGTACTGTTTTTCCAATGTAGCCATAGTTAGGGAAAGGTGGGAGGGGGAAATGAGGTACTGCAGCATCTTAATTACGCATTGATCATTATAGTAGTTTCCTCCATGTTATGATTAGTGTCTCTAGTGGTTTGTCTTAATGCAGTGAAAAGGTGTATAATAAAGATGTGGCATTCTATTTGATTGCATTCAAAGTTAAATACACAAATTTAACTGGGGAAAGTGTCTCTTCTCAAGCATTAATTTTGGAGTTTGTACTTCAGTAACATAGTGAGAGGGAGAAATTGGTTTTTCTTTGTTGATAATGTTCTATTTAAGAAGTGTCTAGGCACATAACACTGTAAGAAAGGTTTGGGAATTTGGATGTAATTTCATTACATAATGATTGAAATTTCACTGGTACCTATATTTAGGGGATCTTCAGAAAGCTGTTGACTTGTTCACGGATGCTATCAAGCTGAATCCTTGTTTGGCCATCTTGTATGCCAAGAGGGCAAGGTGAGTCATAAACTAGTGATTTATGTTTCTGCCTGTTGTGTTATTTTCCTTAAAGAGTCTAAGTATAAGGCAACTTGAGGATCTGTGTAAACTTAAACCACAGGAGGGAAAGGGTAGTGTTCATTTCATGCAGTTTTTTTTATGTTTGAGTCATCGGATTTGCTGAAGCAGCCATATAAAGAATCTTGATAATACAGTAAATAACAGAATAGTGTTCCAAAATGCATCGTGGTAACATTAAGGGTACTTTCCTGTCTGACCTTCCAGGGGTACCCTCGCAGTCACACTCACACTGAGCTGGGACTGAAACCCCTTTGCAGCTACACACCCCATAGTCACACAGTCAGACCAGGTTTCCTTACTGTCTTGACCCTGCTTTTCCCACAGCAGTCTCAGATACCTGGATCCTTAAAATAATTTAATCATGGTGCAATAACAAACTAGCAGCTCAAGCTGGTGCCTCTGAGGAGGGACCCCAAACAAAGGAAGCCCTGGGCTTTTATACCCTCACAGTCTGTGCTTGTGAAAGTCTGGGGTCATGGGCTTCTGCTGTGTCACAGAGTGTTCACTCACCTGGCTGGGCCACGGGTCCCTGTGCAAAGGCTGGCACCAGTTCTTGCCTGGGGCTCTCAGCACGAGAGTTCAGTCTTCAGCTGACACTGCAGCTGCGCATGGAGCTACCTGCACTGAAAGTATTCCTCAACAATACTGCTTTTGGTGTGTGGAGATAGAATAATGCTGGATTAGAAACATTTGTAAAATCTGAAGTTTATTGTGGGATTAATATGATGATTGAAATGATACTCTGTTTAGATGCAAACTTAATTAAGAATCCTGTGAATTCTGTCCCTGTTGTACCTGCTAAATGAATTTGTTAGTAGACCAAACCTACTGCCTGTAGACTGTTCTGTTCAACAGTCTTATGTTTGAACAGGACACATCTGTATCTCAGCCCATTCTCTACCCACCTTACTGCTAATAACATCTACCAGGCTGCAGATGATGCATTGGGAACTTCCTAAATTCATAATGCACAAACATCTTTATCTTCCTGATTCTTCAGGAAAGCTGGACAAGTATGTGTTGCAGAAGCAGATTTTTTTTTCCGTTCTTATGCAAAAGACCACTAACCATGGACGATTTGATAATTTAGTGGATCTTTCCCATAGCAAGGTATTATTCAAAGAAAACTTCAACTTTCATGAGATTAATTACTGTCCTTTAACTGTTCCATTGTAATACATCTTAACTGGTACTTGCCTTGCTGGTTTTTTCCTTTCCATATCAAAATTTTTGCGTGTAACACCACTTGTGTACCTTAATACACTGTTGCTGTTGCCATCATAACAGTATTTTTAAAATCTCTTATAGTGCCATATCTTCTCAGGACTGGTATAGCAGTGAAAAATAAGAATGTTAGGAGAAGTTTAAAAGTTCCCTCAATTAGGTCTGTTGTAGAAAGAAATGAATAATATATTAGGATATTGTAAAACTTGCCATGCTGATCAAGTGCTATGAGTAATCCATGGTTTTGCTTCTGGAGGGGGGGCTGTGTGTTTAAGAGACTAGTGGCTTTGTGGAGCCAGCAACATTGGAATGGCTCTCATTGGTGAGGTGTAGCTTTGGGACACTTCCCTGACACCCTGTCCACTTGTTTGTTCCTAGAAGAAAGTGTGTGACTCTGTACTTGCTTTATAACAAATCTTAATAATGAAGTTACTTACAGGAAGTGTTGATAAATTGTTTTCAAGTAGATGTAAAAGGGAGATGTAGAATTAGATGTAGATGTAGAAGTTTTGACATGGAATATGTTGAATATTGAATACTTTTGTCAATTCAGGAATGTTTTTTAGTGTTTCCTTCAGAGATTTTTAATTTTAATTACTTGAACCTCCTAAAGTACCGCTGTATCAGTTAGTCTGATATGCTTGTGTGTTGTAAAATTTTCAGTTTTTACATTGAACTGACAAGGATTGGGGCTTCTTTCTGAGTTTGTGTTTGTTTTGCTGCTTTTGATTTTGATGACTCATCTATATCCTTTTCCTCATGACTCTAGCTGTTGATCTTTGTAGCCTGCTGTCATGGGTTAGCATAACTCCTCATGCTTTTTTTGTGTTACTGTGTTAAAGACTGTGCAATATAGCATGCAGAATATTATTGTTGTTTTGTTCAAATTGCTAGTTGCCACTGGCTATAGACCCCAAGCACCATAGGGCTGAACTGTCCTTTGCATTTCTGTGTCTTCTCCTTCTGCACTGGTTATTCTTGCTGGCAGGACTTGAGTCTGAACAATGAATGCTTTCAGTTCTTGCTAATGATTCACCTACAATGCTGGGAGAGTGAGACTAAATTTTAGCTACTTTGTTATCGCTATAAAATCATTTTGAACTGAGCTCTTCAAATACATTATCTCACTAGCTTGCCTGTTAGTCACCCAAAATTATTTCCAGCTTAAGTTAGTAACTTGGTATTTCAATATGTATGATAAATGTTCTTGTTCCCACAGTGTTTTTGTGAAACTCCAGAAGCCAAATGCTGCCATTAGAGATTGTGACAGAGCCATCAAGATTAATCCTGACTCTGCACAGACCTACAAATGGAGGGGAAAAGCACACAGGTAATGAACTGCACTTGATAGTATCTTTACTTGGGGGAAACAGTTTTGTTCATATATTCTCTTTCTCTGTGTCTCTGAACTGTTTGTCTTGTTCCTGAGAGCAGTAGCCATGAGCCAAGAAACCATTGTGCTGTGTATGTGGCTTAGAGAATAGAAAAGATGGTGATTTACTGATGGCAATTTATGAGTAGTCCTCCTGGTACACTCATCCCCTGTTTCCCCCTCCTCCCCCCCATCTTCTAATGGCTTACTGCTTTTCTGAATAACATTTTCTAATCATTTGGTAAAGATTATGAGATCTAGGACTGTGTGGTTTATTTGTTTGGAGGTCTTTTGTTTTCACTTAGTTTGTTGGGTTTTTTTACTGACCTATAATTCTTGAACATTTCTCTGCTGTTCTTATTCCTTAGATCCTGGAGCTCTTCTACATAGTAAATTTAAATGCCATTTGTTGCAATTGAGAAATGTTATTAAGCAAATAGTGTAATTATTTAAAATGGTGTTAGGCATCCCCCCAACTATAGTTCAACTTTTTTTTTTTTGAAATAGCAATAAATCAGAGAAAAAAGATGACAATTCTTATGGCCTGTATAAAAGTGGAAAAAGCAAATGCTAATCTTAGTGTGCTTCATGTGTTTAGCTAGGGTACCTTCTCCCTGTTAGATCATTCTTTATAGCAGACAATGACATGATCTCATGGAGAGTTTTTTACTCGTCGTTACTTCAAGCAAAACTTACTGTAAGGATATCAGGCAAGCAAGCAAGCGTCCTCTAGTGGTATTGTAGTGTGCAACTTAGTGAAAACACCACGATTATTAAACTTCTGTGCGTCCTTGTAGCTCTAGGTAAAAATTCTGAGTGATGCATGGTTAAATACTTTGAAGAACTGTTAAGTGTTCAGTTTTTCCTTCTGACTGTTGGTGTCTTCCCAATTCCAGACTTCTTGGCCACTGGGAGGAGGCTGCTCATGATCTTGCATTAGCTTGCAAACTGGATTATGATGAAGATGCAAGCGCCGTGCTGAAGGAGGTGCAGCCAAGAGTAAGTGGGGAGGAATGTTAAAGGTCTTCCCTGTATTTGTCTGAGTGACAAAGCTGCCTTCATGTTCTTCAATAGGCGTTGTCTGGAAGAAATGTGTTCATGTGTCTTCCAGCACTTCAGACTGCAGTTATAAATACTTCTGTCTTCAGTAACAGCTGTTTATGGCAGTGTGTAGGGAAATTGAGTGTGTGGGGCTGGGCATGTAACCAAAATATGAAGTATGTTCCTTTTTAAAATTTTAAGAGAAGAATCTGAAGCAGTTGAAGTTTGCCAGGTATTTTAGAATCTTGACTAAAAACCTTCAGAAAAGCAAGAGATAACTGATAATGGATTTTTTTTCCCAAGATATTTCTGAGTTGATCAAAGCTTTGTCCTTAAGCATATTTTCTAAAGGAAGGATTTTGCTTTGGTTTGTACTTTCATTAGTCAGCCCCATGAGGGCAGCCTCAGCTTTGCCCAGCGGGTTTTCAGCTGTTCTCCCATGGCTGACCCCAGCAATCTTCTAAGGAGGAACTTCTGTGTAACCAGTGTAACGCTATTGATAGCAGGCTTCCTTTTTCATGTGTTTTTGCCTGTTACTTTGAAGTGGTTGACACACCACAGATGGCAGCTGTTGTATTGTATTGAGTTTACATAGGAAGTTTGGGGAAAGGTGGAGGCTGCAGGGCTGGCCTCTTGTAAGGAGAGACCTGAGGCTGTCCCTGTGAGAGAGGGAGTCAATTCCAGCTGGTGCCGAAGTTGAGTGAGTCAGTGATGCCAGTGGTGCTTCCATGATAACATATTTAAGAAAGGGTTAAAAAATGCAGCATAACAGCTGTGAGAGGGAGGGCAGTAAAGAATAAAAATATGGGAGAAGCAACCCTGCAGAGACACCAAGATCAGTGAAGAAGGAACTGGGAGGAGGTGTGCTAGGCATGGGAGCAGAGATTCCCCTGCAGCCAATAGAGAGGGTCATGGTTAAGCAGATTGTCCTTCTTGAGCCTATGGAGGTTCACAGTGGAGCAGATCCACCCTGCAGCCCATAGAGGATCCCATGCCAGAGGAATTGGGTGCACCTTGAAGAAAGCTGCAGCTCATGGAGAGTCCACTGGAGCAGGCTGCTGGCAGAAACTGCAGCTGGTGGAGAGAAGCCTACACTGAAGCTGGTTTTGTGTCAGGAGCTGCAGCTCATGGGAGACCCATGGTGGAACAGTCTGTTTAAGCACTGAACCTCGTGGGGACAACCACACTGGAGCAGTTTGTGAAGAACTGTATCCTGTGGGGCAGACACGCTGGGGCGGGAAAAAGGTGTGAAAAGGGAGGAGCGGCAGAAGTACAGTGAACTGATGACAGCCCCCACCCCACTGTGCTGTTCAGGATGGGGGGAGGAAGTGGAAGAATGGGAAATGAAGCAGTAAAGCTGAACTTCGGGGAGAAGGTGGCTTTAGTTTTGTCTTTGTTTCTCATCATGCTGCTCCATTTTTAATGGGCAATAAATTAAATGAATATTCTCCATGTTGAGTCTTTTTTGCCCATGATGGTCATGGGTGAGTGATCTTGTCTTTATCTCAAGCCAAGAGCTTCTCCACCTTATTTTCTCTTCCTCTCCTGTTGAGGAGGGGGGAGTGAGGGAGCAGCTTAGTGAGCATCTGGCAGCCAGTCAAGGTTAAACCCCCCACATGCATAAACATTCCTGTGTCTAACAACTTCAGCTTTTCTACCATGTCTTTGCTGTCTCCAGCAAAATGACAGTGGAAACCATTTTACAGCCTTTTAGTCTTCTGTTTATGAGACTATTGATCTGTGGTTAATGTAGGTCTCAACTGGTTTTCATAAGAAGTATACTTAATGCTTGGCTGAGAGGGAACCTTTTCTTTCCCACAGAAACAGCAGAGTATCTGTGATACATGGATGTGTAGTTGCTGGCTGCATGGGAAATTGTGTATGTAGCTCTAGGAAAAACATAGCATCTTTTCATGGGTGATTTTCAAAATCTTAAGTAAGTGAAAAGGATGCATTAATCTAATTTATTCACTTCAAGCTTTACTAGAATTTTTACTTTGTAGCACTTTGAGCTAAAAGTCTAAGTCAAATTCTAAAAACATTTAGTTAGTTTTGAGAAATACTTAGAAATAATGAAAATCTAAACTTTGGAAACTCTTTATGCTTCATTAAAAAGAAAACAGAACACTTACCTCTCTCTTAACGAGCCATTAAATGGCAGTGACATCAGGATCTGATAGCATGTACTGTATTCACTCTGTATCATTCCTGCTGCCTCCAGTGTACTTTCTCTGGCAGATGCACTTAGGAATGATGTAGTATGAAGTGAGTATCTCCTAGCTAAAATAAGGTGTATCAAAGCTCTGCTACTTATAAAGTAATGTTTTCCTTTAAAGAGTATTCTAAAAGAATACAAGATTATCCGTTGTGGTAATAGTATCTTTGTTCCTGCACCCTGATTTTGGTATGTGTTTTTTAGTTACAGGAATGGTACAGAGTAACCATCATACACTATTTCTGAAATCATGAACCATTTTTGCAGTCATTTGTAAGGATACGTTCTGTTTTGAGGAAAGTGGTGCTGCAGTTAGTTCTGTCGTTATAATGAGCCCTGAGTGAGGAGCCTTGGGAAGATTGTTAATTCCTCTTTCGCTGGGGCTGTAGATTTAATACACTTGAGGAAAAAATTACTAAGGGGAAGCAAATATCCTCCTCACCAGCCCTTTCTTGGTTTGATTGAAGAATTCAGTGGTCTGCCTGTTGGTCTGTACATGCTGTAGAGGCATCTGAAACAGCAGTAACACTATCTAAAAAGTGTGTGTGTATGCAGTGGGAATTCTTATTGTGCCCTTTTCCAGGGCAATTGCTGGTTTTAGCCCCAGAGAAATTGCTGGTTTTAGCCCCAGAGAAATTGATATTTTAGCATAAAAAATATGAAGGGACATGGAATAATAACCTGTTCAAGTTCTAACGATGTTGCAAGTCCCAAAACTACTGCAAAAACTATGCTGGAGTGCATGTTTTGGTGAATCCAGTCAGGGTTGAGTAGACATGAATGACTGATTGCCATGGGAAAGAAGTAGCAAATGGCTCCTAAAACAAAGAGCCTTTTAGGGTGTGAAATTTAAGAACTGGTAGAACCAGCTGGTTATGCTTACATGTGTTTTGTATTGAAATACATTGTGTGATATGCTAGACATGTATAGGAGCTCCTGGTATTCCATTGTGACAGGCACAGAAAATTGCAGAACATCGACGAAAATATGAGCGTAAGCGTGAAGAAAAGGAAATCAAGGAAAGAATGGAAAGAGTGAAGAAGGCACGGGAGGAGCATGAGAAAGCACAAAGGGTGAGTATTTAGGCTTTAATATCTCTTAATTATTTGGAGAGTGTCATAGTTATTTTGGTTAAAATGAATTACAGAGGAAGAAATGTTTTAAATTTTAGAGAGTTGGTTTCTGTCTTGCTTACTTGACTGGTAATGAAATCTGGAGAAGAGGGCATTTGAGTTCATCTGGTTTTATTGCTTGTGACAAAAACAGTCTCTGGAATCTCTATTAATCCTGTATTTCAAGAAGTCAGTTATTGTATGACTGTTCCAGAACAGTTTTCACTTAAAGTACTTATGTATCCCAGAGTGGGAGGTTTTAAATTCAGAATTATACTTTGCTTCTCTTTCTCAATTCCTGGCACAGTTTGCTTTTCTTGCTTGCTTTTTTTTGTGCTTTAATTATATATTTTAATTTGTGGGGGGTGGGAGTTCTAAAAATACAGTTGGGAAGCTAAAAGAAATAGTACAGTTCGTACTCAGTAGAAACATACTCTGCATAACTAACCTGCAATCACGTACAAAATTAAGAATAGACAGAGCAATTTCTTGTCAGTGGTTTTGAACCACAGTAGAGTGCTTTGTTTATTGTGATAGCATATCTGCCTGAAACAGTCTCGGCTGGTTTTTTTCTCCTAAACCTAGCTGAGCAGTAGAAAACAGGCTGCATTTCCATTGTTTTTTGTGGAATGACGTGCTTTCATCTGCAGGAGGAAGAAGCAAGGCGACAGGCAGGAGGAGCTCAGTTTGGTGGCTTCCCAGGTATTTTATTTTTAAGCACCAATACTTGAGGTAGAGGTGGCTGTTGTTTCTATATGGAGTGTTATAACTGCTGTTTTTATAGCATTTGTTCTCAAGACACAGAGAAAGATCTTACTTCAAGAAAGATCTTGAAGTTTAGAACTTGTGTACAAATAACTCTTGGAGCACTAGTGGTAAGAGGGTTGGGTTTCTTTCTCTTGAGGATTGATGCTGTGTAGCAAGTAGAGCAAAGACAGAAATGAATAACTGGAGGATAACAGAATGAAAGAATTTAGGTCTGGGAAAACAAAAGAAGCATAATTTGCTTGATAATGTGTTGAAAAATGAGTATAAAAGTGTTTTCTAAATTACCAAGGTTGTCTTGAATCCATTTTGCTTAAGAACAGTAGTTTTCAAGTTGAAAATTTGGATTGAACATGAGGGAAGTCTGTGCTGGTTGCAAGCTGTTATTAAACAGAATAGTTTTTTAAAGGAGGTAGTGCAGATTACCTTGTAGAAAAGTTATCCTTCACAGCATCACAAAAATCAGGCTTTCCATTTTAGACAGTGAACTGGGGAGAAAAAAAAGTACTAATGCTCTTAAGATTGAGCTGTAGTTGAGAGTTGAGATAGGCTGTGTGCATGCTCCAATTGCATCAGCAGCCAGATAGAGACCATATGTGTCATGCTCAGCACAGCTGGGGAAGCTACTGAATAAAGATTCCGTAAGAGAACCTCAAGAATTTTGCTTCAGGGTTATTTTTCTTGGTGTTTTGTTGGGTTTTTTCCCATTGGTGGTACAATTTTTCAAAACCTAAAGTTCCTGCCAAATGTGGAATGTGTCTGGGACATAATACTACTGAGCTGCTTCTGCCCTAAGTTGTTCACCCCAGGCATTCAAACTCCTTATGTTCCTGAGTTTGAGACCTACCTCATTTAAGTTAACCAGAAAAAGAACTGTACTCATTACAAGTCTCCTATTCAATTGGGTTAAAAACATGGATGAAAGAAGATGTAGGTCTTCACAGTAAGAGAAGACCCTACTTTCCATTGAGTGGACCAGCTGTAGCCCTATAGAAGGACACGGCTTTAGAGATGTGGCAAGGGCAGTATGTCTTCATCTCAGTGAACACAATTATTGTATAGGTGAGTTAAATGTTCTTCATCATGCATTTTTCTTGTGTTGGATTTTCAGGTGGCTTTCCTGGGGCTGGAGGTATGCCAGGAATGGCAGGTATGCCAGGTCTCAATGAGATTCTCAGTGATCCCGAAGTTCTGGCAGCCATGCAGGTGAGTATTTGTTAAAGTCAAAGCTACGTGTTCTGAAAGAGAAACTGCCTAAGAGCCTAAGGGGAGGAAGGAAGATGTGACCTTTTGGATAGCGATGGGGTGCTTGCTTATTTCTGTTATAAAATTCTTTCCTGATGTGTGTGACACCAGATTGTCTGGATTCAATGTTAGCTGTTTTGCAAACTAATGGAAGCTTAATTAAAAATCACACACACCCTGCCCCCTGTCTGTGATAGGCAAAACTGTGTGCCATATGCAGTTGTCATATCTTTTGAAAAACTCTCTCTCAAGTGGTTGTTTTCCACACATTATTATTCACTTGCTCATTTTTTGAATGCACACACTTCGTAGAGGGATAATTATGCACAAACAAAAAATTGTTAATATTTTTCTAACACAATATATTATAATAATATTGTGATGAGAATTACCTTTCTCTTAGGAGATTAAATGTTTGAGGTTTTGCCACAAAGTATTATTAGAATAGTTCTTCACTGGACATTTTCTGAATTCATATGCAGAAAGCTTACTTCCCTAGTGGACTTGATTAATTGCTTAATTAATTAATTGCTCAATGTCATGACTACTTCGACTCAAGAAAAGTATTTCAACAGATTAAATGGAACATATCTGGCAACATCAGTTTTAAGGGCTGGTGGGCTAGAAAAAAGTCAGAGCTATGTAGTCACATTTGCATTCTAATAATCAAGTATAAAACTGTCTTGTTTCTTTTTTCTGGATTGCTGTGGTTAAAGTAGAGTTACATATTGTCCTCAGCTCATTGAAATAAAGGCATCTCAAGGGAACCTTATTCAGTATGCCCTGGAATCACAAAAAAACATCACTTACCATGCAAAGGTTTGTGGGTTCATTCTCTTTATGGTTGCTGATGTTGGAAAACCCACCTTTACTTGGACTGCCACAGTCAGCAATGTTGGCTTGCATGCAAACCATGCAGAAAGGGCCCTTGTGTTGTAGCTGTCTTCCTTACTTGGCTACTTCCTGCTGTAACACTGGAGTTTGTGATGAGAGGTTGCTGAAAACAGTGTTGAGGTGCAGCTAAATATTAAGTGCTTGTCATACGCCTTTAAGAAAACTCCATTGCATGCTCATTACATATGCCCCAACATAGGATAGGACTCAGTTGCAAGAATGTGTGTTGACAGTGTTTTCTGATAATGCAGGCAGGCTTTAACATGTACAGCCTGTTAGCAAACCTTGAGTCTCTTACTGTCCTCTTTGTACCAACTTGGTATCTAGGTATGATTTATTAGAACTTGATCTATGTCTACACTGCCACCTTTTCGTAAAATGTCCAATTCTGCGTTCTGGTCTTTTCCGAAGTGGCCATATAAGCTCTAATTTTAAAAGACAGTAGTTTCTACTGCTTGGCATCTGCTCAGTGCAGCTGTGGAATATGTTGATGGATAATGTTAGCTGGCAGCTATTATGTCTGTTATCTGAGGTGACAAAAAAGTCTGAACATACTGAATCACACAAGTTGCTCCAAAATTGCTTTTTAACTGATAGTCTGTAGAGACTTTTCATAGTGAAGAGTTAGTGCCAAAATGGGAATATTCTAAGAGTGAAGGCCACCACCTCAGTCTCCTTAGACTTGCTATGATCTCATCATTTTGGAGACTATTCTCCATGAGTTAACACTGAAATGTGCCTGACTCTTTTAACATCTCAGTAAGCCTGACAACTGTGTGTGCCTGAAGACAAGCCAGATTAAACTAGTTATGCTGTTAACTTCATCTTGTTATCCATAGAAGCAACCAAAGAACCAGATATGGATGCCTGTGGACATGTTTAGGGAAATTACTGCTTGTCATTGGCATAAATCTTACCTGCTCTAGGTGACCCTGCCTGAGCAGGGGGGTTGGCCTAGATGACCTCCAGAGGTCCCTTTCAACCCTAACAATTCTGTGGTTTTGTGATCTCTGCAAATCACTATAAAAATTCTTTCTTGAGGGAGATTTCTGGTTCCATTACCTGAAGATTTATTTCTTCAGGATTTTTTATTATTATTATTTTTGCTCAAAGCAGCAAAACTTCTGTTGCATTTCTTTTCACAGCTTCTTAATGAAAGCAAGGTGTGACTTTTTGCAGTGACTTCTAATGTATGTTATTTTAGCTCATTTGCCCCTAAGCTTTCTAGTCTCCAGAAGAATTGACTGAAATTTTAGTGTGTTTTATTTTACTATTTTGCCTATCTGGAGGGCTGTCCAGTACTTTGTATCTTGCATATACAACAGCTTTCTCTAGACACACGACATTTGCATTTTGGAGTCAAGTAGAAGTGTTTTTTGTAAGGAGTGATGTGTAAGGTAAACCTATGGACTCTTAATTTGACATGTAGCCATATGTTAGACACAGACTTCCAACAAAATGTGTTAAGTTAGAAAAAAAAAATAGTGATAACTTTTTTCTTGGAAGTATTATTTTTCCTTCTGCAGCTAAAGACTAGAGCATTAGAAAACTGAATGTCTCCCTTGTACCATTAATGGAATGGCTACCATTCCACCTTATGTACTGAACATTTCCCTAGAGAAATGTTGATATCCTCAGTCTTAACACTTTATTTCGATAATATTGCTCATCAATGTGAAACCGTGGATGTTACAAACACTCTGTAAGGTTGAGAGCTTCCAGGGAGTCACAGAGGAACAGAATCATTTACTTGCTCTGAATTGATAGGAAGGTGAAACACATAGCATAAAACTGGATATTTAACATTAATTTAGGTGTGCTTTGACACAAACTAGTGACTAAGCTTACTCAGCTTTTTGTTCCAGATTCATATATAAGTGAAACCACACACTTAACAACATGACATTAACTTTATACTCATATGCCCTATTTTGAAATCAATTCAAGAAGTCTGAGGTTGTGAAAGTCTTCCTTTTTTGTTTGCGTGGGAATCCTGTAAAGTGGAGAGAATGTATCTAGTCTCTCTTTTCTGAACTTCAGCATTCTGTTTTCCATATACTTTTGGGGATTATCTTTTGTGAGGGAGACAACACAAATCCTCCCATAATACTGGACTCTTGGTTCCCAACGTATAAAATATGACTGAGGTGTGTGGGTGCTTTCAGTGGAGTCCACACCTTCCAAATGCAGTTTAGGATCAGAGTTGTTAAACAGCTTTGGACTGAGTCCCATGCTAGAATAGATACAGGATGGTGTTATTGTAGCACAGACAGCTCTGGGCACACTTCTTGGGTTTTGATGGTTTCCAAAAAACATGCCTGCTGTAGCAGTGGGTTAGAAGTCTAGGGAGCAGTGTATCTTTTGGTGAAAATACCTAAATGTCCTAGAAAAAACAGCAGATTAAATTACAGCTAACATCTGGGACTTGTATTGAACATAATAAACTGCTTGCACTTTTGTTGAATTAAAAGAAATTGGAATTTTTGTAGATATTGCTTATACTGAAAACATTTCTCCAGGGTGAGATGTAAAGTCGATACATACAGATTCCTTATATTCAAAACATACACATGTAAAACGAATAAAACCAGTTCAAGTTCAGTGGAAGCCAAAGGTGTACTAGAAGTATGGGAAAAAGGTATTAATGCTTCTCATACTAAATAGAGAAGATGGAGTTGTTATTTTTTTGGGCACTGACTTAATGGAATATGTGGATGTATTTATCAACTGCAACACAGTAGTGTGATGAAAGATAACAAGGTTCTCTTCCATGTGTGATTTCTCAGTGAAGGTGCGGAACGACTGGGAATTAGATGCATTTTTAAAAGCCAAACATTACCACATTGTCTGCTCACAACCCAACAGTTTCAGGCTTTTGCTGCTGGAATGAAAAAATGACAAAAGGATGAGTGTAGGACCTTGGGTGGGTTGGACGGTCGGGACGGACGGAGACGAGAGATCTCTGAAGTCAGATCTTGGAACATGCGGTTTATTGCAAAGGGCGTGGGTACAGGGGCACTGCTTAGAGCTGCAGCCGCAGCTCGGAGCAGGCCCAAGAGAGCAAGAGTGTAAAAGTAAGAGCAAGTAGGTAAGAGTGGAGTAAGAGTGAGCGAAGAGGAGGTAAGTAAGAGAGTAAGCGGGTAAGGGAGTAAGTAGAGTGGTGGAGAAGTCCTTGTTACAATACAATAAATCATCTTTTGTACTGAATATTCTAATTTTCACTAGCCAATCTAATACAAGATACAAATCCTATAGCATTTACATACAGCCTATAAGAATTGTTATATTACCATAGAGTGTTACATCTTAACTCCTAAAAACTACTCTTTGGACCCCTTCTGCTGAGCTAGTAGGGTCTGCTCTGACCCTTGGACCTGCCTGCAAGCAGAGGGTATTGTTCCATCAAGAGGGGATTACCTTCAGTCGGCCATACCATTGTTTTCCAGTTGTTCAGTAACTAAGACTTGGTATCTCAAAGGTGGCTTTCATTTCGATGTCGCCTGTAGTTTTCATATTCCCAAAATCTTTTGTCAGGCAATCATATTTATAAGGCTTTCCTGTTTCATCTTCCCCAACAGATGAGAATTAGCTGTTGCTCAGAGTAGAGTTATCCTATCATGCATGCTACACACATCAAAATCCTGCCTCCTTCAAAATGCATTTGAAAGATGCCTGAACAGAAATAATACAGTAGGTGTGGCTGTGTTTGGTAGTTCCTGTTCTGGAAAAACACAACTCTTACCCTATCCCCCCTTGTCACACACTGAACTATTACTGTAACAAGTTCAATAATGACTCTGGTGCCTTAACAACATACACTGTATTACTGGGTTGTCTTTAGAGACTTCTTGCCAGAAGTCTAATGTAGTCTTTTTATGTAAAAGCAAGATTAGATTCATGTGGAACCACATAATCACTTTTGTAGAATTGTTGTACAAATGCCCTAATTTCTTTTTGCTTTTTGTCCTGCAGGATCCAGAAGTTATGGTTGCATTCCAAGATGTTGCCCAGAACCCAGCAAATATGTCCAAGTACCAGAGCAATCCCAAGGTCATGAATCTCATCAGTAAATTGTCTGCCAAATTTGGCGGTAAACCATAAAATCCCTGGTTCTTAAAAATCATATCTGAATGGGAAGGATTGGATTTGGCTAACCAGTGTTGCAATAAAACAAACCATTTTACCTCTGATCTTCCTAAGAAGAGAAATGGGGTGTTCTAAGGAGAGCTGCTCTCTAGCCCCAAGTATTGACTTTATTCAATTATTGGTTTATAGAACTCAAATTATATTCAGATGACCTAGTTTCAACCATCCCCTCTTGTCCAAGAGTTGCAACCTTTTATTATAAATTTAATTGTAAGTATTACAGTTTTCTCTGAATGAGTACGCTTACAACAAATTGTAGTATTCTAGGAGTGCAAGATAAAAACATGCTATTTTTTAAATTGCTCTCACTGAGCAAAGGGGAAAGAACTTTAACAGTTGAAGTCTGTCATAATCCCCTTAAGACAGAAAAATAGCAAAGGTGGGACAAGTCTGAAGAACTAACTGGATAAAGGAATTGTCTACAAATACAGATTTACTTTTTTTAATGGGTGACTGACTTTGTAGAGCTATTATCAGAATAATCAGGCTAGCTAGTTACACACTGGAACTTCTGGCAGTACTGCAAATCCTATATAATTTCAATCACCACAACTGTACAGCAAAGGTACAGTTCTATCCTTTGCACAAGCTGGCATGAAGTACATATTGCAGAGGCCACAGATGTTTTGTTACTTGTTCAGTTCTTGTCCAGCACCTTTACATAACATTTTATTTATCGGTCTGCGTCTGGGAGAGCAGCTTACTGTCTGTGCTTGTGCTCTTGTCCTTTCCCAGTTGGCAGGCCCTCTGCTCATCCTTCCTCGGGGCCATGCTTACCAGGTTGCATCTATTTGGAAACTTTAGGGAAGGAATCTTGTTCCCATCACTACCTCTGTCCCACTGAATCCAAGCCATCCAGAACATGTATATGCAGAGTTATAGGTCGGTGAAGGGGAGAATACCCAACAAAATTGCAGCTCTGGGTTCTGAATTGGTTTAAGTCCTTACATGCTCGCTGATTAAAATTTCTTGGTCAAAGTCCTGCTGTCTCTGTAGAGGTGATGACTCTTTCTTCACCACATTCTGTAGTCTTCCATCTTTTCTTGTAGCCTCTTGTTTAAAAAAAAAAAAAAAAAATCTGTTGTGGTTTCATACCTCCATGGTTTTGAGGCTTGTGATACGGAGGAGAAGATGAAGTAATTGGAACAGACAAAACATTCTTCTAACACATGCATTTATCAGCATGGGTATCCTTGAAGCAGTGTCTGTGCTGATGATGTTCTGCTGATGATGTTCAGTGGATTTGGCTACCAATAAAGACAGTTGCTTCTGTTTGTCTTGGCTAAAACATCTTTATGTGGGAAAAAATTACCATCGTTACCTGTTCACCACTTGAGTTTCAAGGTTTGTGTTACTCTTTTGTAATTCTGTATCTTAAGCCATAACTGATGTTACCATTTTTAAACAAATCTGGTTTGATGTAGGAACTCAACAGCAGTTACAAAAAAGTAAATTTCCAAATGCTTTTTCTCCTACTAATGACCCCACACAGTGAAATGTGAATCTTTTTGCTTAAGAAATACAGTTCTGAATACTTCTCTTAGCCTTTAAAAATAAAGTATGGTTTTGGAAAACACAGCCTCTTGGGTTTGTGGAACTTTCTGATAAAAACTATTTTGCTTAAATTAAATGTGGAAGTGCTTTAATTAAACTGTATATATAACTTGTGTTTTAAATTGGAACTAAATGCCTAAGGGCTTATCTTCATGACCAAATGAACTCAAATTACAGCTGTGTGTTGCTGTGTGCATGGCTTTTGGTCATAGTCTTGATCTCCCATTCCTGGGCAGAGATAGTTGAAGTAGGTCACCCCCAAAATAGGCTGAATCTTGACTTCTGCATTCAGGCTAGTGCATATGTGTTGTGCACAAATCAGAGTATCTTGAATATAGATTTATTCCCTACAGTTTCCTGTTATTCCATCTGGGCTGTTTGTGTCTGTCTAGCCATGAGTAGTCAAAAGTAGGAAGTTACTCCTACCTAATAGAAATGGTCATATCTGTGTCCTGCCCGCTTGCTTACACATCAGTTGCCCTTATTGAGAGTTGATTCAATGAAAACATGCTCCCTCATTTTGATGTTGGTGTTAGCAGTTTAGCTATATTATTTAGAATTCTTGTTCTTTGGGAATACACATCCTATGACTCCTTTGGTGTGTGAGCTTTTTTGGTTTTAGTGTCGCTCAGCAAGTAAATTGATGAGCTGTCTGGACCTCATCTCAGCTCCCTGAGTTAGTGTGTGGACATCTAAGCAGCTAAACTGGTTTGAACAGAAGTACAAGTGCAGAAAGCTAACTGCACAAGAGATGAGCAAAAATGGGAAGTTCCAAATGTGGTATGTAAGTAGCTAAAGGGGGAAGTTGTTGTTTTCATTGGTTGCTCCTGTATTTACTGGCAGCTGCTTCAGGCTATTTGTTCTGTTGCAGCACAGAGTAGGGGGTCGTTCTTGTAAGTGCAGTGGCAATAATCAGCTCTGCTGGCAGTTTGACTCTGAAAGCTGCAAGAGCGTATTGATGTCAACTAGGACAGAGTGCTGCCAGTCCTGCCCCTGGCTCAGGTGTGCCTTTCTGCCTTGTGCACAAGTCCTGTACCATGCTCTTTGGCTGATCCCATGCCACAGATTCAATGCAGTGACACAGCTGCAGCTGACTGGTAGCGGAGGCTCATAGCCTTGTTCCTGTGTGAGTCCCAGTGACTTCACTGTCCTCTGTGGTTCAGCTGCTGCCCCAAGGGAAAGCAAGTGTCCCCTCAGTTGCCACTTCCAGGCTGTTCTAGTTCACAGGGAGTCCCTTTGCATAGTAATGTGGAGAATGCAAAGCTTGGTGCCTTTACCAGAATTTTTTGGAAATATTCTCTCCCTTCATTGTTGGGCTATGAATAAATGGTATTTGTTGAAATGGCTTGGTTTGTCTTTGTGGGAAGGCAGTGATTGGATGAGTAGGAGGCAGACTCTCAAAGTTGGATGAAGGCAGGTGGGACAAGCCTAGGTAGAACAGTGACAGGCCAGAGGAGAATGGGTCAATGAGTATTAAAAAGCCATGTAAAGGTAAAACCATGTTACAGAAACAGCTTTTTGCAAGTACTATATGTAGTTTAAAATATTTGTCTTTAAATGCCACCTCATTTTTCTTGTGTGTTACTTTCAGGGCTTTTGCATAAAGCTCATACAAGCCACACTCTTACATATGCCTGTACATCCCTCTTCTGTGGGATAGAAGAGCAAATAAGGTTGTTATGGGAGCTCATGGCACCTGCTGTCCAAGCAGAATCCTTCACCCATATGGGTGGGGGATTCTGGACCTAGCCAGGGGGAGCTGAAGCCAGGTTAGCTTTGGCATATACCTTTCTATGGATCATGGCGTGCTGCTGACTGGAAGTGTTTGGAGCCCCTTTTAAATCCCACAGGGCATGTAGGGATGCTGCAGTGCTTTCAGGGCTGTAGAGCAAGTGGGTTGTTGAACTGATGGTAGAGACTGGAGGGTTCTGTCCTTTCGTTTGCTGCAGGGCACTCTGACACTGGCAGTTATTGGTACTGATGTGGATTGGTAACCTGGAGCTGGAGGGTGGTTCATCAGGAAAACAGTAGCAGTATTTTCTTCTGATGCCTGGAGAAAGGTGTCTCCTGAACTGTATTCAGAGCGCTGCAGGTGGGCCTCAACCTTGCTTCACACATGATGCAGTGAAGGCAGCATTGTAGGAAAGTAATTCTGGATTACCAAAGAGCTGAAGTGGAGTAAAAAATGGTGGTGTCCAATCAAATGGAGACACCTCCGTGTTCAGTACCACAAGACAAATCATAGGAGGTCAGTAGTGTGATAAAAGAAAATGCACATACAGAGGAGGCAAGAACAGTTTTAATGTGACAAATGAAGCAAGTCAGGTGGTTGCTGGTGACTCTGTACTGTGGAGCAGGAAAAAAAATTCAAGTGACCGGGCTACAAGTCATTGATCACCTTGTGAATCAGAGCTTGGGTAAGTGATACTCACTTGATGTGATCCTCACAAACAGGAGCTTCATGTAAGACAAACCTTTCCTTGTCCCTACTGACTGGAGGTCCTGAGGTCGCACGGAATGTAAATACCAAGGACTCTCCTGTAAATCTGAATCTTGATGACTAACCAAATCCAAATGTTAATTTGTAATCTTGCTAACAAAGTGTTACTACTGTATATGTCTGCTGTACAAACACACTTTTGAAAGATGTATTCTAGATGGATGATCTCAGACAAGCTTGAGATCTTATCAATAAATAAATGTATTTGCAGAATGTGTTATGTCTCTTTTTGTTAAGTGGGTTACAACTTTGGCACCTTCATTGTTGTGCTGGATTTTTTTTAATGTATAAACATTTATTTCAGAGGCTACAAGGAACATGAGTTTCTACTATATGTAAAGAAATTAAACGTGAAGGATTACAGGGTTTAGGTTAGCAGTTTATCTTGGAATTTCTTCCTGCAGTACAGCAGCTGCAGCGGCCCAGATGGTAAGCATCATTTGTATAGAACAAAGGTATTCAGAAAAACAAGGTACTTATTACTCAAGTGCAAAGTAAGTAACAAGGAGGTGAGGTTTAAAGCAGGTAATAGTAAATTGAATTCCATTATTGAAACATTTCATTTTCTAACATTCTCACTGATGGGTAGGAGTTACTAGAAATGAGTTGAACTTGCATTTTGCATTTCAGAAGGAAAAATATAACTAATATCATGTAAGAACCAGTGCAGTGTTCAATAAAATTAACTTTTAAAATAGGCTGAAGGTACAAGTTGTTGGGAAATCATCAGAATTAGATGGAAAAATATCAAAGTACTATATTGAGAATGAGGCGTCTGAGCTGCAGCCAACTGCACTGCCTCTCATTAGAGAAAATTCATTCTGACATTCAGCCACTGGCATCTAGTTCTTATTTGGAAAAGAAAACCACCTGTTATTCAGATTTTTATTTCAGATTTTAAAAAATAGGTCTAAAACATGGCTTATTGCTAAGAGTTTATAATTAAAAATTAACACAACTATTCTACAATATGATTTGCCCTCACACTTTCTTGTGTGTTATCCTACAGTGAGGAAAAGTTCTTGAAAATGAATAGATTTTTCAGAAGCCATTTTGTAATCTGGCACATTTTTTCTCTCTTGTGTGAAAACTTTCCAGACCAGAAAAAGCAAGATTCTGAACTGGAATTAAGTACTAGCCTTTACCAAAAAAAGCCCGCAAAACCCAAAAACAAACAAAAAAAAAACCCCACAAAAAACCCCAGACAAACAAACAAACCCCACCAAATCAAACAAACAAACAAAAAAAACCACAAAAAAACCCCTCATCCCCCCAAACCAACAACAACAACCAACCAACACCAGAAAAATGTGCATTTAGAACAGAACAGTTGCTAGACATTTATCAAGTGCCTAAGAGAAAAACAACAACATCAAGGCAACAAAATTTGTGTTTGACCTAGTCTATGTAAAACTAAAGGTGGCTGAGGGACTTTTGGTCTAGTTAGGCTGTTGAGCAAGTACCATGATGGGAGATTAAATGTAATAATGGCAAATGCAAGTAATTTAAAATAGAAAGAATTTCAACTTTTCTGATGTCCCTGGACCTAGATGAAGTGCATAGGGAACCCTCCGCATCCTTCCGTGGGCTCAGTCAAAATCTGGTCAGGCAAAGTTCACGCAGGTGTGCTTTTTAATATGTTTGTGATTACAATGCTTGCTTCTGGAAGAGGCTGGTTTTACCTTGGCCTTAATACTTAAGCCTGCTCTTGACAAGCTGGTGTGATCAGATTGCTCTATTTAATGAATTCAAATTGTCAGCACATGCAATCTTATTTGTTAATTTCTAGTTGCTTTTATCTGTGATGTACTGGGAGTATGATCCAGTTTATCCACCTTCTCTGAAAGATAAAGTTTTGCAGCAGATTCAGAAAGTTGTTTTGAAAGTAGTAATTAAGTTCTGTCTTAACATGTTTGCACTCTCTAATGAATTGAACTTCTAAGCAAAAATAAAGGAGATAAGCATTTCTGATTTTTTTAAAATTAATGTTAGAATAAGGAGAGTACTAGGGTAGAAATAGTTTAAGTTCAGAGTTTATTCTTTACTTGCAAAGGTAGGACACAGTGCAGAGGCAGTAAATTTGGCCTCTGGAGTCACCAACAGTATCCTCATTCCTTGTCATGAATCAGAAACAAACTTTGGGTCAGCCAAAGAAAAACCACGAAGAATAAATTTTCTCAAGATTGATCACTTCCTTGGACAGGAACCTACAGAATTACGCAAGCAAGAAATTACGAAGATGCAGTTCATGCACAGAGAATATGTTTGTACTTGTAGTTGCTTAACTTAGTTCACTTCTTCCAGGCTTTCCAGTAGAATTGACAGATTTGAGGAAAAGTAGGTAACTTGGGCCTTCTGTCCTTCCTTAAACCCCACTTGTGCATATTATGTGCTTGCCTGGAAACCTGGTGAATTTGCAGCACTTCTGTGAAGACCTTCAGGCCATGCCTTCGTGAAACCTTTTATGTAGGTAGGTTTAGGTAGGTTTTTAGGTAATTTCCTTATTTTTTTTCCTATGTAGAATACAAGGCAAATCTTGTTTAACTTAATCTGTAGTGTGCCCTTGTATTTCTTGGACAGCTTCACTAGGTCTGTATGTTCCAACAATAAAGTAAGTTGCTTTAAGAATATTGCAGTTGTTGCATTACCTGTTAATACTCTTTTGCAATATATACAGGGCATAGTGTTGTATTAAAAATATTGCTAAATGTAGTAGAAATAGCATAGAGTTATTTAGGTGCACATTTATGATGGAATTCCAGTCTGCAGTATAAACTGACTCTTCGGTGAAAGCTTCCCTTCACACAAGAGGGACAAAACCACAAAGAACAGCAGTAATGGGAGTCTGTGTCCTGTTTGAGGTATTTATTCTGAAAGCTCATGAACCTGATTGTGCAATCACTTTGCACAGTTGTTCCCTGGATTTGTAAAGCTGCTCCTGCCTGCTTTAGTGACAGGAGATAGCCAGTGACCTGTGTACACCTTAATTCTAAATTAAGGTCTGAGTCTTTTGCATGCAGGAGTGTGTCACAGGTGAGTTATTAAAAGTACATCAATGTGGGTGTAACTAAAAAGGTTTTATTAATGATTAAACCATGATCAAAGATAATTGACACCTAAATGAAAAGTGAATGATGATAGAATTGTTATTAAGCAATAATTAAAGGGTAATTAAACAGTGATGTAACAATGCTTTAAAATAATTGTTAAAATAATAATTTACACTCTGGTTGAACACTCTACTACTTACTATACTTCTAATAATTAAGCCATAGCTAGATTTATAAAAGCTGCTGATAGTATACAATAAACTTTTAGGCTTAATGTAAAATGTCACTTACCTCATTATAGGTATCAGATATTTGGTAAGGGGATCTTTCAGCCTCGAGCATTAACCTTAAGAGCCATCCCTGCTTGAGAGGGAGATCATTGCTGAGCAGCCTGCTGCTGTACAGGAGAGCTCAATGGGCTCACAGGGGCTACAGATGTTTATTTAGAAGGTAAAATGACTGACTCATAGTCAGAGCCCCTTTTGGTGTATGTGCAGGTGTGCATCTGTAGCAGTTTCAGTTCTGTCCACTCCCAGCTCAGTCTGGCACTGTGAGCTCCTGATAAGAGAGGCCTAAACTCCTTTGCTCCTGGATAAGATACAGCTTAGGACGATTCTCGGTGTTTGCACTGCGGGGATGATTTCAGTCAGGCCTCCTTTTTGGTGGTGCCTGGACCAAAGTACTGTCACTCAGTCAGAAGGGGTGCATCCATTAAATGCCATATAATGGCATTTTCCATTATAAAAAAAAAAAAAAAGGGACTATCAGTGGTATCAGCACTGTATAAAAGAATTGTGTCTCTTAGGCTGCTGGTATCAGCATCTGAAGTCTGAGTACTGGGGTGTGCTGGAGCACTGCACTGGAGAAATGTTTTTCTCCAAACGAAACGCTTGCGTTAGGCAGAGTCGCCTGTGTTCTTTATACCTGCCCTTCCTCAGAGAAGATAATGGGATTTTCCTCACAGAAGGGTAGAGAAGGGTCTATTAATAGCTACCTGATAAAGGAACATCTTCTCAAAAAGGAATGGCTTACCCAAGTGTGTGATAGAAACTCTTGGGAAGAGTGTAATAATCCAACTACCCTGTCCTTGTTTAAGTAATGGATGGTATGGTGATTCCTACCACAGGTATAAGCACTAGGAGCTCTTGCAGCTCAAACAAGAGGCAGCTGGGAGTTGTGGCTGAAGAACTAAGACTTGCAATTATGAAGAAAAAGTTACTAAGTTATTCTTTCAGAGAGAAGGAAAGATGGTGGAGTAACAATAGGAACCAAAGAGCCCAGGAGTAATATAATACAAAGCTAAAGAGAACACTCATTCCTATCTTTACTTACAGTTTTTTCTCAAGTATAGGTGAAACTAATAAAAGGGGAGTGATTATTAACACAGGCAAAACCTTGAAGCTATCTGGAAACTATGCTATATGGCATGAGAATGGGAAAAAACCCAACAGGATGTGAACAGACACATCACAAGAACAAGTGCTGTTATGAATTGTGGCATGTCCAAACTCATTTGATTTCCTCAGCTCCTTCATACTTGTGGAACCTCTCCAACATAACAGTTCAAGAGGAGGCTATAGGATTATTTATTTTTTCCCAAACTGTGTGTTTGATAGCCTTGTCTCTGTGTGCCCTAACTGTGGTGAGCCATGAGCTACCTGTGTCTAGTGCTGTCTTGCTAGGACTTCTCATTCCATCCTCAGCTACCAAAGGGTGTGACAAGCCAGGAGATGTTCTGTTTGTAGCAGTGTGCTTCGGCTGCAGGCTCTCAGCATGATGGCAAAGGAGGAGCAAGGGCTTACAGACTGGGAAAATGAGTAAACAATAAAATTGTTTAGTTTGGAAAAGATTTCTAAGATTGAATCTGACCACAAACCCAGCACTGCCACATCCACCACTCAACCATGTCCCCAAGTGCAATATCTACATGTGTTGTAAATACCTCCAGGGATAGTGACTCAACCACTTCCCTGGACAGCCTGTTCTAGTGCTGGCAACCCCTTCATTAAAGAAATTTTTCTTAATATCCAATATAAACCTCCCTGGTGCAACTTGAGGCTGTTTCCTCTTTTCCTGTAGCTTGTTATCTGGGAGAAGAGGCCAACCCCCACCTTGCTACAACCTCCTTTAACGTGCAGAGTGCAATAAGGTCCCCCCGAGCTTCCTTTTCTCCAGGCTAAACATCCCCTGATGCTTGAACATGCATCAGGCTCAACTGGTCCACAAGGAATAAAAAATTATTGTTTTGAAAAAGTGTTACTTTGAAGATACCAGACTTTAGGTAGGTAAAAGGGACTGTAGTTACCAAAAAGTAGAATCGGAATGTGACGTTTAGTATCGCTCCTTCTTTTTAATTAAATGCTTGTGTTAAATGTTTGGGAAAGAGAATCACAGAATCCCAACATGGGTCATGTTGAAAATGGACCACAGTGGATCATCTGGTCCAGCCTCCCTGTTTGAACAGGGTCATCCCAGAGCACATGATGATGCTTCTGCATCCTTTTCAACTCAGACTGTTCTGTGATTCTCAAGTGAAATTGCTTAAAAAAAACCAAACAAAAACCCCACAACAAAACAGCCCCATTGCTATTAAATATGGCACAGGATTGTGTCCAGATGGTTCTTGAACATCTCCAGTGAGGGAGACTCCGCAACCTCCCTTGGCAGCCAGTTCCAGTGTGTGGTCACTGCACAGTAAAAAGTTCTTCCTCATGTTCAGGTGGAACTTCCTGTGCCTCAGTTTCTGCCCGTTGCCTCTTGTTCTATTCCTTACCACGACCGAGAAGAGCCTGGCTGCATCTTCTTACCACCCTCCCTTCAGATGCTGACAGCCACTGATGAGGTCCCCTCTCGGTGGCCTTTCCTCAAAGAGAAGCGAAGCTGCTGGTGAAGACGCAAGGAGCTACTGCAGTTACAGAGGAAGGACCAAGAACGCATTTCCCGGGCACCTGACGCTGTGTTTCTCCAAAAAGCCTCTCAGACGACCCCGGCCGCCCCCGCCTCCCCCGCCGGCTCCCCCCGGCCCCAGGGCCCGCGCGGGGCGGGGCCGCCGGCGCACGTGACAGGGCGGGTGCCATGGCGGGCGCGGGGGCGGCGCGCGGCAGCCCAGAGCTGGCCGGGGCCGCGGGGGCGCCGGGCCGGGCGGAGCAGCAGCCGCAGCCCCCGAGAGCCGCCGCGATGTCGTCCGTCGCCTCCTACGAGAGCCTGGTGCACGCCGTGTCCGGGGCCGTGGTGAGCGCGCGGGACAGCGGTGGGCGGAGGGCCGAGGGCCTGGCGGGGGGCGTGGGCCGCCGGCAGCCTTTGTTCGGCCGGGCCGGGCCGGAGAACCGGCGCGGGGCTTGGTGAGGCTGGAGGCCGGCGCTGGGCCTGAGCAGCCGGAGCCTCCTCTGAGCCAGGGGGAGCTGCAGGGACCTGCCCCTCAGAAAGCCGGCTTGACGCATCTGGAGCTGGGCATCACTTCAGCGGTGACGATCTAAGCCTCCCAGAAGCTCAGGCAGAGGGGCAGCACCTCAGCTGTGTAATCCGAGAGCTGTACCAAGCATCGTCCTCGTGCCACGGCCTCGTAAGTGCTTAGGAGTTTCGAAGGGTGAGGCAGTGCATAGGTGTTAATCAAAATGTACAGCGAGCGCAGTGCAGCCAGAGGAGGTTTGTGTCGGTTACTGAATTTAATTTTTCATGTGATGCTTGTAAATTAAAAAGTCACATTTAATCTATGTAGATTTCCTAGTATGCCCAGCCCTTGAGTTTTTCCTTTCAGAGTGCTAGCTCTAAATAGCAAATCGGCCTTCTGCTTCCAACAGATTAAGAATTTTAGTGCATGTAGCATGTTGGATTGGGCATACTGTCTCCTACACGTCTCCTATAGGATGGAAGTTGCCAAATGTTATTGAACAGTAAACACTGGAACAGGCTGCCCAGGGAGGTCATGGAGTCTCCCTCTCCGGGGACGTTCAAAACCCGCCTGGATGCATTCCTATGTCACCTGCTCCAGGTGACAGTGCTTTGGCAGAGGGGTTGACTGGGTGATCTCCAGATGTGCCTTCCAACCCTGATAATTCAGTGATTCTGTTACAACAGCTGATTCTAAAAAGGGGAAAAAAGACTCTAAGGGATGTTTTGGTTTTATTATAAATAAATACAAGATTTTTGTCTGCTCTTTAAATACTTTTAAGTCTGCTTGTTTAAACACCAAAGGCAATGGGGATTTTGTTTCCGCTTTCAAAAAGTGGAGCTCTCTCAAATGAGCTCATTATTGAAATACTACCCATTTTCCTTTTGCTGACTTCTACAGAAGTCAGTGATACTTTCTAGACCTTGCTGTTAGCTTCTCACTTCAAATACAGATCGCTGTAATCAGGTTGTGCCCCTGAAAAAAGTTTGTGGCGTGAACCAAGCTTATAAATCCAGCCATAAACCCAGTACTGTGTTGAGCTGATGCATCAAAAGCACGTGTCAGACCACAACGTGATAACTTTTGTTTGTATTCTAATATACTGAAAGTTTGTATACCTTCTAGGCAACCTAGTCAAATTTGAGGTGAAGGAATAGTTTTGTGAATAGTAAAAAAACCTCCAGTGCTTGATTTCCTGTGAACTTTAATTGAATTACATAAGTATTCTTTAACTCTCCATGTAGCTAAAATATAATTTTCCTGTTGTAAAAGCTATAGGGATGAGAATTTTATGGCAGTATTCTAGAGCAGTCAGGCTGCTTTGTTGGCTGAATAGTGGCTGAAAAATAGTATTTAAATTTTTTAATATGTTTTAAGTTTTTTGTTATTACTATTTTTTATAAAGCCAAGCTTCAGGCTGTGGTCCTGCACACATCTTCTTGGCAGCAGTCACCTCAGGCCATTTGTTCCAGGCACCTCGTGGCTACTGCACAGTTGTTTATCTGGTGCTGTGACTGGTGAGTGAATTGATGGGGCTGAAGAAGTAGCCCAGTGGAAAAAGTAGTTTTTCAGCCAGATCAGTTTCTGTGTCTGCATCATTGTGTAGGTGCCCAGAAAGGTATGCTGCTAGGTTGGAGGAGACAGGGGTGCAAATACAGTTGACCAAGAGCCTGGGATTACGTGAACCAGTCTGTACCTGTCCCTGTGATTATTTAGTGGTAATGTGACTTGGCAAACTACCGAGATCCCGTGCTGACAGGGAGGTGGTGGGAGAGCTGACAGTGAAGTCTCACCCTTCCAGTAGTGCAGGGTAATCCATGGCAGCATCTGTTCCTGCAATCAGTAGTGTAACTTACTTCACCTGCTGGTTTCAAGTGCAATTTAGCAAGGAATCTGAGTCTGTCTCGAGGGCTTCTGTTGTTTGGAAAGGACTGGTCCTGCTCATCCCTCTTTTCATTTCTTCTAGCTGTGAAATCCTGTCTCCCCCATATGATGTTTCCAGCAGCCTCCTCATCATGTAGTTGAGTTGTTCCATTTGTAAACCCAGGAGAAAAGTAACTTGGCTTTTCTATTTCCCTCAATTTAGCAAAAGAAGGGGAAAGGGTACAAATTGTTTTTTATGTGCAATGACCTGTTAGGTCAGCTTAGTTATCGGATGATGTTCTCTTGAACTATAGTTCCATATAAATTTTAAGCCAGTTTGACAGTCAAACACTGGAACAGGTCCTTAGAGAGGTGGTCAATGCCTCATGCCTGTCAGTGTTTAAGAGGCATCTGGAAAATGCACTTAACAACGTGCTTTAGCTTTTGGTTAGCCCTGAAGCAGGGTGGGGGCAGCAGAACTAGGTGATCACTGCAGGTCCTTTCCAACTGAAATAGACTATTCTGTGTCTTGCGTCCACAAATCCATTGTGTCCTGTGTGACGCTAGCCAGACTATTTCCTCATTTCCATTTCCTAATTTTGAGTGCAAGTGTGTGTGTGTGTGTGTTGCTGCTGTGTGGTGCATTGCATTGAGAGTAGGATTCAGGACAAATCTCACTTTGGGAGGATGGAAGCAGGGGAAAGCTGGAAGTTGTAGTGACTGCAGTCTTGTTCCGTGTGTAGGTGTAGCTGCGTTTTGAGGCTGTCTTCAAACCTGTGGTAACACAGCTCTCATTAGGAGGAGTATTATGGATCTTTCTGGCGCTTTTTTGTGCTGGCACTGACCTTCTAACTGAGATATGCTTTTTATAAATTTTCAGTAGATGGGTTCATTAATCCACTTGCTGTCCAGCTGGGTACATGGTAGGTGCTGAGAATGAGCAGACACAGCACAAGTACATGGGAGAGCAGAACCAACCATTTTGGCAGGAGCCCAAACTAAACGGGTTAAAATAACCTGGTAGTTGTGGCTGAACCTTTCCTTTCGTCTGCTACCTGGTGTTATGAAAACTGTTTTAATGAAAAACAAAACTGGAGAAACCTAAGTCTGGTTACGACTTTGACCCAGAGTTGTTTTAGTGTGGAAACACCACCAGAAAAAATAATCCTCTGTTGCTGATTGTAGAGATGGGTCCAAGCAGGAGGACGTGCTCTGGAGCTGGAGTATTTCCAGAGGTCAAAGCTCACTTAAATGTATGGCATAAGACAGCTCTAGAAGAGCTCAAGTCACACTGTGCACTGTACTTTAAACACAGCATTGAGTGACTTGCTGTGTCCCAGACCTTCCCACCATTTAAACTGTTTGCATGGCTGCAAATGGAAGAGGTGCCACAGCTTTAGCAGCCATCTGATGCATGGAAAACAGGTTTACACCAAGCCAGGGCCTTTTTGAGGCTAATGGGAGGTAGAGAAAGTGCAATATGTTTGTTTTCTGATGCCTACTAGATTAACTCGTAGGCTTCAAAAACCTTCTCTTTTGGCAAAAGGCTTTTAATGGTTTTAGTTTTAGCTTGATCTAATGCAAGAGCGACACTGCCCCCACCCCCATTTGTAAGTGTGGGAACAAAAAAATGTGTTATGTCTGGAATTTATCCCCTTTTTAAACTTTCTCAGCAGACTGGTTTGTGGGTGAGAAGTGAAGTGCTACAAAGAATCTAGCAGGCACTGTATAAGCAACTGATACACTATATAGCCAGTTTATTTTGTTTTTCAGGGCAGTATGACTGCAATGACTGTATTTTTTCCTTTGGATACAGCTAGGCTTAGACTTCAGGGTAAGTGTCAAAATCTAGTTTCTTTGTACAATGGTGTTTCTGTTCATCCTGGCCTGGGCACTTGTAAGGGTGGTTGTAGGGGGATGTGTTTTACGTGAACAGGAGTCTCAGCTGTCTAACATTAACAGCATTTTTCCAATTGGAGGTAATTCTTCCTTTTGAAAGTTGGGCAACCTTTTAATTTGCTGAAAAGGCTGTGTGATCTGTGGACAGACATGGCTTTTAAATGATTATCTAAGACCAAAGAGAAAAACAAAGATGTGAGATGGCACAGGATTATATTTGTGTGTTGTTGTTTTTGGCTGCTGAGAACACTTCAAAATTCAGGGGTAATATAATGAAAATCAAGTCTAGAATTATTCCTGAGGATGGTTTAAAGGGAAAAATCAGGGTCAGAACTGGGATTAGGAATATGTAATATTTACAAAAATGCATCTGGGTATAAACTGTGTTGTTCTAACATTCTATCTTCTAATCAAAAGTCACAGAATCACCAAACATTTTAGAGCTATGACTAAAGCTCCATTAAGAATTGGAGTGAGATCATCAGCCAGGTCATCAGAAGTATGTAGCTGAGCAATGAACAGCTTTCAGTGCAGGAAGAGACTGTTTTGCTAAGGCTTAGCTGTTTGCAGATGAACTGTAGGGGATTGCTCTGCTGCTGGTGCTAGTCTGGTCTCCAAGGAATAATTTTGAGAGAAATTAGACAGGTCCAATTCTAGCCCTTTACCTAAGGGGAACCTGCCTTCAGTTCATGTCACAGCTATTAGGAACTGGTAATTACAGATACTTTGAAGCACAACTGAACCTGCTAGTCTGGGGAAGAATAAAAAAAGGAAGTAGTCTTACCTAGCAAATGAAAATAAGGAGAAGTAGGGAATTTCTGTCCTTTATGAGGAAGAAGAAACATGAGCTTGCAGGGTATATTCAGAATTGCAAGGATAAGGACTAGAAAAAGAGTGCTAAAAATCTGAATAATCTAAAAGTTTGATTCTTCTGTTTTCCAGTTGATGAGAAGCGGAAGTCAAAGACAACACCGGCAGTCCTTTTGGAAATAATCAAAGAAGAAGGCCTGTGAGTAGATGTTAATTTTCTGTTTGTCTTCTTGTAGACAAGCTCTAAAATGAATTTGATTATGCTTTTAAAGTGGAACACTTTGCCTCTGTGTGGACAGATTTTTATTCCGAATTGAAATGTCTCCACACAAGTGTGATATGACTTGCATAATCTTACGTGTTCATCTTTAGCTAACTAAGATTAACTTTCTTGAGCACCTTATGCAATTGATCTGTTCAGTGATGTAACTGTGCCTTCATTAGTGAGGTAGCTGTGCCTCCTCAGAAATGCAAATGTACCTTCATATACCTGATCAACCAGCTTTGTCTGCCTGGATTCTTGGGTGTGTCTATTTCTCATAACCAAGATGAAATTCCCAGACAACTGAGCCACTTTCAAGAGGAGAATTGAGACATGTTTCCCAGTTGGAAGGTTTTTTTCTTCTCCCTAGCATGTAGAAGTAAACAACACATGACACTTCATGCTGGTGGGATTCAATATCTGTCTAAAAGCAGTTAACTTTCAGCAGTGCTGTGCTTTAGTATTTGTCATAGTCTGAGCTGAGCTGGCTGGGAAAAACAGTTGTATGTCTGTCCTTGTTAGCAGTATTTTCCTAACTGAATCCCTGGAACTCCTAAGTAGACTAGAGCTTCCAGGATATTAAAGCTGACAAAAGTTTAACTTGGCCCATAATGCTGGGCCACCTTTGAACTTGGGCAGTTGTACGCATGAGGAGTTCTCTGCCAGCTGATCTCTCTTGTTCACATTACTGCATTACCTCTGTCATGTGAGAGTGGCAAGTAAACTTCAATTAAAAAAAAAAAAGGAAAGAAAAAAAAGGAAATATAAAGAAGTTAACTGAGGTGGAAAGACTGCAAAAGTGGTCATCCTACTTTTCCTGTGAAACAGAAAAATCAGTAGCTCTGGCAAGAGAGGAACATCGCTTCTTCCAAAGGTATTGGGAAGGCCTGGTGAAGCAATGGTACTAATTTAGAGATGTGCCTGAAGTAACGCAGAAAGCCCAAACAACAAATCTGAAATGTGATGTGAGATCATAAACATTTTGTTCACATTAGCTTGTAGTCTTGTCTCATTACCATGCTTTTGTGAGACTGCTTCTCTCGTCTAGATAAAGCAAATAGGTTGAGCTAAAGGACTTCCTGCTGAAGTTTATCAAACAGCTTTGCTTTCTTCCCTGCACTTCCGTTATTTTCTAGGTGATCTAGGTGAAAGGTGTTCATTAGTGTACACCAAGCTTTTCTCAAAGTTGCAGTGAATCATGGATGCTACTACTGACAATTTAAGTCATTAAAATAAATTCATGGGTTTTGTTTTAGTTTCATGTTTTGTACTGTAAGATGTTCCATTTGAAAATCATCAGAAGTCATTCTTAATAAATCAACTGAGCCCAAACTAACATTCTCAGTTAGAGGACATGATCCCTAGAGGATATTTCTCCCTTTCTTTTCCAGCACAGAAGAGATAGGTAATATAAGAATTGTTTTAATTTAGTTTATGAATGACTTCATAGTCAGGTAATTTGTAATTGTAACTGTATGGTTAGTTAAGCCTGTAACTTCAGAAGCAGTCTTCAGAAGGTGTATTCCCAGCTACATGGGAGGGAGAGGCACTTGATGGATTTGAGACAAAAAGGTGACATTTACATTTTAAGAAAAGTCAGATGTGGTGTTTACCAGCCTTACACCTTTTACAGTCTTATTTGAGATCCTTAAATTCTGTGTACTGCCAGTATTTTAATGAATACTAAAGAGCCTCTGTAACTACTGCTGCTGGGGTGATTTTTTATGCTTTTAACATAATACCAGCTCTCTACCTGTTCTGTGCAACTCCAGTGAAGGTGTGTATAATTATCTTTTTTTGGATGTGTTGTAGAATGTGTTGGGAATGTAGAACAAGCTATTGAGGTGTCCCTGTTTTATGGGATCATCAGGCCTGTCAGAGAGGGGAGCTTTGTTAGTCAGCTGTTACGAAATCATTCCTAAATCAAGATAGCTTTAGATGATATTCAGTTTTTTATCTGTGATTAATCTAGTTAAATTTAACTAGGTAATGTCTTTTTCTCACTTACCTGGCTGATTTGCCCTAGATTTTACCGTAAGGCATTTGTTGGAAGTTCTTCCCACCTGTGTATCTTGTGTCCCAGGCTACATCCTTTGGAAGACTCTCCTAGGTGGAGAATATGAATTTCAGTAACTAGTCTTAAATGTTTAAATTTTGTGTGAGAATCCAGATACATTTTTTCCTTACTCAGGAGTTAAGTATGGTTTTTTTTACCCTTGCTGATAAAGACATACCTAGTTAGCACTTTATGTAGTATAGAGCGCTGTATCTCACATAAAATCAGCCCGATCACATAAATACTATGCTGATTCTTACTGTGACTTTTTGCTCTCCATTAGGTTGGCACCATATCGAGGGTGGTTTCCTGTTATCTCCAGCCTTTGCTGCTCCAATTTTGTTTATTTTTATACATTTAATAGTCTTAAAGCCCTCTGGGTCAAAGGTCAGCATTCAACCACTGGAAAAGACTTGGTTCTTGGGGTTGTTGCAGGTAATACTTAAAAATCTCCATTTTGTCAAGAATGTATTTTTGGTATATGCTATCTAATGATTTTCTTTATGAAGTCCTTTGGATGTCACACTGAGTGCTCACATGTCCCATTGTATGCAGACCTGCTTCTTTCTAATTGCTCCTCTGTGTCCTCCTTACCTCCTAAAGAGATGCATAGACCATTCCTGTTGTGAATTCTGGCACAGAGCACAGTGCTCTTGTGGCTTAGGATGATATTTGTGTCTCGTGTGGTGCTTACCAGGTATTTAAGCATCATCAGTAAGATGCTGAAGACAAGTGGCAGGGAGAGGTGATAGTTGGGTTTTTTTCAGAGGAAAAGATATATGCCATTTTTGAAATAATTTCAGTTGCTGTAAGTAAGAAATTTAATGTAACCATTTGGGTGTCAGTTTTCAGACTTAGTTTTAGGTTGTCACCTGACAGTGACAGGAAGTTCCTAGATATATGCAGGTCCAATGGGACCATATGTTCTTTTTTATTCCATCCTCTTATGTGGATGCTACAGTGCCTTCTTTGAAGGGATCATAACATTAGTGACTTTTCTAGCAAATCCAATGTGCAAAGTTACCACTGTGGGCCTTATGTTTGCCAGTAATATTCTTCAGGGACTATTGCTCATGTGAATGCGTAGAAACAAGCTGATTTAAAAAAAAAAAACAAACCCTGTAAAAAAGACCTCTGGGTTTGGGTTTTTTTGGGGGGGTGGGGGGGTGGTTGGTAGTTTCTTGTACTTTCAGTGTAGGTATAATGACTGGCTGAATAGCTGGTGGAAGTAAGGAAGGAAATTCTTAAGTTGGTTATATGTCTGTGGTAAAATTCCATGTAAGTATATTTTGGAACACAGGCTGCAGGAATAAGGTACAAATTATCATTTACTTTTCCTATATGTTGTGTTGATTTTTTTTTCCTTCTTCCTACCAGAAATTTCAGTAGCCATGTGAATCGGGGGGGAAGGGGGATAAGAAAACATTTGAAACCTTCTGTTTCTGTAATCTTGCTGTGTTTTGCGTTAGGAGTAGTGAATGTACTCGTGACCACCCCTCTCTGGGTAGTGAACACACGCCTGAAGCTGCAGGGAGCAAAATTCAGAAATGAAGACATTGTACCAACCAATTACAGAGGCATAATAGGTAAGCACCTGTTGTTGTCTTCAACCAAAGAGAAGTTAATGAAATAAAATATATCAAGGACTTTGAAGACTTTTGTTCATGTAACTGGTTTCACCCTGTAATCTCTGCCCTACCCTGTCACTTTGCAGTTGTTGAGTCTTACAGGGAGCTGGACGTGGCTATTTATGATGGTAATTAGGAGTGTGCACTCCTGTAACTAAAATACCTATTGCAAGGGCAGATATGTTATCATACAGATAATGGGGCAGTAGTGAGCCCCATGAAGTGGCAGCTGGGAGTCTGAGTTAGGACAGACAGTCTGAAAATTAAACTTCACTCACCTTTATCTCTTAATCACTCACATGTTCAGGCTGTCTTCCTTTTAAAACCAACCAACCAACCAAATAAATATTACTGTAATTTTGAAGAAGGTTTGGAAGACCTTAATGTGGATGCCACACTTGGGGAAAAAAAAAAAGAGGGGGTTGCCTGTGCTGATGATGAGTTTTATTTATGTTAATGGTGATGCGAGCAAGAACCTCCTTTGTCACTGCCTTTCTGTTAACTTCTGGATTAAAATGGGAGATAAAAATGCTTGCATAAAAGACTGCAGTGGATTTTTATACACTTTGTGTATTAGGCTTTAAGAGTAACTTCTCATATCTTTTATATTCAGAGTTTTGTACTCAAAACATTAATGATTTTTTCCCCCCACCTTTTGTCTCAGATGCCTTTCATCAGATAATACGAGATGAAGGAGTCTTAGCTCTGTGGAATGGTACTTTCCCCTCCTTGCTGCTGGTCTTCAATCCTGCCATACAATTCATGTTTTATGAAGGCTTTAAACGAAAGCTTTTGAAAAAGCAGCTGCAAGTGAGTATGTTTTGAGGCCAGATGATGAACATGCTCTGTTATGAGACAGGTTCTTTGATATGCATCACTTGAACAAATTCAGAATGTAGGTTTGGTTTTGGTTCTTGTCTTTTTGAGTGGTTTTTTGAATTAGTGTGTCTAAAAAGGGTCCAGCATCATGAAATGAGATGGGAATCTTTCATCTTCCTAGGGAAGAGATTCCTGTAATGAATTCTTCTACCTGTAAAAATAAAACTGCTGTCCACGTTTGTTTGCATATGTTCACAGGTCTTGATTTAAAGTAGAGATTTCAATTCTAATATATCTTCTATAAGTATTTACATACTGACTGTTTTGAAGTCTGCTTTTAACCCTTTTTGCAGTAAATAACAACTTTTTTTTCTTGAAGATCTCAATTTTTCAATATAATTTTACCAAGGATGGACACTAGAATTAAACATAGCATTACAACCATGCCTTCTTGATTCTCTAAATAGAAGTATAATCACTTTTCTGTCTCTGCTTTATAGTCCTCTTCTTTTTCCTTATTCTTTTTTGTCTATATCACATATAGCATCTCAGCTGAACTCATGTTCTTTTTATGTTCCAGCAAACTGAAAAACGTTCGTGTTACATTTTCAGATAATGTCATAACATATCTTTAAGATGTGGTGCTTTGCTGTTAATTTGTGATTTTAGAATGTTAGGTCATACGAGTATGTTACCAAGCCATCTAGTTTTTCCTCAAGACACAGTGAGATTATTTTTACATGAGATTTTGCATCATCAGTGAGGCGTGGATTTTTTGCTGTCTTTAATTAATAGTGCAGCTGTAGCTCTCCTTTTGTGCTTTATGGATCTACTCAGTTACATTATGCACAATACATTTTTTGAAGGATGAGCTTAGCTTCCATCTGCATTGTTATTTTCCTGTTGGTTAATAACATATTTATTTATATATTTATTTCCTGTGGGTTTTTTTAATTGCTTAGTTCCACCTTAAATTGGGGTATTTTTTTGTCCGTGATCAGTGAAGAGGAGAAATATTTTTTTTTTTCACCTAGCAATGGTAATTCTTATTTTGGACAACATTTTTCTTCCTATTTGGTCCTTTCCTGATTCTCTTAACTATATCAGGTTGACCTTGTGTAAGATGTGCATGCATGAGCATATTTTTAATTGCAATCAATATATTTTAGAATTTATTTTGAGCATGTTTTGATCTGGGCACCTACTTATGTTCAGTGATTAACACTGTTAGACTGAGATGCACTGTAATCAGTATAGGCTGTAAGAATGTATTTGGTGCATCCTGGAGCAGAGTGGGCTTTGGTGCTGAGGATGGGCTTCAGCAGGGGTTCTTAACTAATAGGGAATGAGATTTTTAGCCTATAGCATTGAGACTAAAATTCTACCTGGGAGCATAGTGATTATGTCTCAGGAATACAGAGTGATGTTCAAGGAATCTTTCACTGTCACCTTTTCACAAGTACCATGTGACTTTTTAGTTTCACTGTTGCAAAAACTGAAATGCTTTTTGATTGATGGTATGTTAAAGTATCTTATCTTTTGCCCACTCTTGGTGCTTTGAAGTGGTCTGGTTGTATGGCCTTTTATCAACCATGTTTTAGTAGTCTAGTTATACTGAGAAATGCAAAAACAGGTAGAAGTTACAAATAAACTTAAGTTGTGGAAAAGTAAGTTAATTGAACTATAACCAACTCTTTAAAATTATAAGACCCTGAGATTTCCTGAAATCTTTATGCCAAAGATCCTTAGATAATCTGGTAGCAGGTACCAGTACAGAATCCCCAAATACAAGTGGGTAATTGGCTGTTTTGGTAATATGTGGAAGTAAATCTATTCTTTATCTCTTGAACAGCTCACATCTTTGGATGCTTTTGTCATTGGTGCAATAGCCAAAGCAGTTGCCACCACCCTCACTTACCCTCTGCAGACAGTACAGTCAATTCTGCGGGTAAGTAATAATTTCATTTCAGGGTAACTCTGCCTCTGACTTGGTCTGTATCATGGAAGCCTTGTTCACATGGCTTGTTTTTGTTTGTGTTAATGGACCCATTGTTTTGGGAGGCATTTTTCCCAATGCATGTCACTGATTAGAATGTCTCTCCTCTTTGGTTTTGATTGAACTTGGTGTACTGATGGACATTTGTTTCAAGTAGCTGGTAGGATTGCCAGCATATCGTATTAGTACAGTGCTTCACGGAAGCTGATGCATTGTGCTGCTTTTAGACACGACAAAAATGTACATTTACTTCTTGGAATATAAAGGGAAAATGTGTCAAGTGGGAAATGAAAATTAAATCTTCTAAAACCAGTCTGTTTCCAGATGACCTATAGTAATAAAAAAAAAGTTCTATTTGTAGGCTTTGTTTGGTCAGATGATGGTCTGACCTTGTCAGTGTCCAAAATGTGATTCATCAGGGGAAGCTGAGCTCCCTCATAAATAATATCTTTAACCACTTGCCTGGCCGTGTAGGCTAATTGTAGTGGTAATGGAAACACTTGCATTTATTCTTACTTGCAATTCGTATATGTGCTGGATAATAATGCTGCCTTCAGTGTGTACCAATAATGTTGAAATATTGACACAAGACAAAACTGGGGGGTAGGATGGAAGGAGGAGACCTGGCCATGCATAAGCATATTCTACTTCAATTTCTGTGCCTTAAACCCTGTTTTTGTAACAGTTAAATATTAATAAGTGTTTCCACATGAAATATATTTTCCTAAGTAAGGAGAAGCCTTAACTTGCCTGTATGGTAAAGCCATTGTGTATGTTCTAAAACTTGGACAAATTTGGAGAATGAGTTGAATTGCTGAAAACAAGCCTTCCATGCTGAGGGTATCACTTTTCAGACTTCTCTAATAAGGGAATTTTCTTGGTAATTGTTCATCTGGAAAAAGTAATTTTCAAGCAAGTTTTGCAATTATTTTTCACACTCTAATTAGAATGGAATAAATGTATCTTGATTTTTCGTAGCCTGTAACAAGATAGTTAGGTTGCTGTATTTCAAAGCAAGAGGACTTGAACATATGTACTGTGTAATTTTGTCAGCAGTCATCTTTTCTGAAGTTTTCATAATTTTGGATCAGCTGAGCTAGTATTTTCTTTCAATGCCTTACCCTGTTTTAACAGCCTGGACACATCTCAGTAGCTAAACTAATAACACAGACTTCTGTTACTGGAGTGGCAGATACAGAGAAACATTTAAGCAGAAATAGCTCTGTTTGGATAAGTTGCAACATCAGTCTGGTTTTAATTTGTGATGCAGTTTCTCCTGGTGTGAAGGACAACTGGAAGGAAAGTTGGAGTGCTCTGTTGTAGCCTGAGCACTGCACAGCAGTGCAGGTTTCATGGGGCTGCATCCACAGAGCAGCTTCAGCCCTTGTTCCTTTCCATGGTTCCGAGAGAAGTGGTTACAGTCTTGTGGCTTCATGTTTTCTTTCTCCTTTTAGCTTTTTGAACAAAATTCTTCTGACTCTGGATGACAGTGTAAAAAAAAGAAAAAAAAAAAAAAAATTGCCAGTCCATCCTCTCCCTGTGATGATGGGGAGCACAAGAACCTTGTGTCTAGTTCTGCAGTCACTAGGGGTGACTTCTGTCCCTTTGCTCTATGAAAGAACAGCGAACAGCCAGGGCCCCTGATCACATCTGTCGAGGATAGCAGAAATGTGTGTCTGTGACATCTGTGCTGTCCAGTTCAGACTTGCTTTACTTTGTGATGTGTTTTCTAATCTAAAGTTGACATTGTTCTAGTTGATGTTTTTCTCACTCACACTAAGTGATGTTAAAAAAAAGGGTTATGAGTAAAGGCTCAGTATTTTCAGAACTGATATTCTGCATTAAAAAAAAAAAATTATATATATAGTTGCAGGGGTTTTTTGGAAACAATTTTAGCAGATTTACACAGAGACTAATATAAGCTCAAAATAATTCATATAAACTTACACATCATAACTAAGTTCTGTCATCAAAGTAGTACAGGACTTTTTTTTTTTGACCTTAAACCTTTAGAAACTTACTCTTTTTTGAAAGTTACTAGGGTTCTTTGTAATAAAGTCTCTACACCTTCACCTCCAACTCTGGCACAGCTCTCTTCTTGCTGTCATATAATGAACAGTTATCCTGTGTAATTGACAGTCCTGTCATTTGGTATGTCTCTCCTTTTCAGTCATTAAAACTGTGTAACACTGGTGTTACTCATTATACAGTGAAACTGTTCTTTAGCCTATGTGTCAGTAAAGTGCAGATAAATTAAATTTGCCTCTGGAGGTACAGCAATACAATTAATGTTCTCAGTGATCCCAGATGAAAAATTCTGTTTAAAACTAAGGTCTCTTTTCTCTGTCACAGTCCCTTTGGGAAATCTTCAGTAAACACTGAAGTGTTAACATCCTAGTGAAAAATTAATGGCTTTTTTCCTCTCTTAATGAACCTATGTTTGTAGTACAAATATTGTCAGTGGTGGAGAAGAGAGGAGAATGAAGCACCTAATTGTGGTGTAGTGTGGAAGCCTATGAGTAATCTGGGCAGTGACTGACACTGTAACTTGGAACCTAGTTAGCAATTTTTTGGGGAGTGTGTCTGAGTCTGACAATAATTCTTAACATTGATTTATCAATATCAAATGGTTAGTTGTTGATGAGAAGATTGTGGATTTTGAGTGCATATTTACCTAATGATGGGAGATTTCCACTAGCATTCTGCTGCTGCTGTTTCCATCCAAATTATTAAGATACATAGTAAAGAAACCTGTATCATCCTAGCATTTTCTTAAAATTTTTGAACTGCCTAGATCAGCTGGTATACTTTACCTACTGTCAATGGTAATTTCTTACCCCTAAGAAGTAGCAGTTGCCTGAGCATGTTCTGGGAAAAAACTCACCCAACATGCAGTTGCTCAAGTTCACCTTTCTTAGCACAGAAGCTTAATACAGGCTTCAAAAGCTATTAGGCTGTGCTGTTACAGATAAAAGTGTGCCAACTCTTGTATATTAATAATTCATAGTTACAGCTTGCTGACAGTACTATTGACCTGTATCAGATAAAAGTATCAATGAATGCTAGAAAAGGAGTTGCTGAAATTGCTAGTTTAACTCTTGAGGCATAAAACTACAGCAGCAGCTATCATGCCTACTGAGAACCAGCTTGGGGATAAGCAAGTGCAGTGAGTAAAAGAAATATCATTCAGGCCAGGTAGGTGGATCAAACGATTTTTAGTTCTTCCACAGCAGTTCACACATAAGTGTTTGCTCCAAGACCATTGCTGAGCAGATAAATTCTGTGTTCAACTATGCAATCTCAATGCAGTAATGATTTGCAGATGTGTGAGGGTCTGAATCTTTGCGAAGTGAAAGCTGAGAAAGCTAGAAAGAACTTGTTTTGAGTGTCATATCCCTATTAAGACTGCAACTTATGCTTTTGAGATCTTGAAAACTGCTTCTTCCAGAGCAAATGAAAGAGAGGTAATGTGGCCTTTGTTAGAATCCATCTTAAAACCAAAACAAATTACAGTAGTATGTACAGTTTTAATGCTTGCAAGCGTGAGCTTTGGCCTCAGTTCTCTGCTGATGGCAATATAACGTGGAAAATGTTTAAAGAGGTTTAGGGTAGGGTCTCCAGATTTCATGCATGTATGGTGTTCTCTGCCAAGTGCAGTGGGGAAATAGTACAGCAAAATACTCTTCCTTTTTTTCAGTTTGGACGCCACAGATTGAACCCAGAGAACCGAACACTGGGTAGTCTTAGAAATGTTCTTTACCTTCTTCAACAGAGAGTGAGGTGAGCTTTCTCATTTTATTTCTGCTCCCATGATATAGAAGACTTGAGTATTACTAATATTTGGAAAATGTTGCTGGATCTGGATTTTGTTTCCTTTTGCCTCCCTTAAACTTGACATTTGAGTCAACCTGGTTTTTGTAATATATTGTAGAGTAAGCTCACAAACTCAAATTCCCCTGAATGCCTGTACAGTAAGTGGCATCAAGGATACAGATGGATAATAAATAATTCGATTCACCTCTCAACTTGAAAAGTAGCAGGTTTCTTGCACAAAAGACCTTAAATTTCTGCAGAATTTTTTCTTTAAAACATGATTAAACATAGCTGGCTCGAGACCAAGAGTGGGTTTAAGATTCCTACAGTTGTCATTAAATTGTGATATTGATTCTTCTTTGTAGTGATTTACTTACAGAAAGCTATTCATACTTGTTTTCTTGATTGTTTTTTTCTCCTTAGGCGTTTTGGATTAGTGGGACTTTACAAAGGCCTTGAAGCAAAGCTCTTGCAGACAGTCCTTACTGCTGCTCTTATGTTTCTGGTGTATGAGAAACTGACTGCTGCAACCTTCACAGTCATGGGATTAAAGCACTCACGCAGACATTGAAAAGGAACCTATGCCAAAGAGTCCGGAAAACACATTCCGTTTGTGAGACCTGGCTGGGTAACAAAGGGTCCTCACTTTCTCTGCTTCTCTTTTTAGCCACCTTTATCTCCAGTATTTGGAGAAATCTGGAATATGCTCTATAGGACCTGTTGCCACAAATTCAGGGATAGCCCATTCCCTATTGTTCTGTGGACTCACTGTGTTAAGAAACAAACTAGAGACCTTTTTAAGCACTTGACATGAAATTTAAACTATTACGTGATTTGGTTATTTGGTTGATATTCTTGGCAAGAATGATTATTTCTCACTATGCTTTCTTGTTTGCCCTCAAATTGTCCTCAACTATTCTTGTCTTTACCTTCTGTCAGCAGCTGGTGGGGCTGGTTTTGTGTTATTTTCCTTGACCTGTGTTTGTCACTTTGTATTTGGTTCATTAAAATAATTCATAAAGAATAACATTTTTGGCATGGTTTTTCTTTACCTTCAGGTATGTTTGTGGCACAGGATCTGAACTGCTGGAATGGATATTACAAGTGAGTGGGCAATCTTGTCTTCTTGAATCCAGCTATTTTGAATCTTGAAAATTTTGAATGCAGATACTGACTAGATAGGGGGAACATAAGCTCTTGCTTTTTCAAGCTGAGTCCCTCAAGCTGACTCAAGAGAACGGGCTTGTTACACAGAAATACGTGAAGTATTCTGTGTATCACGTATCACATGTTCTTCCTTGTGAGAATATGTGAATTCACACCATGTTCTTATGCAGACAGGGAGCACTGCCCCATGCTTCAGAAGTGCTGTGCCCACTCAAAAATGTGATTTGTTTATTTTTCCACTGATATTCCCAGACCGTAAAGCCTAAAAGTCATAACTGTTGTCTCAGTTAATGTACATGCGTGTTCATTCTGCATAGTTCTGGTCAGTATTCCTAGACCCTAAAATCCCAGTTAAATCCTGCTCTGTCCATTGTTAAGTTGGCAGTAGGATTTGTTCTGAAGAACCATCTTCTGTTGGAAGTATTGAAAGATTTCGTGGCAGTTTAACACCAAGAATGTCTGGGAGAAGACTTAAGTGCTGCAGGAAATACATTACTAAGTTGCAGAATGGCATCTGTTTCTGGAGTCTCAGTTGAGTCAATTTTAAGTATGAAATTGTAAAACAATTCTGCAGATAATGTCTTTTGAGCAAGAATAAAAGCCTTTACACCAATTGCTTCTTTTAAGAGTATTGAGAGTATCTATACAAGAAGAATGCCCTTAATCCAGTGCTGGTTGACTTTCAGTCCAAGTAGGATTTCTATAGACAAGTAAGAATGAAAAAATGCAATGAGCTGTAGTTATACTTTGATAAAGAATGAAAATGTAAGACTGGAGACCTCACCACTGGAAAAGAATTAATCACAATTCTGAAAATTTCAGTGAAAATACTTTTTTTACTGAAATGAGGTGCCCTGTGGAAAGCTATTTTGCTGTCTTTTGGGTGTTTTTAATAAGAAATTTGGAATCGGTAGTATGGCTCTTGATAAACTATCTCACCTGAAAATTCCTGCTGTCAGAATCATTGTGGGTAACTAAAGTGGTTCTCGTGCCAGTCTGAAATCTGCGTGGCTGCCAGGAGCTGGAGTTCAGCGCCTCGGACTTTTCTGGTCTGTGGTATGAGGGAGCAATTCCTACAGAAATATTTTTCTGGTTGCTTTACCTATAAGAAGAAAGGAAATGCTTGCTAGCATTTACTAGCCAGAAAATGTCTACCTGCCAGTGTGGATTCAAAGGGATAAAGTATTTCCTTTTTGCAAAAAAAGCTGAATACAGAAGCCCCGTGTAAAGGAATGCTGGCCTTGGCTGTGTCTGCGTTACCATTAAACCTGTAACAGATGTTTTTGCCCTAAACTCTCTACTTGGCTCTGCTGACCAATTATAATAAAACAGTTTCATAAAGGAATGAAAGCAAAAGCTACTGAAGCTGGGAGCATCTCCAGTCTCCTTTTAATGGTAGACCTGTGGCATTTAAAATGTTTTTTGCTTCTGCATTCTCCAGTATTGATTTAGACATTAAACTGAAATAACTGAAAAACTACTTAACCTTGTGTGACTGAGCCAAAATGCAGATGGTTGAGGAATTATTTAGTCATTTGTTCGATTGGCAGGCAAATGTTCGTGTTGTAGCTGGTACCCCTACCTGAGTTTTCTCAGATGTAGTTTGAACAGATGATGACATTTCTGTTAAAATTATTTAGGCATTGGTGAGTATTTTTGGGATTAAAAAGTCCATAACTTATCAAAGCAAACTAAGAAAGACTATTTTTAATCTTGGTACTGGAGTTGTAATTCATCCTTGGTGGAAAATACTGTCCAGAAATAAAACCTAAATACAATAATTTTACTCTGTTTTAAAATATATCTACATAAATTGTTATTTCCTGCTGTCCTCGTCACAAGCAAATGGCAGCTTCAGGGGATGGTGTAAAGACGTGATCCAGCTAATCAGGCTCTGTAGATTGGTCATTTCACTGGAGAAAAATAGTTGTAGGAGAACTAATGGCACAGTTCCTGTCAAACAGCACAAAACATACAAGTGTTCTTTTAGACACAAGTGGCTCCTAATGGACATGGTTATGGCAGTTGAAGCTGGAAATGGAACATGGAGGCAGAGTATGAGGTGGTGTGGCAGAAGCAGCTCTAGGCACAAGTACCTGCAGTGACAGCCTGGGTTGCCAGTGCACTGCACTTCTGCTGTGCAGTCAGTAGTAACTGTGTGTGCCATCCAAAAATTGTGTAAATTCACTTCTAGAGAACTTAACAGAAAATATTTTCATTCTCATGTGAAAAACAGATCTTCTCCCTGTATTTTTAATACTATTTTCAAGAGAAGAGAGAAAGGAAAGATGATTACAAAAGACAGCAACAGAGAGGATCGTCTGTCTTAGCCGAGTTCCGTCATGGATAATTCTGTCCTTGGCTCAATTTAGGAGATTTAAATTTAATCCTGTGCTGTTCTTTCTCTTTCCACCCCACACTTTGACTGAAAGTAGGAAGCCCCTGTGGCATCTTAGAGATTGCAAAGCAAGTGGCTTTTCAGGAATCTGTGATGTTTGGGATGAATTCTGCTCCAATTTGTATTCCAAATGATGTTTCTTGCAATTATGGGTTGCTTGCCTGTATAGTAGGGCAGTATTTAACACATTTTAGCTCATTGGTTAATGTTATTCATGTATATATATACATCTCATATATATATATATCTCTATATATCTATATATATATATGTATATATCTTGTGGATATATATATCTTACAACAGAAATGCTGTTCAGTAAGCCTCAGTTAGGAGGATGACAAGTGATAGGGTATAACATGTTCTTTTTGTCTTATGTAATGTTGAATTGCTGAGTGCTGCTAAATAACAGTATTTGCTGCCAGAGCTGGCTGTACTTTGCTGGAAGAGTCTCTCCATGAAACGATTTTCTGGCTGCACTGAAGAAAGTTATTAAAACCTGAGAGCTGGAGCATACTCCTTGCGGGAGGAAAAACAGGATTTACCTCCGGTCTGACCAAGAGGAATAGAGTCTGCTGCACTGCAAAGCTTCTTGTCCAGATTAATCCTTCCTTACACGTCTTACTGCTCACCTGCTGAGGAAGGAAAAGGGGGAGTACTGACCCTGCTTCTTGCTGGACTTTTGTAGTAAAGGCAGGTAAACACAGTCCATTTAGAGGAAAAAACAGGTGAGCTTTCACAACTGGGATATTCCTTGCACAGTCATCTGTTGAAAAAGGTATTCACTGCCATCGATGGAATTATTTTTACACCACATATCAAAAACATTTCTCAGCTGATGAGCACGGGGTAGGGAGAGCACAGGGCTGTGGGAGAGAGGGAGCTATATGGGAGGCCCATAGTGTTTATGCCCATTGTTGGGGTTTATGTCTTCTTTTTTTTTTTTTAATCAATATGATTTAAATTAAAGAAGAATGAGGATGGATGTGATGAGGAAGATGGGTATTAAACCAGTTGTTTTTATGTAATTGTTTAATCACCTAATCTAAAAAGCTGAACTCTGTGTCTGCAAAGGGTATTTTGTGAGCATTATAAACCTCCCTCTGCCTTTTGTAGTCTTTCACAGCAGAAACAGAGAGGTTTTAGGGCATGGTCTGATGGTCCATGTGGGCTAAAGATCCCTCTTCAAAGCAAGTTTTCCTGGTACAGAGAGGGGCCGGGTTCATCTCTTGCACAAATAAAGCTGTGTATGACTGCATGGTCTGTACAGGGCTGTTGATGCTGACCTAGTGTAAAACTTCACTAGTGTGTAACATCATATATAATTTACATAATATTCATAGCTCACAGGTTTTGATAGCACTAGATAAAAAAGGATAGCTTTAGGATTCAATGAACAACAGCAAAAGAGCTTTTCTGAGCTAGCGCTGCACCATGCAATACACTGCCTGCTACAGAGTTATGTTAACTTCTTTATTTTTCCTTTGCTTTGTGTTTAAGAGAAATGAACTCCAGAACTTTCTGGAAAATAATAACTAAAAAGAGATCTCTCCACCTTTGTATTTGGCTGACAACAGTTTTCTCTGCTGTTTGTAGCAATGTAGTGAATCTGTCAGAGCAGCCTGGAGCACAGCACAGCCACTTTAAGGTAAGGGGCAGAAGCTTCTGCAAAGATGGATTTGTTTCTGTCCTCTGCAGTCAGAGAAGTGCCAGTGCAGTTACTGCAGCTGGAGGACAGGGAAGAGCAGGAATTTGGTGGTGGTCCAAATTAGAAAGCCCAGCAAGACAAGACTCCCCATAGCTTGCAGCAATGGACATGTGAAGTTATAACAAGGCCAGAATCTATCTGTGGGAGATTCTCCAGCACATGGACAGATCCTGGCGTAGCACTTGCACAGTGGAGCCCGGCTCATGGGGGTGCTATCGCAGCAGCAATCAACTACACGGTTCACATCTCCATCTCAGCTGTACCAGTGGTGAGAGGCTTCATTTCTACAATCCCTGGCTGAAAACTTGGGTGTATATTCTTTTGGAGATAGAATGGTCTGGATAGTTGGGGGGGGTTCTTGCAGAATACCCCATTACTCAGCACTTTTCATTTGCTGTGTCACTTCCTATGACTTTTCAAACCAGCTGAAGAAAATAATGTGTGTCTAGGTCGCTGGTGTTTTCATTGGGATTTGCTGCCAAAATTGCTTAAGCCATTTAGAAAGTCTCCCAACTGTGGCAATATGCTAGATTGTGAGACAGTCACTGATGACACTGGGAATAGCACCTCAGAGAAGCAGATTTTAACCACAGGAAAATACTCTTCACAATGTTGTATTTGTAGCTTTATCTCTAATTCCAAACACCTGATTGATTCACACGTGCTGGGCTCAGGGATATGTATGCAGAAGGGGCCTGGGATCAGCCCGGGTTTATCCATACATTTTTCTGACTTCAGCCACTGCTCAGTTCACACTGGGGGAGTTGCAATTGTTAGTGCCTGTTATCCAGCTGTCGTCACAGTGCACATTGGTCTTATTCTTAGTAACAGCTAATCTCTTCTGTACGCTTACATCCACATATGGAGGATGAGGTTGGGGTTTTTTCCCGATAGGATTTATTTCAAATTAGAGACAAATGCTGGCCAGGCTTTGGCTGGCTTCGCTGTGGATTCCTTGCTGAAAATTGTCAGTTTACAATTCTTGGCTTGGCCTTTCTGGCCTTCATCTGTGATGGAGAGAAGATTTCAGCATGTCTGGCTGAATTCAATGATAGGGCCTCCCCTAATTGTTTCATTGTCTCAGCTGAGTGATGTCACATCAAGGCCCAGAGTTGCTGTTTTGAGCAGAAAAAATTTCCTTTGTCCTGTTGTTTTGGGAAGTTCATTGTTCTTTTAATGTCCTTGAGGAGTCATGGTGACTTGTTGATGCAAAGGTTTTATGAAGCGCTGTCTTTCAGGAATGCTTGATGTGAGAAAACTAATTTGATGGATTTTTCTCATTATCTTTCCTCGTGCACATGTCCATGGAGTCCCAAGCCTCAGAGTCACCTGCTGCATACAAAACAAATGTCTTCATTTCTTTTGAATTATTTCTCCTAGGCTTGCTTTGTGGCCATGAATCAAGAATACTTTGGCACCACAGTTTTCTAGTTTTGAAATTCCCAGAATTACAGAAGGCAATGTATGAGGGTTTTGTATTTTTTTCACATGACAAATTTTTATCTTACTCTTTCCATAATATTTTGAAAGATACAAGTTGGAGATTTCATATGATGCTTTCAAAACTCTCAAAGTATTTATCAGGAATAAAGCAGAGTGTTCCAAGAAAGCTGAAATACTGTGTTTAGTGAATACATTTAGTGTTTTGAAGATGAAATAGGAAAAATTTCTCTTTTCCTCATAAGCAGGGAAGAGGACAAAGAAATGGAGAAAGAACTAATAAATTTATTTCTTTGTTGCTTTTCTCTGGAACAAATACATATAAGTTTTTTCTAAACTTTACTTTAGTTTTTTCTAAAGCTGAAGGAGAAACATTCATGGAATGTAACAGAGGGGCAGACTGACCTCACCTTTGAGGAGGTGTGTTTTATTTGACTGGCCTTTTAGAAACGCAGTTTGACTCTGGAAGCCTTGTAGGTCCTGTGTGCAAGATATTAACTGCTCCTGTAGTGCGTCACAAGCTTTCATATTATTTAAACCTATAAACATATGCATATCTGTATACATAAAAGCTGTAATAATTTGTGAAACTCAGCACCCTGAAAGTCAGCAACCTATCTCATTCCCCTTCTCCATGATAAGTCTGTTTGATTCCTGCGGAGTTAGAAGGGGCTCAACCCGAGGAGCCGGAGGGCAGTGCCGGTTATTATTTGTATTTTTGGTGTGTTCTGTTTTCGGTGGGCTTTGGTGTGTGTCCAGCGAAGAAGGCGGCCAGACGCCAGGAGGTGGCAGCCAAGCCCTGCTGCCCTGCCTCGCTCTCCCTTGCCGCCAGGAGCCCAAGCAGGGACTTTCTGTGAGCCAAAAGAAATCAAATTACAATCGGGAGATTTGGAACTTTAGCCTGGAGGGAGGGCACACGAGAAGCTGGGAAGGAGGAGAGGGTCAGTGCCATTCTGTGTAGAAAAGTAGTATTTCCTTGCTGGGTGGTTGTGGGTGCTTGCCTTTGGCCTATGCTGGGTGCATCCAATGCTGCTTGTACACATTGGCAAGGTTAATTTTTTCCTTGGTGTCATTGTTGCATTACAGTGAATTAAAACCTTAGGTGAACCTCAAGCCTTTGTTTCAATACAGGCAAAATTTTTGTTTGTTGCCATGTTAGAACATTAATGATTTGAATGTGCTGCTTATTGCCTTGAATGCTGCTGGGGAAAAAAACCCCTCTAGTTTGAAAAACATGTCGAATCAAAGTGAGGGCCTGTTTGGTGGGAAGAAAAAGAAATAGCCAAGTGGTGTGCTCCAGTGCAAGACATTTCAGAGGGGAGAGTGAAACCCATGGCGTTACATGAAATGGAAAAATTAAGTTGCAGGAAGGAAGAATTTGTAATGTAATTGTGGCAAAAGATTGTCTGAATTCAGGCCACTCCAGGGATGTGGTGGGATGGTATTTCCATATTGCTGCCACCAACACCAAAACCTGCCATCATCATATTTATTTCATAGATTTGACATGATTCTGTGAGACAAAATGAATTACTTAGGCTTGCGGAAGTAGATGTTGCTCTGTGTGATTGTTTGCATCTTGCCCGTGTTTCTTACTAGCACTTGGCTTAAAGATATCACTAAATAATTTCACGGTGCCACCAAATTTCATTATTTCAGTCTCTGCTTTCTGGTTTGTGCAACTGAGTCCCTGCCAATGACCTGAGCCTTGAGCATTCCTTCCTCTGCCCAGCTACGACTTCACCACCAGGTCTCCTCCTGCCTATATATACTCCTCTTTTTTTCCTGAGGAGTTACTTTCCAGTTGCATTAGAAGGTCAAAGGTGAATGACAGAATGGGGCCCCATCCCTGTGGAAAATATACTTTTTCAGTTGTGAAAGCCTGTGTGATTTGTAGAGGGGCTGGAGTCACTGACTTCCTCAGTTTGATGTGACAAAGACGTCAAAGCACTGTGTTAAGAGAACTGTCTCTTTGCAACAAGAGCTGCCCCAGGCAGCTACCTCTCCAGTTGCTTTCAGAGAGGAATTCAGGTTAGTTTCCACAGGGCAGTGATAAAATATTCTATACTGTTCCGGTTTGGCCAAATTTGGCTCAGTTCAGAGGCATAGAAAGGCCAATAATTAATTTCTGGGCATAGGCAGCGATATGAGATACGCATCATAAGGTCACCCCAAGACATATACACAGGAAAAAATGGGGAGGAAAAGTCAAAAGTCGTCTGTTAAGTGAACAACACAATGACCTTGAACTGCTTTATTCTGTCCTGACAGATTGTAATGCTCTGTCATTTTCTCTTAATGGAAAGAAGTGTGTGGTTCTGGAAGGCAAAGGAAGGGAAAAATGATGTAGCCGATGAAGGACACACTTGTCAAAAGGCTCCTTTGCAGCACTGCTCTACAAACATAATTAATGTTAAAACAGCGTTAATGAATCTTGACTGTCCCTTCCTAGCTGCTGGAGCAGCTAATGTGATGTATGATATGACACCTGAGCATGAAGCTCGGCTTTCCAATGCCACACAAAATGACATCCAGCCGCCCTTGGCAGGGGATGGCAGCAGCGACGCCGCGGCAGAGCCTCCCCAGACTCTGCTCAGCCAGCTGTCCTCAAGAGCAGAGGCACTGGCTCCAGAGGGACAGCTGTGGCACACCAGAGAAAGTTCTCCTATGGGGGGGACCTCTTCCTGGTTACCTCTCCTTCCCGACCATCTCTCAGCACAGGTGGGATGAATTGCTCTCTACAGTTTCCTGGCTGCAGCCCTCTGCTGAGGGACCCTGGAGCCCCTTGGCCACTCTCTAAGCAGAAGTGAAGCTGTGGCCTGCGGCCTGAGGATGATGGGTTCCGTTAACTGGGACCATTGACTGGTGGCTGTGTGCAAGCTGGGCCATGTGATTTAGTGGGTGCAGGCATTGTCCAGCCTCCACCTGTCTCTACAAAATGTAGCATAGGGCATACAGTGCAGTTTGCTCCATGTGAAGAGACCCTAAGTAGCTCCTCTAGAAGGTCTGGGGGCCACCAACCTCAACAGTGTGGGCTCTGTGATCTTCCAGATGTCTTAGTGTGGTTCAGATCACCTTTCCCAGGTGTCTCATGCTGACTAGAAAAGGGAACATGTGCTCGATTTTACAGCAAATTGTGTTTTTCTGTCTCATGATCTGTAAAATGGGGATAACATCTGACCCCCTTCTCGTGAGGAGAGACCTTTATGAAAGTAATTTCCTTGTTCAATGCTTTGGGGTTAATGCAAATGCCATGTGAATGTGACGTGTTTTTAAGCTGGAAAAGTAAGCGGGCTCAATGCTGACTTCTGAAGTGGTCACTGCTTGACACAGCACCATCATCTTGCAGAGATGTGGCCAAATCAAGTTCAGAGCAGGTTATAAGCCAAACAAGGTCTGTCTCGGAGAGCTTACAGATCAGGTTTGCTTTCAGCACCCTGTCTACCCTGGTAGTCCCTACTGACAATACAATTACCTGAAAGGAGGTTGTATACAGGTGGGCATCAGTCTCTTCTCCCAGGTAGCAACTGACAAGAGGAAATGGCCTCAAGTTGCACCAGGGCATGTTTAGATTTGATACTGGAAAATTTTCTTCACTGAAAGAGTGTTCAGGTATTGGAACAGACTTCCCAGGGAAATGTTGAAATCACTAACCCTGGAAGAGTTCAAAAACTACGTACATGTGGTGCTTAGGGGCATTGTTTATTGGTGGCCTTGGCAGTGCTGGGTTAATGGTTGGACTTTTCCAACCTAAACAATTCTATGATTCCATAAGATCAAGGAGGGATTACGGCTTGATGCTTACATACAATGCATTGCTCCAATCTAGACACAGCTGCAGAGTATCCCCTCATTCACTAAGCACACCATGAGAGATGTGAACCCAACACACCTCCTATTTCTTCTAACCACAGGCGAAGGTGCTTAGAAAATCACCAGGAGAGGCTTTGAATAACCCAGGACAGAAGTTTAACATCTTTCTTCTCATGGCTGCAATGCAACTTGTGGCTGGGGAAGTGTGCTGAGACCTCTCAGCTGGTGGGGGATGTTTTTGGAGACCTCCTCAACATCAACACTCTGCCCAGAGATGTCATAAGCACAGGAATTCCCCCTCTGACTTCTGCCTTGATTAGCCAGGCTGAGTTGTTTGATGCAATCAGCTGTTCCTGGATAGGAAGCTACACTGTACCAGCACTGTTGCCACTGATAATGATTTATTCCTGCCCTGTCTTGCAAGGAGTCTGGTAAGAGAAGCCAAAAAACGTGGGAATATGAAAGCTGCCTTCCTCCTGGTCTCCTTCTGTTTGTCCTTTGTGTGGTGCTGCATCTTATGGCGTGTTTGTATTTTCTGTCTGTCATTTCAGTGATCACTACTATGAAATATAGGTAAAACATGTAAGAAATGCAAGTATGGTTTAAACTCACAATTGTTTTCAGTAGAGGAATCCTGGAATGGTGAGTTTGGCACATTAGTCATGCAGAAGATATTAGAGATCTTCCTCCTAGCTCTTCTACTGAGAAAGGATCTGGCAGGAATGAGGACTGTCTCTATCAAACCATTATGTTATAGTTCTCTCTGGTGTTGATCATTTAAAGAGATGCAAGCAGAAAAGGAAAGAAGGGCTTCCTTTCCTTTTTCTATCTTCACTGTACAAGTGCCTTCTTGTCATGGTAATAGGTGGGAACCTTACACTTTAAATACTTTGCAAGGGAAAGCAGTTGTGAAGTTCCTGGTTTACTTTCCCATGTGTCACTTTGCTGGGATTGATACTAGGCAGAAAAAGGGAGAAAACACAGATAGTAGGAAAGCAGGTTCATTCTCAATGGCTGGAGTTACGTGTGCAAAATAGGGGTGTAATTTTTCTCTCTGCTTTGGATGTGAGGTTGGGATGAAAGGGAGTCAACTGGATGAACTAATTCTCTTCAGGAGAGAATTAGTAGTTTTACAGAAAATGAGTAGTCTTTTCCTTTGTCCTTTTTCATAGTAGATTCATAAAAAAAACCCCAAAAACTTGGGAGCTAAAATATTTGGGCATTTTGCCTGTGGTTGTCCTTATCTGGACTGTCACAGCACTCAAGGGAGCTGCATCATTTAGATGGATCTTTTATAAGTCAAGTGGGATGGAACAAGGGGCGGCTTTGGCCCAGGAGAGCTCAGCAACAGCAGTGCTCCCTACTGCTTTTCCCAAGGCGAGAGCATATTCCCAAGGATAGCAAAGGGAAGACCCCACTGTGTGCAGCCAGGGAACAAGTTCAGGCTTCTGAGCACTCACACAAGCAGCTAATGGACAGTTTTCATTTGCCACCACCCTGCACTCGCTATTGATGTTTCATGTCTGATATTGAATGCATTTCCCTTCCTCCCAGGCTAAGCTGGGGCAGGTGACCTGGGCAGTCTGTGGTACAAGGGAGCAGGTTGCCTGCAGGTGGGAGTTGAGTGGCTCCCTGACCTGAAGGGAGGGGGATCGTTATCTGTCCTGCCTCCTTCCACTGCTGTCAGGCAAGCCTTGCCCCTAAGGTGGGCCACAGCCAGAAACATCTGAAAACTCTTAGCATGGGTCAGTGGTTGAATTCTAAAACTTCACATGTGCATCAGAAAACAAAAGAAAAATAAATCTGTGGCTTCTTCTGTAAGAACACAAAAGAGCTTGGGGTTCTTGTCTGGAGTGAGAGCTAGTCTTGTGAAATTTGGGCTGTTTGGTGAAATGTACTGGATTGGCTCCAATTTGTGATGCTGATTGAGAAAAGTTGTGGGATCAGGCTTGATTTTTCAAGGCAAGTACCTCTTGTTCTGATTTAATTCTCAGGCAGGTCTCTGAGTTGAAATCAGACAGCAGCTACACATCTCGTATCAGACAGCATATGTAGGTCAGTGATACAAAAAATCCTCGTATTAAAGAGTGTGTGTCCATCACTGATACAAAATCCCTGCTGTGTTGTTTAAGCAGTTTTGAAACACAGAATTACTGTGGTGAGTCACACACATACAATTTCCACGTTCCTTCACAATCCAGACCACTTCACCAAGGCAGAGTGGGAGAAGCTGCCACTGCATCCCTGTGAGCCAAAGCATGTCCAGACAGACCAGTTTCTGGTGTTCCTGGCTGGGATGGGCACGGATCCACTTCTTCCTTATGTGAAGGTTCCTGCACCTCATGGTGGTTTCATAATACACTTTCAGGGCCTCTCAGTATTCCCTTTGAGATTCCCTAGTGATAGAAGAGGAAAGAAATTCAGCCAAGTTTTGTTTGCACAGGAAGGTATTCAGGAGCAGTTATCAAAATTAATTTCCTGAGTGTGTAATTGCAGGAACAGGCGAGCCCACGTGTGCTGTTCAGGTTAAGTCGTGTTATTCTTTAATTCTTGTCAGCTCTCTCACAGGCAGATGTGTCCAGGAGGGGCTGAAAACCTCACAGCAGGGAGAGCCAGAGGCTCTTCTGCTGCCGATACATCTGCTTTTTTTAGGGCCTTTCTTTTCACAGCTCATACTTTCTTTACCCAAGTTTAAAAAGAAAGAAGACCAAACAGCCCCCAAAATGAAAAAAAAAAACCCCAAACCAAGCCAGCCTAAACCTTCCTGGAAACATTCAAACATGCAGAAAACTAAAAGAAGTGGAAGGCAACCAAAGCAGCCTTTCTGGAGACCAACGTCTAATGCCACCATCAAAAAATTAGCAGTGACACCCTCTCCTGCAGAGGCAGGGATGAGTGTCAGGCTGAGCCACAGCCTTGCATTTCATCCCAGCTGGGAACCTCCCAGAAGACAAGGGCTGGGTAGAAGTGGCACACTGTGCTGCCTTGAAGGTGAGCAGGCAGATAATCTGTGGTGAAACTTGCTGCCATTTCTGTCCCCTGCTTGTACCACAGCCTGTCTGCTGCTGCCATGACCTGCCAGGTCCTGCCTCTCACCCCAGAGGCCCTGCAGAGGTCACCATCATCATCATCATTTCCTTCCTGTGCACTGGTCCAGTAGCATCCCAGCCTTCCAGAGCAGCTTTGTGAACAGACCTCAAAAACACTGCACTGGAATCTTGAGTGAGTATCCTTCCCTTCCTTTCCCTTCCTGACCTTGCTCCTGGCAGACTTTCTGTCCACCTCATGCCTGTGTAGTTGTCATCAATTCCCAGTTCCTCTGTGCTCCACAGCCTCGTGCCCCTCGCCTATGGTGTTCCTCACTGGCTGGCTGCTCCCTCAGCTGAGCCCAGCGGCACCGGTTATTTTCAGGTTTGGAATGTGACACCCATGGACATGCACGTCCACCGGTGGCCCAGAAAAGTGCGGATGGGTTACAGGTGCAAATGGATGGGCTCCTTGTTCCGGGCTCTGGTGTTCAGGGAGAGGTGCCCCCCTCTTTTTCAGTTGTGCTTCATAACAAAAGCCCTCTTCACCCATCCTCACCGTCACTCACCGCCTCCAGCATTTCACACCCATATGGCTTTGCTTCCTCCTGCCTCCATCCCAACCCACCTTCCTACTAATTCTGCTTTGTGCTGAAATTTTGATCTCTTGGGCAATTGGCAGCTGCACCCCCTCAGTGTGCCAGCAGCCCTGCAGCCAGCGAGAGGGATGTGCTTAAAGAACAGTCCAGCTCTGTTTCAGCAGGTGTCAGACATCCTTAGAGCACAAAAGCTGTTGGTGAGGAAGGCACCGGGCCGAGAGTGGGTGACAGGAGAGAAGGAAACGAAGTCACGTTTTTGTAGAACGTATCACTTTCCATTGTGAGTACACACCTGAGTATGGGTGGGCGAGAGCCTACAGAGCCCTTCAGAGGAGGTGCTGCAGGGACCTGTGGCAGGGATTGATTCTCTCCTGCTCTTCTCATTCATCTCCCCTTTGTTTTCTACTCCCTCATTTTCTCTCCCTCAGCTAATTTTGTGCTGATTCAGCTGTTTTGCCAGGAACTCAGGCTGCAGTGCCAGCTGTGTCTGCCTCTGTGTTGGGACCTGTTCCTGCTTAGGGGTCCTGCAGGAAGTGAGTACCGCACTGTGATTTCTCTGTGAGTTCCCAAAATCTCTGGGATGCTCAAATCATAGAATCATGGATGGTTTAGGTTGGAAGGGACCTTTAAAAACCATGTAGTTCAACCTCCCTGCAATGAGCAGAGATGTCTTCAACTGCACCAGTTTGCTCAGTCCCATCCAGCCTGACCTTGAATGCTTCCAGGGATGGGGCTTCTACCACCTCTCTGGGCAACCTGTTCCAGTGTTTCACCACCCTCATTGTAAAAAACTTCTTCCTTATACCTAATCTAAGTTGGTTGTCCTTCAGTTATCCCTTGTTCAATTGCAACAGGCCCTGATAAAGAGTTTGTCCTCATCTTATTCAAGGCTCACTTCAAGTGCTGAAAGGCTGCAATAAGGTTTCCTCAGAACCTTCTTTTCTCCAGGACTGGGGTGGTCGAGGTGCTCCAGGGGCCAAGCTGCTGCTCCTTTGCCTCCTCTCTACTCCCTCAGCTCCTCTGGGAGCAGCTATGGGCCAGGGTGCTGGAGGGGACCTGCTGGCCAAAACCAGTTTATTTTTTCTGCTGTACTGGGGCAGCTGCCACAGGACCACAAAACCTCCTTGGAGCAGCTAGACAATAGCAGAGAGAGTTTGTTAGGGTGCTTTATTTTATTTATTGGTAATTTTAGCCATTACTTCAGTGATGAAGTTGAATATATTTGTTTAAATCATCTTTTTAACAATAAAATTGAAGGTTGTTTCACAGAGAATTTTCCTTTTGTTCTTTGCTCAAATACTCCTGCCCTTTGGCTGTTACTAGTTGCATCCACAGATTTCTAAACAACTTAATCTGTGGAAATTAGAGTTTATGGGGAGGGTCAAGATCTAGTACATCTGAGAGCAATATTCCTGTCCCTTTTAAACATCATTAATTTGTATTGAATACAGGAGTGTGTAAACAAAATGCCAGCTGTACAGCAGAGGATAAAAATTACAGGGCAGTGAAGCCAATTAAATCAATTGCTGCAGGCTTTGCCTTTCCCTTGTCTCGTGGGAAGGGCTGGGTGGGAAGGCTGGCAAACAGAGGTGTGGGCAGAAGGACACAATAATTGTCCTCTGTATTTTAAAGGCACATTGTCACCACTGCATCAGATACTGTCACCAGCCTTCAGAAAGGGGCTAAGTTGCTATTTCAGCTCTCAAGCCACTCTGCTTGACATATTTGCTTTCAATGCATCAGAGAGTTCTTCACATCCAATTTTGAGCAGTCAAATGGTCTGACTAGCTTCCAAAATAGTGACAAACTCATAATTTTATTAAGAAAATCTATTTAAAACTGAAGGGAAAGGTGGTTGTTCACCTGTCTGAAAAGACTGCTTTTCTAAAACGTAAGCAAGCACGTAAGCCTCCCCTCAGACAGTGTGTGAGGTCCCTGCAAGGGTGGTACTATTTAAGGTTACTTTTGCAACAGAACTTGCAGTTTTGGCTTCTTCAGAGGTTCTTTGGGATACAGAAATCAGCACTTTGTCCTGCAGAGCTGCCCTTCACTGCAACAGGGGAGTCACCATCTACCTATTCTCTGGGCTACAAAGATAGAACAGTATCATGGACTCATAGAATCATTTATGCTGGAAAACACCTTTAGATTATTGAGTCCAATTTTTAACCCAGCACTGCCAAGTCCACCACTAAACCATGTCCTCAAGTACCATACCTTCACATCTTTTAAGTACATCCAGGGATGGTGACTTCACTACTTCCCTGGACTGCCTGTCCAACTGCTAGACAACCATTTTGGTGAAGAAATTTTTATGAATATCCAGTCAAAACCTCCTCTGGCACAACTTGAAGCCACTGTTGCTTGTCCTGTCTCTTGTTACCTGGGAGAAGAGGCTGACTCTCACCTTGCTGCAACCTCCTGTCAGGTAGTTTAGAGAGTGATAAGGTTTCCCCTGAGCTTCCTTTTCTCCAGGCTAAACAAACCCAGGTCCTTCAACTGGTCCCCATAAGATTTGTGTTCCAGAGCCTTCACCATTGCCCTTCTATGGACATGCTCCAGCCCCTCAGTGCCTTTACTGTAGTGAGGAGTCCAAAACTGAACACAGGATTTGAGGTGCAGCCTCAACAGGGCTGAATATGGGGGGATGATCGCTGCACCGGTCCTGCTGGCCACACTATTTCTGGTACAAAATGTCACAGCCAATGTGTTTATGACATCTATTTTTGAGCAAAGCTGCCCACTGGGATTTTCAGCCCTCTGTCACCGGCAGAGGTGAACGAGGCAGTGCTTCCACCAGGCACGTAGCTGGCTCAGATGTGGTTCAGGGGGTCCATGTGGTTTCTCAGTGGCTTTTCTTCATTTGCGTCAGGTGACAGGAAACTCCCAGTGGGTGCAAGAGCACGCCAAGGGGTTTTGGGACACTCACCTCTTTCAGCTCATTTGCTTTCTTTTTTTTTTTACTCCCTCACTGTATCTCAGACTGAGCTGAACAGGACGTTGGTTTTGCATTGCGTGAAAGGAAGAGGTCACCCTTGAAAGGAAAAGGTTTCCCTTGAAATCTCTTGCTGTCCTCAAGGGCAAACCATGTGGGTGGGTTCGGAGTGCTGGTGGCTCACAGCATCCACCCCACAGCAAACTTGGGTCACTGATAGCTGAGGTTCTCCAAAGCCACCCACATTTGGGTATGGACAAATGGTTCCTCAAGCTTTCATCTCTTCCCATAAAGATTTGTCTGGTGCAGGCCAGCTGGCTTCTACACCAAGCCCAATTCCATTTATCATGCCATGTGGGACTGCCAACAGCAGCTGGTTGACATAACAATTGCATTTCCCAGCAGTGGAAATAGTGTTTCCTGTTGCCCATCTTTCCTTCCCGTAATCCCGAGTGGAGGCTTTTGCTCTTATTTTGTTTTATTTTCCTCTTGAGGAAGACATAAACACATTTCTTACTTTCCTGTTTGGAGCAAAGTGGCTGAGTCAGCACCAAAACCAGCTCTGGGCGCCTGCTCATGGTGAAGATGGGAAGTGTATGACTTGGGGTAGCTGCCGAGGGTCACCTAAATTCCTTCTGCTCCTAAACTCACCTTCCTATGAGCTTCAGACTGGGCTTTGAATAGTCGCTGCCCATCCCTGCTCTTAGGCTCCCTGACAATTTTCCCTTGACCTCTTAAGCCTGAAATGCTCTGTGTAGCTTCAGCCACTGCTGGCAGCTGGCCAGTCCTGTGAGCACCACTTCCAGCCAGCCCTCCAGAGTCCCTTTCTCCCTCTGAGCCCTTGTGCACCTCAATTTTTCCAGTAAAGTCTCCTTGTCTCCCCAACAGACAATGAGTTTTCCCCAGTCTTGGAGACCCTCCAGCCTCTTGCTGGCTCTAGGGAAGGTACTGCCTGCTGTGGCCAGAGCCTCAGCCAGTGAGGAAATTTGCTGGCTTCACAGGCAATCAAATTTCAGCCTGCTCCTTTCAGAGACACCTTAACCCGGTCAACTCTTCCCCATCCTGGCCATGTGGATCACAGGGCACACCAAGTGCTGGTGTGGGCAATGCCACGAGGGAGCGGCACCGTCTGCGGGACCCCTCCTCCCTGGCAGCCCTGCAGCTGTATGGGGGGACATGGATGGCTACAGGAGGCAGGGCATGGCAGCCAATCCATTGGCATCACATTTGTGTCCTCTCTGGGAAAACCTTCAGGCTGAGATGAACAACTTCAGCCCAAAGAGGAACACAGCAGGCAAGGGGCTGGAGGGAAGTTGTGGTTTTATAATACTAATTAACAGTGCTTCAGGAAAAAGTGCAAATGGGCTTTCAGGTCCCTGACCCCAGGGATGGCAGGCAGCACTGTTTGTCCTGCAGTCTGTGAGATATCCCCTAAACATCCCAGGAAATCTATTTGCCAGGTCCTGGGGAGCTGAGCTCAGCATCACCCCCCTTTTCTCAGTTGTTCATTCCCCACTTTGAGCTGTTGCAATCATTTGCATGGTCAAACTGCTGACAGGCATCCTGCCTCCCAGATCTCACCGGGTTTATTTTGCATGTGGCATCCCCTGCCTGAGTGCTTTGTGTCACCTGGCCAGCAGCCAGGCAGAGTCGGAGTAGGGGCAATGCAAGGATGGGAATAAATTGGACCCTCACCCTGGCTTAATCCTCATTGAGGCATTTAATGACGCAGTGCAGGGAGCAGATCTGATGAAAAAGCTTTCCTGTTTGTTTTTTTTTAAAGCTCTGCTTAATTTTATATTTTTCTAAATGCTACCTACTCAGATTGGTTCTCCGTGGGAGCAGACAGCAGTGTTGCTACAGGTGGCACAATGAGGGTGGCTTCTCTCATGGCAGAGCCCTCCTGCCAGGAAGGAGAGGCCAGGGGCCCATAATACTGGGTGGAAAATCAGTTTATGAAGGAAACATTTTCAAAATCACCAACCAAACTTCCTACATGCACGAAGAGACTGATGAACAGCAACATCATCAAGCCTTTGCAGCTTTGTTTTCCACTGCCCCCATCCAAGAGAAACAGAGTACCAAATGCAATCCCTCAAGTATTGCTAATATAGCAAAACGGCAAGGACAGGGGACACAGGACTGGGAGGAGGGGCAAAAATAGCCTGGAGGTGTTTTTCTGTCCACGAGGAAGCAAGCTTAGGCCTGAAGTAGTGCTTCTTCTCTTCCCAAACAAGGAGTAACAAGGACCAGCTCTTCCTCGGCTTTGCTTGATGCAATCATTCCTAGAGAGGTAAGAAATTGCTGGGTCTAAGGGGAGAGAACTTTACTAGGATCTCTTGAACAGGTTCCCACTCAAACAAGGCGTGTAGGAAAAGGCCAGCTGAGTCACCGCTGTGGGAGAGGCTGCAGCCAGCAGATAAAAGGTCTGCATCACCAGGTGCTGTCAGACTGAGTGTTAAATTAAGTGTAAGAGAGACACGTTGTGCCTAAGGCTTAATTAACTGTTCCCTTTCACCATGAAAGCTTGCACTCATGCCTTTACTATGTCTTCTGCTTTTTAACTGAGTTCTGACTATCACCAGCTATTTAGAAACAATATCTGCCTGGGGTTTAGCCACGTCCACATGTAAGCAGCTCTTTCAGGGCTGTGGTTGAAGCGAGTGGTGAACTTCAAAAGGACAACCTCATTTCACCAAGTGAGTAAGCAGAGCTTGGGCCACAGGAGGCTCTAAAGGGTGGGGTAGCTCTCAGCTATGGCAGCACTGGGAAGCCCAGAAGCCAAGAGGAAGCTGAACTGCAAATAGAATTGGGGTCTGTGGCTGTGATATGCTGGAGAGGTTTAATTAGGGTGTAGCACTGTGGATAACACTCACTTCTGGGAGTTTTTGTATTTGCAAAGTGAATTTACCAGAGAAATCCTGTGCAATGACTGTTTCCATATTTATCTTGAAAACTTGACCTTTCATTGCTGCTTTCTGCCCCACTGGTCCTCTTTGGTGGCACACAGAGGTCCAGGTGATCTCGATGAATTAATTTCCCCTCCCTCAGATTTTCCCTGACTGTTGCTGCAGCTGGTGGCTCACACAACTGTTTCTGCTTTATCACCAGAAGCTTTCAAGGAAGCCAGCTTGCTGAGACCTGGATTTCTGACAGAGAAGAAAAAATCTGAAGGTAGGAACCGCTTTTTAAAGAAGTCTTTGAGTAGTGAAATAAGTAGGGTCAGAAAGGCACCCACCTTCTTTTTTTTCCATGTGAAGATTATCTCTGAACAGGAGCAGATACAATCAGTGGATCCAAGTGGGGCAAAAACACAGACAGGTTTCTCCATGCTCACACATCCATGCCCAGGGAGGGCTGGTCATGCTCATGGTTGCCATCTGAACCCAGGGGCTGCATTTTCCTGAAGGGCTTTTTGTGGCAACACCCATTTAAAGAGATCTAGCTGTCTTTTCCTCCTAACACCTTGGGGTTTTAGCCTGGATCAGTCCTCTGTTGGGGTTCAAAACTCGGGTCTATAACCCATCATGCTCGTGCTGCAGAGGAGGTGGTGGTTGTGCTGAGGTGCAGCTGAAGGAAGGAATGGCTGGAGACGTAAGGGGGAAGCAATGGCTCCATGAGCACAAGCATTACTAGTGAGGAACCTGAATCACGAGATGGTGGCCTCAGACTTCTGTCCAGAGTTAAATTGCACAGGCTGTAGAAATAAAGCCACGGTGCTGGGTCTTTTCCCCCAATGACCCCTAGTGCCATGCCCTTCCTCAACAGGGGGGCTCTGAGGCCAGGGACAACCCCCTGTTTACATCAGTGGGTTATGGAGCTCTGCTCACAGCAATCCAAAACACAAATAAGCAGGGCCTGAGATGGTCTGACCTCATTAACACCTGTGTTTTCCCTCTTGATAGCACTAATAAAACAGCTCTTGAGCTGGCAAATATAAGAACACTCCCATTATTTTGGGCAGTGCAGGGTTTTCTTAGGATATGGATGTCTGAATAGCAAGAAAAGGCACACAGTCACATTTGTTCCTGCTGATTCTGGACTAGGCTATGTCCATCTACTTCCATGGTCATATTTTCAGTGACAAGCACGATTACCACCATTGATTCATTGGTGTATCACTAGCAGCAATAAAAGAGGTGGGTGCTCAGAGAGGATGCCAGGTGCTCTTTCTCCACACAAGTCATCCTGCTGGATATCCCTTGTCTTTTCACATTGCTTCATCTGCCATAAAACAAAAACAACAGCTAAATTTTGCAGCTTTCTGAAGGTACATGGATATGGCTCCTCCAGTGCCTCACCTAGCTATAAAACTGCTGACCCAGCAAGAGGAGCAAGGCCACATCTGATTATGAGCGGCACAGGGAGGAAAATGCTAATGGCTGAGTTTGCCTAACCCTTCCTCTTAGCAAGTCTGATTTCAAGTTGCTGATAGCATTGACAAGTGGTGTGGGCAGAAATTATCTATGTTGGGTGTCTGTGTGTGACCTGTACTGTCTCAGGAAAACTTCAGCTAAAACAAGACAGTCATTTCCCCGTATCTGAGGGAAACAAGCTTTATTAGCGTAAAAAGAAAACCACATCCTCTTTCATTAAGATTTTCTAACACAGCTGTGCCCTGACTTCAGACATAAAGTTAGTCTTTCTATTACCTTCTGCTCCATGCCTGTTGTGATTACAAGCCATTAAATAAAAAGAGTGATGCTGTCTTGGTTCCTACATTTCCCTCAGCACAGGCAGGCTATGTCCCCAAAGCACGTGCCATCCTTGAATGGAATAGAACATTCCTGGGAATTGTTCCTCCCAGCTGTAGGATACTAGTATGTCACTGGCATTATTTTACCTGTTTTAGATATTATTGTAATTATTACATGCTGTTATATTAGTAATGATAATAATGTTAGGGAGACATTGTCCCTGATATGTTCAGGGGTTCCAGTATTTCTGTTCAAGTGTGGGATTTGGGTGTATGTTAGCAGAGCAGGTTAAAAAAAAGGGTTAAAACAAAAATCAGGACCTATAGGAAAGGAATCAGTGATAGATACCTGGCACAAGAGGTTAACAAACAGGATCTGAAAAGAGAGAAGGATGCAGCTTGGGAGGAACAGCATGGCAGGATTAGGTGGCAAAACAAGAGAGGAGATTTAACCTGCCTCTGTGTGCTTTACCATCTGAGGGGTCAGTGCAGTTCATTCCCCCACCCTACAGCAGTGAGGCAGTCCAGACCCTGTCCAGCACCGCAGCTGTGCCGTCAGCCCGGGGCTGCCGTGCCGAGCAGAGACAGAGCAGAGCGCTGCCGGCACGTCTCCCTCGCCGCCCGGGGCTGGACGGGCTGCGGGCCCTGGCCCGGGGCCAGCCGGAGCCTCTCCCGCAAACAGCACCCGGGCGCCACTGCGAGCTCTGATTCCTGCTCTCTCGGGGGCCACGGCAAAAATCCGGCCCGCAGGCCTTGTCTGAAGAAAGACTGCAGACCTTTGTACGTGCTGGTAGTTCCTGGGCCTCGTATGTCCATCTCGTAAAACAGACCAAGGATTTTCCCAGATAAAAAAAGACACATCTCTTGGCAGAGAGTCACATCTGCAAGTACCCGAGAATGAAAACATCCGGAGAGTGCTGCCTTTGAAACAAAATGCCCAAAAGCTCAAAAACATGGAGGGGAATGGAGAGTGCCATCATGGCAGCACATTCCTGTCTCCTGCCTCCTTCCTACCAGCAATCATTAACCATCCCGGGCCAGAAGCCAGCAGAGAGACGACTCCTGAGCTGGATGCCTTCATCCCAGGAACGAGGGCAGCAGGAAGGAGAAGAGCGGTGCCTCTGCACGGCCTGGCCCTGCCAGGGCCAGGCACAGTGGCATGGTGCAGGCACTTGCTGCCCGGCACTGTGCCCATGTCCTTTTAAACTTGTCACCCACTTTCCAGCGGGAACCCAATGCCGCCTTCTTCACCAAAGCATAAACACAGAACAAGGGAACAACGAGTGCTCATTCACTGCACGTTTGTTTGTTTCAAGACCCAAAGTTTATATAGTTTAAAGCTTCCACATGCCACTTTCACTGGTGCCCCTGCAGCCTGGTAACTGGGATGTGACGGAGAGAAATGGATGTGGAGCACTTTAGCGTGACCTAACAGGAGAGCTATTTGATCTGGGGTTTGGCATGCACTGAAAATGCCAGTGGTTAATGGACTGTGAACATGGTGCAGCAGCTCTTTGCCTCCCTGCTGGCGCAGGAGTCAGTGCTTCGTAAAGCTGAAGAGGATGCTCTCGTTTGCAGCATCTGTCCCACCGATCTAGTGACCAGCCTTGCTTTCCTACTCATCTATCAATGCACAGCCAGCAATACACAGATATTTCTAGCCTTCATTTTAAAAAAAACCTTCATTGAAAAATAGAAAAGTCTGTCTGGGAAGATCAACTTTGATCTCTGGTTTTGACCATTTGCCTGACTTTAAATTTCCACGTCTTCAAACGTCTTCAAATTTGGTTTAGCTCCTGCTACAGTTTTCTAACACAGTGCCTAAATGTCTATTTTTGTCTGAAGTTTTAACATTTCCTCTACTTAGACTGAACATGTTTTATTGCATCCTCTAAACCCCAGGGACACTCCAGTGAAGAGAGAGCACTGTCAATGTGAAAAGCAGTGGTATTTTCCCAGTTTCAGACCACTCATCTGTGCCAGACTCTTACCCAGATCAGACACCATTTTTTTCTCTGCACTTAAAGCTCACCAGGGACAGGAGGACACACACAAAAAAAGAAATTAAAAAAAGCATCAATTCTGTAATAAGAAGACAAATCACTCTTGTCAAATGTATTTGTCTCCATAACGGGAAGAAGTACTTTTTATAGGCTTTTTATTTTAGACACGGAAAATCATGATGTATCTGTCCTCTATGTGCAGTGCCCAACAGAAGATTGTACCATTCACTGTATGCGTCATTTACTCTACGTGCCAGGTTTCTGCTGTTTTAATTTACTGCTGAGGGATTTCATCCTCTTCCTTTTGGGGATTGTTCAAATCAAACAGCGATTATTGTTGGCTCCTTCCATTTTAGGCTGCCACCATCACCATAACTTTTTGAGTGGCTTCGATACAAAAACCCACAACAAGAGTGAAGCTCGCAAAGAACTCAATGTAGTATCTGGTACTTTTCCTCTTCCAAAATAACTACTTGGAAGAAAGGGTTTGTTTGGTTTCTTAGGCTTTGTACAGTTACTTATTTTAGGTCGCTTTATTTAGTTTATATTTTTGTTCCTTGTACTGAGCCAAAACTTTCCTTTTCTCAAATTCACTTGGGTCCTCATGGCTATCACACTAGGACCACTGTAACCACTCCTCCTTCTTTGACACTTAGATCCTCCAAAGCTTTGTGAGTTATTATCATCATTCTCTTGTATACATATTCTTGTCATTTGACCAAATTATACATGGGATTTGTTTAAACATTTTAAAGCATGGAATCACCAGGGAAAATCAAACATCTCTTTTGAAAGTCCTTTCTGGACTTCAGGCACCTGTTTAGGTCCCTTTATGCCCCCTTTAGATCAGCCACTTCTACTTTTTGGCTTGCTATCTGCCTCTTGGCAAATGGGAGGTCAATCCCTGCCAGTCTTGGGCTGCTGACCTGACAGAGAGACCCAGTGACAGCTCTCATGACCCACTGAGTACAGAGAGGGATGAACCAGCTCAGTGCACAGCCCAGGATGAAGTGCACATTTCAGGTGCAAGAGCAGATGAGGATCAGAGGGTGTGTGTGCCCATGGCAGCAAGTGACACCGTGCCCAGAGGAGACCAGACTTAGAGCAATTGTGTGGCTCACTTCACCCTCAGATGGGCACTTTGCTGGGGCAGAAGAGATTTAATCTTTCAGAATATCTGCATGCAGGTAGTACCATGTAAAGGTCACTACAGGACACAGCCAGAGCAGGGAGATTGTATGTCACAAGCTCTGGCACCATCAGGATAAGCCTGCCATGGAGCCAGACCAGGGTAATGTGCCCATGGAAGGCAAATGATCAAGTCAGCAAGAAGGGACTTGCAACATCTTTGGGAGAAAATTGGTAAACAGTGGCTAAACATCAGCCTATGTATGCAGCAGTGAGAACAGGGGTGCTGGAGAACTGCTGACATCCATAGCAGGGGGAGCAAACCTAGGGTCCCTCAACATGCCAGACCCCACTGCCCACACACTGACAGATTTCAAAGATTAAGATGTCTGGAACATGCTGGCAGCAGAGAAGGTTGGATTTCTTCACTACAGCAGAAACAGCAATAGAGATGCAGACAATATCCAGGAAATAGATGATGCTCAAGATATAAAGTTGAACAATATTAACCTAGGAGATTCTCTGAAGAGTAGGTTGCTGTGAAAAAAAGAAGCATAGTCACAAAATACAGATTTAATACCTTTTTTTCTTATGTTTGGGAGAGAATCGAGTGGTTGAAAAAATGTGTCAGTCACTTGACCTCTATTTTCATCTGCCACATCGTGTTTTTCTGCCAAAGAAAGTGGCCTGAAAACAGTCTTTGAAAGTCCAGCTCATACCTTTACTAATACACCCCAGCAGTAAAAAACATACTGAAAAAATTACCCCTGCAGGCTACTATCCTATCTGTGACAGAAACCAGGAGAAGATTATTTCCAGAAAAGTTCAAGAGGAGAATTCAAGAGAAGATAATTTGCCTACAGAAGTAATTTCTAATCGTGGGCTTTCTGAGGTTGCTCTATGGCCTGAAGCTAGGTGGATTTTATCCCTCAAACATGAAAGAGAGAATAAAAGTAACAACCTCTGATTATCCTCATTTTCCCCCTCTCTAATCCTACTTAAGCTGACTCTTGCTCTCAATGACGGTCAGCAAAAGTCTCACAAACAACGTTATTCTGTAGTAAATAAATTTCCTGTACACACCCAACATTATTCTGTAATAAACACGTCTCCTGTTATCCACTTCAAAATGCATCCCTTTTCGGGTTCATTGAGTCCTCATTCAGTATAGGAGCAATCAGGGTGCAGCAGAGCACCTTGACAGACTTCAGTATTTTCTGCTTTTCCATTATGTTCTCTTTTCTGAATTTCTCCCTGTAAACTAAATAATCACAGGGTGCTTCTGCATAGCAATATCTCCCTCCTTTTAATCATATTTGTCCTTCAATTCCAACCTACACCCTTTCTCCAGTGCAGTTTTTTTGAAATGAGATGCCCCTGATATTTCAGGCAAAGCTGCCTCCTGACATTACATACTGGCATCGCGCACATTTCTGGAGAAATCAGCTCCGTGAGAATGCTTTATCATCAGCCCCTTTAACCAGACGTTTAACCCTGACAAAGGGCTCCCTGGAAGCAGAAGGAGTTGTGGAGTGTCGGTATCCAAGATGCTGAGCAGTCCCCAGTGCTAACAAACCGCCCCCGGGCACTTCCCTGATTTGCGTGGGCTCCATCAGGAGAGCCCTGGCCAGGAGCCCGTCACTCTTGCTACACTGCCAGCAGCTGGAAGAGCTTTTGGTGTCTGACGGGCAGCTCTGCCACACAAGGATATCTTTCTTTGGTAGCAAATTCAGCTGCTCAGTTTCAGCGTTGTGCTGCAGCAGGGGCAGGGGAAAGTGGAAAACAGCTGCACTTGAATTTCATTCCTACTTCCTATGTTTGTGCCTCTTTGTTTATCTGGGACACTCATTCCTGGATTGGTTATTTTGTAGGAACATCAGACTTGTCTGAGAGAGGCTGATGCTGCGTTCCCCAGGCAGACATGTTTTTTCATTCTTTTTTTTTTTGCCTTCCATTTGATCCTTCTTTTCTCAAGCATAAATCAGAATACTCTAATTTCTCTCCAGAGCTTTTCCCTCCACTGTTTTTAATAGATATATTTAAATCACATTTTAAAATGTTTCTTATCACAATTGTAAATCTTGTTATTGAGGCTGGAAAGCTGAATGTTATGTTAACAAGCCTTACCCAGACTAGGGAGAGATTTAGAAATACCAGGTGTGTTAGCTGGGTAGAGGTAAACAGAAAAAGGTAAACCGAGGCAGAAGATGAGGCTGCACTCATTTTGGTGAATATCAGCGTATTCTGACATTGTGTTGCACAATTTCCCCGTGGTCCATCTTTTCTGGGCACTGCCAAAATCCTGCTCCAGAGACCATTTAATGCAGCTAAGCTGTGCAAAGGTGATTGGTCAGATCAAAATGCCAAAGGAACTCTTTCCCAGTGGATGGTGATTATTTTCCTCTACTATTTCTGCCTTTGCAGTCTGTTTGCTTTGAAGCCTGTGAGGTCATGGCAGTGTCCAGTTTTATTGAGCCTCTTGGACAGCACACTCTCTGTCCAGCACCTCTCCCAGAGAGTGGGACCCACAGGGCAACTCCCCCCAAGCTCTGAAAATAGCTCTGAACTTTCCCAGCCTCTGCATGTGTTCCTTGGAACCGCAGCCCTGCTGGATGAGTCAGCTCTCGCAGGGTGACATCGCAGCTGAAATCAGACCTGGGCTTTGCAAAGAGAAATCCAAAGATCCTCTTGTTGCTTCATGGGAAACATCTACATGAAGTAAAGATGAGTGTGTCACACACTTCCTCTCCCCAAGCTGATTACTCACCACTCTGGGGAACCCCCAGGGTTGTGTGGAGATCAAATCTCCTCTTTCCAAATCCTTCAGCTGCACCTTTTCTGGCAATGAAAGATGGAGAACACAACTCCTTCAAGAGCAGACTGTGGAGTCAGAACAGCAGCTGGGAAGCAATACAGTCTTGATGAGGATGTGCCAAACCAGAGTGGACTCCAGCATCTCTTTTTTCCATCAAGCCGCTGGAAAAGGAGGCTCTATCCGAAAGACTGGTCTGGCACCAGAAAACCTTTCCCAGCTTTCTCAACTGTTTGGTTGTCACAACCTCTTGCTGCACTCCATATGCCTCTGTAGAAGGGATAAAATGACTTCTGCAAATGTCATGATAGGTATAGAACGACTGGGATATAAAACCAGACACAGATCTTTTCTCCAGTTAGTTGCACAATTGTATCACTGGGATATTACCAATACACAGTCTCCGTGGTTCAATTCATCATGATTTAGTCTGAACGGTGAATGGCAAGACAGACCCTTTAAATGTAATGCTCTTTTGAGAAAATTATCTCTTCTGTGGTCTTGCTTAAAAATAAAAGGCTAGGAAAAGGGTACTCTGTCAAAGTTGCCTCAGACGTTTCCACAGCACTTTCAAATCCAGTGTAATGAAATCTGTTGCCAGGTAAATAAAACCAGTGTGGAAACACTTACTCTTGCCCCTTACTGGGACGTGAGTGGCTTTGCACTCTTCTAAACGCAGATGTGAAGATGCCTTTCTTGGCTCTTGAATTGAGGAAAGAACTTTCAGTTGCTGTCAGGAGAGTAACTATGGTTTCTTACTCCCAAAGATTGGAAATGCTCACTCCTTACCCTGTAATTCTCTTATCCTTGTTTGGTTGATAGCTGTGCCTGTCTTCCTTATGCAGCTTTTTGATCAAATTGCTGTAATTTAGCAATCACTTCACAGGTGGCAGAGACTGTAGACTCCTCTCTGTTCTTTGAAGTTCCTACTTTCTGTTACAAGTCATTGCATTGCAACCATATAGATCCCAAACATTTTGCAGTTGGAGGCCAGAGTCACAAGGCCTGGTAGATCAGAATTTTACCCAAGATCGTAGTGCAACATGGAAGGAAGAAGCCTCCAGACGATTCTTCCTAATGCCTTACCCATTCAGTGTGCAGATGAATAGATCAGTAGCACAACCTGTGATATAATGTATGTTAGAAAGGTTATATTTGTAACATCTGAAAAAACATTTCCCCTCAAGCTGAAAGGGAAGGTCAGTGTCAGATTAGTGCTTTTGTGTGTCACTGTCTGTCGCTGTGGCACTGTAGGAACAGACCTGGGAGGCAATGAACCGATATTAGGAAGTCAGTCCAGGGGAATGGGCAGGAAATGGAGCTTAGGGACCCATGACAAACTCCCCTGCTGCATAGTTCTCCTCTGATTTTGGGAAAGTTGCATGCACTGCTGGTGAGTCACAGGCACCCAGATGATGTGAGTTTGGCTCCATCTAAGGGAAGCAGTGAAATACTACAAAGCCCCAGAAACGAGTTGGTGTCTGTTCCAGTCCTTTCAAGCCAAAAGACGATGGCCAACCTTCACCTCTTCTCATAAACCACAATGTAGCTTTATCCCTGCACTTTTGAACTGATGAGTTTGTAAACTCTGCTATTTACTACGGTAATACTTTTCTATCTATGCGGGTCACAACTTGGAAGTCAGCCTCAGGTTAATGATTAATGTATTCTTTGATAGAAGACACTAATTATTAACCCTGGACTCTGATACTAATCCACACACTTTTTTACGAGCACTGACACTTCCCCAAACAATTTCTTTATTGGAAATTCTCGCACTTGATATTTGCCTAAAGGACATACTTTTAAAAAGGAATTCAGTTTCCTTTGCTCTGTTTTTCCTTTATGTTACTTTTTCTTTGAACAGCTGAGCAGGCAAAATCCTCTTTTCTTGTAAAGGGCACATAGGAAGGTAAATTCCTTGCCCAGCAAAGCTTAGATTAATAGAAATACGTTGGCATTTACCAAACTGAAACTGCTGACCCATTTCAAAACAGAAAATCCTTAGTAAGATAGGAAAATGAGTGTCTCTAACATTTTGAACAGTCTATGAACTACCTCTCTAAGATGTTTATGTCCTTGCCCAACTCCTTTCTCAAGAGACACTTATACTGTAGGGATTATAGGACAGAAACCAACCACTGATGTGCAGGTCATGGAAACTAAGAATGAAACCATGTAAAGAGCAGGATTCAGTTTAAAAAGTGAAAGCGACTGGCCTCACTGAAGGCAAGGAGTCTTGTTAGGCACTTTTTCCAGTTGTCTCTTGCTTGTCAGGACTTGATTAAATAAAGCTGAGAACACACCATCTCCTACTAGTTTTACAATGCAACCCTGAAGTCAACTTTAAAGCTCTCCTGACACAGCAGGACTGTGGCACCACCGTTGGGAGGGTTGCAGCAGCTGCCTGCTCAGAGCTGGACCATTCACAGCCCTCTGCTTTCCATTAGGGGCCCAATCTTCAGTGTCTACAGCCTACTCCTCCTCCTGCATACCCAAACGCATGCCTGAACTCCAGTACTTCTGCATCCTCCTGTTCCTTTCCCTGCCCAACCTTGTCCGGTGCACCCTCCTCCTCAACCTCTGCCTTGCAGCCTGTGAGGGAATTGCAGGCTCTGGCTCGAGGCCAGCCAGGGAAGCTGACCTGATCAAGTGATGGACAGTGCTTGGTGTGGTGGAAGGGCTCCTCCAGCCCTGATACAGACAATAATGGCCCAGCACAATCCATCCACACAAGTGCTCACCAGAGGTGCTGGGATAGAGGTGCTGCAGGGGTGGCTTCCCTTGAGCCCAGGTCAGTGTCTTGCAGGAGCCTGGCCACAGCAGCTGGTGTACAGACTCTGCTGAGCCCAGGGATGGCAATCATCCCTGTTTGGCCAGCTGCCTCTGGAAGGAGCTTCCCAGAGCCCTGGGAAGTCCCTGCACGCTCTTGCTTGTGTGTACACACATGCACGCGTGTGAGGACCTGCTGCTGCGGTCTGTGCAAACCACTGGAAAACCTGGGATCTTGCTGAGCTGCTAAGATGCATGTTACCAGTCAGAAGCCAAGATAGCAGAATTCATTACTCCCCCAAAAATGAAGCTGGACCAGTTATCTGTGCCAACAAGGTTCTTTCTCCATCAGGAGACAATTTGTCCATCAGCCTAATGCCAGGGCACTGTTAGGCATGTTCTGAGTTGTTGGGTCATTAAGGTTTCTGTAATAGCTTGTGGTTTTAAGCAGAGTCATCTTTAGATGGCTGAAGGCCATCCAGACTTTAATGTTAAGCACAACATAGAGCCATTTTAAGAACTTTATCTTTAGAAACACTCTTAGGGACACCCTTTACTTTGTTCTCTTTTGATTTTTTTCCCCTCCATTCTGACTTGCTTTTCTTTAAAGAGGAAAAGAAATCCAAATGCAGAAGTGAATGTAATGCTAAGTCAATGATGACTAAGACATCAGGTCAGGAAAATCAAATATTTCTGTGCAAGATTCCAAGCTTAGTTGTTCATGGTAGGTGCCCAGAAGTAACTTAATTTTGTGATTATGAAATGGAGTTCAGAACTGCATTTAGAATCAGTCTCACGGTAATGGTATTGAATTCTATTGAATTCTGTTATACTTCACTGGTGCCTTCTTTGTTCAGTGTAAACTTTCATCTAACATTAAATCAAATGGAAGTAATTTAATAGACTTGATTCGCTGCCTTTACCAATACTGCAGATGTTCTCATGCATTTGTTAATAAAATGTGAATTTAGTTAATTCATTATGAGTCTTAAGGAAATTGAAAGCTACTGAAAATAACTAGGCCTTCAAAACTAAACCAAAAAATATAGCTTGCATGTAACATGTGTTCTTCATTTGTCCCTGTTCCTGGTGGAAACAGAAATATTTTAGGGAGAAGCAGAATTATTTCTTTATGGTTTCCCCTACTGTATATTTATCAAGGCCTATAAACACCTTTGAGGGCTTAGAAAAGCATAGTAGTACCTACTGAAAGCAATCTGTAACACGCAGGTTTGTAAATCAGTGGAGACCTTAGTGACCAATTGGTGTGACCAGTGAAACCTACAGACAGAAATGAGGAGAAATGCTTCCATCTCTTAAATGTTCATCTGTTTGAAGGCAGATACAGTGAGCAGGACTCCAGCTTGTGAACTGGAAATACGGGCAGAGCTGTGAGCTTTGCCAGTTTGTGGTATGCCCTTGGACACATCATCTGTCCTCCCCTGTTCTGTAAACAGATCTATTAACAAGTCTCCTAAGCAAATGATTTCAAGAATGAGCCACACACCATTGTTGCTAAAATTGGCAATGCAGAACAGGAAGACATCTATGCTCTCTCATTCACTTGGACCATTTGTCTCAGACCCCTAAAGAACTGTTAGAAAACATGGGAGAAAGGAAGGTGAATATTCGTGATTTGTCATTAAACATGAAACTCCCAGAATTACCATCATGCATGGGAATGTTTTGTGTTTTTGACTCTATTGTTCCACTAAACTACCTCCAGAGGGCTAACCCTGTCAAACAGCAGGGAGAAGAATTATGTTACTTTGAAGATTTATGTGCATAGCCAAAGCTGAACTGGATCCCTGGGAATGAAAAGCAAAAAGCTGTAAATGTCAGGATTGAAAACTAGGGCAAGATAGTGGCTGACTGGCAGTAACTGGCTAAGAATTTGGTTCTTCTTAACATACTTGTAACATCAAGCTTCTTATCATGAAGTTCACAGATTAATTGTACACTGCACAAACATTTTTTCCTAACTACTTCACATACATTGCTTTGCAGTTATATCATGTCCTCCAGTTCTCTGACTATATGAGAGAATAAGGAAAGGCCAATGACGCCTTCTTTATATCACTTGTTATTGTATACCTCGCTCTTTTCTTTGTTTTGAAAGGTGATCCTGACTTTTTCAGCTTCACAGTTCGAGACAATCCTTCACGGAGCATTGTTACAGTCTCTGTCATGACTCACGTCCTTTTGAGATACAGTAAGCAGGGGTGAGAACATCACTGCAGGTAAAGTGCACTTACTATTTATAACGATACTATAACACTCCAGCTATGGTCCTCTGCCCTGCTCTTCAGGGATGCCATCATTCTTCTATTTTCTGCACAACCTCACCCCAGTTAACCGAAGTTTTCATTATGGACATTTCACCCACTTGCACCATTTATTTTCCTGGCTTTGTACCACATCAAGAACCTTCGTGCCTCTCCAAGAGAAGGACCAGACCACCCTGTGAGGCATCCTCCTGTTCAGTCACAGGTCAGGCAGCGAGAGCACCACAGTTCCCATTGTTGGTTGCTCCGTCATTTTGAGACTCAGGGACCCCTGAAACCGCTTTTCACACATGAAAGTGTGGAAAAGTTGGAGAGGCATTTCACTCAAAGATTTCAGCTGGCCAATCCCTAATTTCCAGTAAACTTGCTTCACTGAATATTATCTTCCAATTTAAGATTGCGACCGTCCGGCGATAAAGCTGAACAATCACCATCCTGCTGCATTTAGCTTCCTGCACTTAAGATCCAGCCTCTGACGGGAACCCCCCACTCCCATCCCAAGGATTAGGGGTGGGCGGTGCTGGGCGAAAGCATGGGACAAAGGAAGGTAAATATTCCCGACTTGTCCTTAAGCCTGAAGCTCCCAGAACTGCCACGGCGCACGGGATGTTCCATGTTTTCCACGCCCCGCGCTCACTAGCGCACCGCCACACCCCGCCGCGCCCATAAGGGCGGCGCTGCGCCTTTAAGGCCGCGTCCCCGCCCCTCCCCGCCCAGCAGCCAGCCCGCCCCCTCCGTCCGTCCCTCCCGCGATGACCTCACCTCTGCCTTCCGATCGGCTGTGCGCCCCGCCAGTCACACCGTGCCCGCCCCTCGCTCCGTGAAGCTTCCCCAGGTGCTCGTGGGCCATTGGCCACTTCCCGTGCCGCTCACCAGCGCCTCTGCGCTCTGACGGGCGGCTCCGGCGGGGGGCGGGCGCTTCCGCGGTTGCGAGGCGCCGGCCGGCGGTGGCGCGGCCGGGCTGCGGGAGCGGGGGCGGCGCCTTCTCCGGCGGAGACGGGCACGGGCGGGCTCGGGCGAGATGGAGCCGTGACCAGGTGAGTGCGGAGCTCTGGCTCGGCCGGGACCTGCGAGGCGGCCTCGGGGATTGCCAGCGGCAGGGAGAGGGAGGGTGGGCGCGGGCCCGCCCCGAGGGGCCTCCCCGCGCTGGGGCACGGCCGCTCCCCGCGGGCGCGGGGCGGCTGCGCCCCCTCCGGAGCCCCCGCGCTGTGTCCCTGCTGCCCCGGCGCGCGCTGCGCCTCTCCCCGCCCCTCCTCGCCCTCACGCCTGGGAAGGGTCCCGGGCGCCTCGCGGTCAGCGGGTCGGTGGGGGGTGGTTTTGGGGAGCTCTTTCCGGCGTTCGAGGCCGGGCAGTGCTGACAGGGGTTCTCGAGGGTTTGGGCAGCAGCAGCCGCCTTCTCCTGCCATCTTCACTGGGCTCCCTTGAGCGGGGTTGATTTTCCCCACTGGGAAGATGCTTGTCCGTGCTGTGGCTGGGTGCTTATTTGAGGTTACATCCGTGTGTCCCAGCTGTTTGTCTTCCTCTCTGTCACTGTAAAATCTTGTATCAAAGAGGACTGTAATTTCACATCGTCCCTGATCACGGATGAAAACTGATAATTCTATGTGTGTGTCAGTGGAAATAACCCTCCCGAGAGCTTTGTGATATGGATCTGTGTAGCCTTATGCTGCATCATGCAAACTTTGTGTGCATACGGTTCTGTGTGATTCTGTTTTACCAGATGAGCCTTGAGTGAACTGAATAAAGGGTTGCAGGTTTGCTGCTAGCAGTTCCTTTCTGGTATCGTTTGTCCAGACAGTATCAGGGCCCGTGCTGTGAAACTGCATTTTAATCTCCCATCCATAGAAAATAAATTTTGAAGACATTAAAAATGTTTCTGTTTAAGTCTCTAGTTTCTTTTCTGTGTCTTGGCACCTAAAATGTGCTTTTTGTTTCTTGGTAGGAGCTGAAGACACAGCTCTGAATATTTGAAAAATATAAAATGTAGCTATTCTGGGTTGAATGGGTATATCCCAATATTCTGGTTTTATTTCAAATTTGCGTTTGACATCAGGGCTAGTCGTGGCATAGCTGACTTACTGGAAGTGTGTTTTCTATTTGTGTGTTGTTTTTCAGGTAAAAATACAAATGAACTTCCACCACTGATTTCAAAACACATCTTCTGCTTGCACAAAATCCCTCACTGGGTTTCTGTAAAGACACTGTCAAACTGGTGGAAGTGTAATGCCTTTAGGTCTTCATCAGTATTTCCAAAAATATTTCAATCATTACTGAATATGAAATGGAAGGGACACCCATTTGTTCCCATTTGCTGCAGTGATTTAATGAGTGATCTAATAGTTGTGATTAAATAGAATCTAATAATAGAATTTAAAATAAGTGTATGATCTGAAGCTGACTGTGAACTCCTTTTCTGTTCTTTAGATTTGTGCTTTCTGCTGAAAGGAGAAAAAGAGTTGGGGCTAAAAGCAAATGCCTTAAGCTTTCCACAAGTAGGCAAATTTGCCCTTCTTAATTAGCAGATATTAGCTTACTGATATTAGCTTTCCAGTCCTTTCTCAGTTACAATTTAGAAACCAAATGTGATTTCAGGAAAAGAGTGAAATATTGCCAGTTATAGCTTCTTGAGCATCATACTGTTCTGTACAAAATGTAAGCAATTTGCTGGTTCCAACAGTTGTGGAAGCAGCTTTAATTTGTTTAATTAAGGCCATCCACTCCTATGATCATGTGGGAGAAGGCTCCCAAATCTTCAGGCAACAAGCAGATCATGAAATAAAATGCAAAGAAAGGGAGTACAGAAGACATTTTGACATAGAACTAAGAGAATGTGGGATTTTTCCAAAAGCAGTCTTTAATTTTTCCTCCTCTTGAATATGAGATAATGGGAAACTCTTAGGTTTGAGGAGGAGTGCTTGCTTGCTTGTGGTTTTTTTTTTTAACTATGACTTCTACTGGCATGGCAAAGCAGCAGCAATTTTCACAGACTTTCGTACTTGAACCTCCAGGTGAAATGTACATTCAGGCAATCAAAGTACCCCTTAATGATGATGATGATAATAACAACAGCAATCCCTACTGGATTTCCTTCACTGTTGAGCCATGATTAAATTCCTGTATGGTATTTGATGGAGAAAACAGCAGCTGTACTAGAGAGAGAGAAGTATCAGAACAAAAAAGGTTTGCATGTTGGAGAAGAAAGCAGATAAATTCTTAGGATGTGTCAAAACATTATCACAAGATTAATTGTTGCACTCATTTGGAATGTGCAGGGTGTCTCCTTATATGCTTTTTACCCCAAAAGCACAATTTATAGCAACTCCAACAGTCTTCTGTCTTTGGTCTCTATACTCAGCTGTCCTTCCTGTGTTGTAGATAATAAAATTGGACTATCTCAATGTCTGTTTACTTACTGATAACTCAGTATTGTGATTAAGATTCCTTTTGAAGAGTACAGTTGATTTCTTCCATGTAAAAATGGTAATAATTAACAAATCGTATTACAGTTATATTATAGTTATACAGGACTCTTCCTTTAAAGTTGTTTTTTTTTTTTTTTCCATTCAGTTGTGTCCTGAGGGTCAATGTCTCTTCCTGAGAAACTGTTGGAGAGGAAGCAGAAAAAGCAATTGCTCAGCGGTCTCAAACTGTCAGACACCTAGTCTGGGAAAGCCAAATCTAATTATTTCCTGTTGGACATATTGCTGAACTGAGACTGCAAAGAGAGGATGTGGTTACACAGACATTTCTTTTAGTGGTGGGGCTGTCTTAAACAGCTCATATTCCCATGAGCCTCTTTTCCCCTCCCCACCAGGTGCTCAGTAGTGAAGTGGAGTCTATGGAGCTACATGCTAGGCCAGGTTAGAGACCTGATTTTTAATCTGGGCGTGTTCTATTCCTCTCCCCCTCGAACCCCCCACATAAAGGATGCGAGAGAGCTGCAGGAATGCATAGCTGGAGTGGAGGAGCAGATCACTAAGAGCTACAGCTAAAAGGAACTGTAGTTAAAAACTGTTCCTGTGGTTCTTCTTTTATGTGTGGGTGTCAGATGAAATGGATGAGTTTGTGTGAATTCAGAAACTCATTTCTTTGTCAAATACTCTGTTCAGTTCTTCAGGGATACTGTGTGTGTGGTTAATGTGTATGTTTTACCTTCCAACCTTTGAATGCTTTCTGGAGTGCAAATGCTGTTAAGTGTCTTCTTCAGGGGAAGTGAATGGCATTGGGGTGAGGACAGTTTTCATTACCAGTCTTAGATGTGCCACATTGGTCATTCAGCACCTTCAAATTTTTAAATGTGGGTTGTCCTTGCAGAGGCCAAACAGTGCATGCAGTATATACAGAATCTGCCCTCAGTTTTATACTGTTTTAAGATGTGAAGAAACAAGGCTACTAACAGTATTTCGCTTCCTTTGATCCTTTCCTATTTCTTATTCAAGATACTTATTTTCCACACAGATAAATTTTTGAATTTGTCACTGAGTGAGGTAATGTAATTGTTTAAATTAGTTTGGTTTATATTTCAGAAATTGATGTAATGAATTTGGTTTGTGCAGCATTCCTTTCCCTTTCACTCCCCCATTTTCTTGTGTGTGTGCAGCATCATTATTCTTGTGCAAAGAAATATTTTGGATTTAGGCACACGGCCATATTGATAACATCTCTGTAAGAAGGTGAAATGTAACACAGAGTCACAAGTATTTTTAAATCTTGAAAGCTAAAGGCTGAGCTTTTAATTGGAGATTTCTTTTGCACCTTAACCTCATGCCATCCATCTGCTTTTGCTCTTCTACTACAAACTACAGTGTCAACTACTTCTGCTTATCCTTCTTAATTTACTTGTGCTCCTATTTCAGCTTGTTTGGGCCCTGCTGATCCAGAAGAGCAGGGTTTGTGTGGAGCACAGCAGAGGAAGCAGGGTAGCTGCTGCTGCATGTGCCAGCGTGTTACTTGTTAACAGCTGATCACTGGGGGCTGCCTTTTTGGCACTGAAAGAAAAACTTTCTCCTGGACATGGTCAGGAGTTGCTGCTGCTCTTGTCTCTGCTTGCCATGGGTGCATATTGAAATGTGTATGTACCACAGTGCAGGGGCCCTGGCATAAGCAGTGCAGAAATTTCCCTATTTTGCCATCTTCTAGTGAGGCAAATAAATGTGCTGACTACACATCATCTTCAGAGTGTCTTCGTGTTAGGGGAACAGGAGACTGAAATGGTATGTCTAGTTTTGTGAAATTAATTTCGGTCTGGGACAGTCTACGTCACAGATTGTTTCAACCTCAAATTAATGTTTCCGGTAATATTTGGCAATTACAACTAGTTATAGACACACTAGGGAGGGGATGTGTGGTTCCTTGAGTCCTACCCTTCCCGTGGTTTAGTGGAGCACTGAGGATATGTCTTCATTGCACGACTGGTCCATATGGTTGACACCCTGTTTAGGCTTACTAAGATGAGATCATCCTTTACACACAAAGATACCCATGTTATGATGAACTCATTCTCTCTGCAAATGTTTACATGTGTGATGGTACAGCTCTGAGCAAAGATGAGACAGGATTCACTTTCTGTCAATTACAGGGAAGCTTTTCCTCCTTCAGAAAGAAAGTTTTGGAAAAAAACTTTGAAAGACTCTACTTGAATGATTTCCTTAAAAAAAAAAAAAATTACTACTATTTTTGCCCTCCCTAGTGATCTTTATAGCAATACAATTCCCAGCAGAATGTGATTACAGTCCACACTGTAACTTAATTTCTATTCCACTGTGTAAGATGGACCCGCACACAGATGAGAGTTTTCTCTGAGTGACTGGTAGGGCCGTGTTAATGTTAGGCCTAATGTAACTGTCCGAAATTCGCTCTCATATGTCCTGTTGGACATGATTTACAGGAGCAGATAACTTGAGTCTGAATCTTTTCAAAGCCTCCATCTGAGGGACAGTCTGGGTGTTGGAAGGATGGGATATGAATTCTGCCTTGCCATGTTCTGAGCAGACTTACGAGTCATGTCAGTGAGTTTCTGTGTTGTTCAGACGCGCTGAAACTCCAAGTCACCAGTGAAGGCAATAAGCCGTTGTAATCACTGGAATAGCAGCCATTTGGCTTGAACATGTAAACACTGACATATAAACTTTTCCATTGGATGGAGAAGTTTATCAGCAAGATGAGACTTCTGCATTTCTTAGAGATGACACTATTTTTTCTTCAGAAAATCTAGGACAGTAGAGTTCTGCCTGCATTGACTGTAGTGAGAGGAAAAAGGAGTGTTGGAGGAATGTTTTGAGTGTGCTGTGAGCAAAGAATAGCAAAAACAGTTTAAACTGTGGAATTTTGCCAGAAAATGTTTCAGTTATCAGATTAATCTTTGCTCACTCACTGCAGCATAGAAGGAGCAGTAAAGAGCTTGTCTTCCATTACAGTTGTAAGGCTGTTCTGCTAAATATTTGTGAAGCTTGGCTTGTTAATTTTGAAGGCAGGGTGTGTCTGGGTTTTCTGTTGTTTCGTTTTGAAGCTGGATTGAAATTCCACAGAGTGAGTGAATAAGGATAACGATAGGAATATATTATACCTGCAGCATCTCTTAGCTTAATAGCACACACATTAGAAAAAAAATTGACAACTGTTCATGCCTATTGCAAGCCAGTTATCTCCTATTTGGGGTTCAGATCACTAAGCAGTAAAATTGCAGGATGCAATACTTTAACCATCTCAGACTGAGCAGGAACTTTGTTGGCAAATGGGACTGAACGTTTTAAAATTGACCTTTTATTGGCCAGAGTATCTGGAATAAAACTTGAGTTCTTAGTAGAGAAAGTAAGAAAAATGTCCGATGTCCAGAAGGATGAGTTCTGCATGGGAGAACAAGGATCTCTAGGCACCTGAGAAGGCTAATGGAAGTTTTGGAAAGTCAGGAGAAGTAAATAAGTTAAGGCAAGAAAGTTGTTGCAATAATTTGTCCTGTTTGCTGAAGTGCGTGTTTGTATGTTCACATATATGCACCTTATTTTCTGAAAGAAAGTGCTAAGTTTTTGAAAAGATGCCAAAAAAATCAGTGTATGTGTGTACCATATTGTGCCAGGTGAGATGTCTGTCCAGGCTGGTGTTTTGTGTTGGCTGGTTGTTGACTATGAATGCCTTGGAAGGGATGTAGAACTGGGGTGTAAAGGGAGATTCCTCCCCTTCTGCTTCACCCTCCCATCTGATTAGGGATAGCTTGATACGTTCTTCAGCAGTTTGGTATTCAGCAGTTTGAAGTTTTCTGGAAAAAAAAAGCACTGAAGAAAATACAAAGATTATTTTGACTGGGTGTGGGGTTTCGCTTCTGTAAAAAATTCGCAGATTCCCTCTACCAGGATAGGCAGATCAGGAAAAGACTCAGTGTTGGACCTGTCTTGAGTCAATTGAGATTCTGGAGAACATGGATCTTAAGTGCTGGAAACTAAATGCAGCAGCATGGTGATTGTTCAGCTTTATCAGTGCTGTTGCAATCTTAAATTGGAGGATAATATTCAGTGAACCAAGATTACTGGAAATTAGGGATTGGCCAGCAGAAATCTTCAAATGAAATGCATTGCTAACTTCTCCACGCTTTCATGTGTGAAAAGTGGTTTCAGGGATATCTGAGTCTCCAAAAAAAAAAAAAATCCCGAAGCAACAGCAAACTAAAAAATAAAAATCCCACTGAAAACCAAGCTATGCCAAAAACTTGCACTGAAGTCAAGATTTAATATATGGATAAATTTCACTCACTTATAATTTGTGATTTAAAGAATCAACATCATCACGATTAAATTTTGATGTTATGTGCTTAATGCAGTCAGAAGAATGTTTTAGCAAAATTGTTTTGCCAAATTCTCTGGTACCTTGTTCATCGTGTCGGAGTAGCAAACTCTTAACAGTGGTTAATTGTTTACCATCTTTGTGGAAGACTTTCCTTGACTTCTTGAGGCCTTTTTGCCTTGCCTGTTAGAAAATCTAGGATCTGCAATTCTGTAAAAGGTACACTGTAAGTATATACTTCATTGCGTAGTCTTGCATCATTATTATGTTTTAATTACAGTTGTATCAGTTTGACTGCTTTATTAAAGAAAAGTAATTACTTATTATGGGTTCTCACATTAAATTAATTCAGTAGTTGTAAGTAATTCTAAATATTGACTTGATGACAAATACTGTAAGAGGTGGCAGAATGACTTTGTGATTCTGTGATACAGCCATGATTAATGTGCCCTGGCACATTTTATTCAGAGAAAAATAGAAATATTCTCTGGAAGGGAAGTCTCTGAAGCAGTAGTGTCCTTACTTCTTTTTTTCCATTTGTACCAGTATTGTAAATCCCTTCTCCTTCAAATTAGAGGAGTTAAGTGGAGGAGAGTTGACCAAGTACATATGCAATTCATTACCTGTAGCTCCTTCTGAACAGTGTAAACAGAATAAAATTATTTTATTTGTTGGGGATCAGAAAACTCACATTTTGTGTTATGCTGACTATCCAAGCATTAAGCCTAATCAGTCTAATTGGTCTTATTCCTTCTGATGTTGAAGTAGTAGATAGCTTATTCTATATATGTATTTTTTTAAAATTTTTTTTCCTTTTCACTGGAACTATGTTAATACTCATGTCCAAAGTCCATCTGGTCTGAAGTTTGTATTTGGGGAGGTGCCTGTTTCTTTTTTATTTTATCTTATTGACAAAATATCATGGCATCTCGACTGCAGTTCTGTGCTTCTGGTGGGTAGGAAGCCCTAAAGTCTGAAAAGCTCGGAGGAGGAAATGGAATGGAAACTTTGATGATGCGTATTTTTTTTAAAGGTGGCTAAGGAAGTGGGAGTGGAAGCATGGCAACTTCTGACCCTTTTTATTGCCATTTGAGACAGCAATCTTCCAGAGCCTCCGAAGTAATTATTTTCTAGTTAGGTACTGCTGTGTACACCTGTTAGAACTGTATTGCCAAAGAAAATGATGTGTTACTTCAGTACATTTGTGAGTTTTTAAGGTGCACGGGATGGTTCTTCTCCCCCTCCTCCAAAATGGAATTCCCATTGCTGTCTTGACAGATCTCTGTAATGTACTTTTATCTTTTCCCTGTTTTTGTGTGGGTGGGTAACTTGCTGTGATAAGCTAGTTATAACTGTCTTCAAGTTCTACTATCCAGTGTTTAAGAATGATTTCAGTACACGGACCGGAAAATTGAGTGTATGATTTGGTGAATATTCTGCCTTAGTAGATCTCAAACAATGCATTCTTCAGAACTGACAAAGCAGCAGTCCTAAAATAAAAATTCTGCTCTGCATGTAGCATGGGTGTGTGTATACCAGCATGGCAGTCTTGATGGTATGTCAATCCAACTTCTGTAGTGTGTACCAAATGAATTAGAGATTCTGTTTAAAAAGAATCCCAGATAAAGGACTTCGCTCCTTACTCTTAAAGGAGAAAATGGGCTGTGTTTGGTTTGTTTGGTTGTTTGTTTTTAAATCTCTGAGTATTTGTGTCCTGTTTTCTCTTTCAGTGTCTGGGGAGAGAGCTGCTGGCATGGAAGTGAGCTGGGTTTGTCCGTGGGAACTGTGAGTAAGGTATGTATTGTGTTCTTTTTTCTGTCTTTAGTCTGCACCTTTTGTTCTTAGGTTTTGAATTGAAAATTGCTTGTAGTCACTAAAAGTGAGGGATAGTATTGTTTAGAGATAAAATATTTTGAATTTGTTTTAGTGTCAAGTGTGACAGCTGTGCAGCAAGGACTTTATAGTGTTAAAAGAGTATAAACAGCACACATGTCCACTTTTCAGTGCTGCTGAGCAATTAGTAAGACTTGTTTCAAAGAAAGAAGCAGTTGAATTTGGTTGAATTTGGTATCCTATGAATTGGGTGAACACCATGTTTTTTACTCACATTGATTAGATTTCCATGTTAGGTAGCACTTGCTACTTCTTTTCAATAAATTGGTTAGCTTAAACAAGACAGTAATATTGATCTTAGCTTCTCTATGAATCACTGAAGAAAGTTCTTACCTGTTTTCAGTAGTGGGGAAATCCAAGGGTGGAAAGTCAGCTGTTGTAAGGGAAAAAGGGAACAGAATATCTAGTAAATCAATTGCTGGGCATTCCACTTAGTGAATGTCATGCTGGGTAGCTGCATTAGAAGGTGCCAATAAATGCAAAGAAATTTGAATCCTACACCCAGTGTCCGTTGATGGGAAGCAGAGACAAAACCAGTTGGTTTAATTTCTGTAGACAGTTTCATACTGGCATGACTAAAGAATGTGACTGGGGTCAGAAAACTTCTTGCAGACTGTTTCAGGCTTGGTTTTACACTGTACTTCACATGAGGTGACTGAAAGCTGTCATTTTTCAGTGGGCCCTGCTCTTCTGGTTTTTTTTTCCTCTGTTTGTTGGTTTAGGGTGGGGTTTTTTTGTATTTTTTTGTTTGTTTTCTAATGAGATCTGAGGAATCTATGGTTGCATGGTTCAGGTTGCTATCACGATGGGCAAATAAGCATGTTTCAAGGTGTAGCTTTCCATCAGAACAGCAAGCTGAATTGACTTACTCTACGGCTGCAGTGTCACTACTTGAAAGAGAAGGTGAGAATTTCAAACTGTGGTGAGGTGATACAATATGGACATACAATCTCAGTCACAGCCCGTGGTCAGACTGAATTAGATAAAATGTGAAACTACTTCCTCAGACACACAAAAGTAAGTTGCCAAAAAACCTTGCCAAAAAATCCTTAAGATTCTACAGTTTTGCTGTTTTGCCTGCTGCTTTGTGCTGCAATGCGTGTTTGTGCCAGGAACTGAACTGACTGAAATTTAACTACCTTATCTTTGTTTTAATTCTTCTTTTTCTGTGAAAAATTTATAATTAAAAAAAATATTTTCTTTTATTTTAGTCTAGATTTTTCCCTGAGCTGTCTTTCTTGCCTTGCCCAAGTCACCACTTCATTATGTCCTGTCATCCAGTTCTAGACTCAAATTTCAAGTTTTCTGTCTGAAAGCGTTTCTTCTGAGGTCTTCCTTCCATGCTTGTCTTGTCCAATGACTTTCTCATCTCAGTCTGCTCTAAATCCATATTCAGCAAGAGTTCCTTCATACTTTTTCAGCTGTTATTTTCCAAGTCAAAGCTCACATCTGGCTGCAGATCATCAGCATTCCCTCTTCTAATTTGCTGTAGCCTCCCTGCTTCCATCGGTTGTAGGCATCCACTGCCACATGCCTTTGCTGCTAGCTGAATCCATTGCTTCCACTACTTGCCCCTATGGGGTGGGGAGGAATGCTTTGCTTTTAACATGAAGGAAATTTTAAAAGGTGCATCAAACAGCAATTGCAAGGAAGCCAGCCAGTCAGAAGGTGGTGGAAAGCAGGCAGTCTGTTCCAAACACACTGCAGTTCATATCATGCATTTCTTTGGGAGCAGCACAGGCTCAGACAGCTTGCTCCCTTTCTCAGCTCCCTCTGTTTTGCTGGCATAGCTGTTACTGTGGCCATGGTGAGCCACTCTGGAGAACACATCCTCCTGGAAAGAAGTGTTTTTCTCTAGATAATTTTTCATCTGGTCCAGTACATGTTGTCTCTCTAAGATTTATGCTGGTTTCACACTGAGGAAGGTATGAGAGTGGGAATGTGTAGCAGGCTGCCTAAGTTGGCACTGCTGCTAGATATTTAAGTGTGCTCTTTGACATTACAGTTAAGTTGATCTTTCAGTGTGCTGCTCTTGCAGAGGCAGGTCAAACCTTTGCACAGCCATGCACTCCTGCTGCTTCCTTTGCATCAGAGCTGGTGATTGTGCAGCCACAAGGCACGGCCAGCCAGCTGACTGATCTGGGAAAAAATGGTTTCTGATCTTTCACAGAGTGAATCGTCTGCTGGTTCGGCTGAGCTGAGTCACCCCATGGGTGCACAATCATTAGACAAAAGGAAAGCAGCAGGAACCAACAGCTTGGTAGCAGTAGGCTGAATTCTTCTTTTAATTGTGATGTTGAGCTCTATCGTGGCCAAGGTCTAATATACATTAGCGTACCCACTGACACATGACATCTTTTTTGCTCTCTTTTGTTCTTTGAACTTCAGCAGAAATTGTTATTTCTTCAGTAGCTATGATTTTTAGTCTCACAAGCTAGATCATTCATTCACACACTGAGTGGTATGAGAGAATTAGGTGTCTATAAAGGATTTTACCAGTTTGAGGCTTAATGTCCTCTGAAATTAGAAGGATGTCCTCATTCATGCTCTGAACAAAAGTAAGAACTTCAGAAATTGGTGAAGAGTTCATTTTTTTTTTCAGCAAGGATTGTTTGTTCTAAATATCATTGCTAATCTTCAAACTAGCTTTGGTATTATCAGTTCTCTGTGTACCCAAAATTCCATGAGCTTGAAAGCCACAAAGTTCCTCCAAATAAGTATTGAAGAATGAAAAATATTTCTGAAAAAATAGCTGGAATGTCAAACTACATTTCTTAGCTTGCTATTTGTGGGCTTTAAGAAATTAATGTTTAATCATTTTTCAAGACCTCTTAAAAAATTTCTATCACTGCTGGATGGAGTGAAGGAAATGTTAATGTTTTATGAAGGAAATATCTAGGGCTTGAGAAATATCATTATTGATGAGTGGTTGTTAAAATCATGTGCAAGGCTGTGTTTGTCTACACCACAAATGATGCAGTTGATTGCTTTGGACTAGATGTGCATCTTTTCTCCCTCAAGTCCTCACGTCTCTAGACAGCTGTTCATGCCTTTTGTCTGATAACATTTCTTGCTGGCCCAAGCATATTTTGACTCTTGTGCTGCTAGATTTGTTGGAGGTGGTAGTAGAGAGAGAGACGGTGAAGATTCAAAGATATCCTCTGTTACTGCAGTGTTACCGGCACAGTACACATACAGAGTCCGGTTCTTTAGCTCGGATAAAGTTGTGCTCATCTGTGTTTTACCAGCATCTTCATTCCCATGTGTTGCCATCTTTGCCTTTATAATACAGGCTTTACAGGGTAGTGGCTTGTGATCATGGTAGAATGGACAGTTTACACCTCCAGATCACTGGTTCTAATCCAGAACAAATTTGGTTACTTTTTGACTGCTTTTGCCCCTCTGCCCGTCCCTGCTCCCAAATACTGTGAAAGTGAAGGAAGCTGATGACAGATTCATTTTGCAGAAGTCAAATGCATGTGGAATGTGTGTGTTAAGATAAAACTCCATAATCTAAGGTGGCCTCTTTTTAGTGGTCTGCATAGTTTGGTTTCTTAAGGCGGTTCCTGAAGAAGTCCTCAAAACTGTACCTCTTCCAGGATACAGTCTTTGTGATGTTTGCCTCACTGCTGACTCTACTGTATATTCTTTATGGACAGTGTCATCATGTTAGCTAATTCTGCCAACAGTTGTGTGCCTAAGTTAAGCTGACTGACAGGAACTGAAATAATTTTTTCAATACAACTTTATAGGTCTTCCTTTTGGTGACTCTGATATCTAAAGATATCTCTCACTCTGATTGTTTTAACTTCTCAAGCTAATGTGGTGCCTCTGCTCCCACCTGCTGAAAACTTCACTTCTCCTGGGTTATTCTTTTAATTTGTGATGTCCTGGGGAGTATAGTTGCTTTTGGGCATGTCATGGTATTCTCTTCAAGTCTTCTCGCTCATTTCAAAGATTTGTCCACTTAAAACCACTTTGCCCCAAGATTTGTCTCTTAGCTGGATGATCTCAGCTGGCATAATCATTTAACAGAAGGCTGCACTTAAGTTTAAAATAAAAAAATGCCCTGTCTACTCAAAATAGCCCAGCTGCACACACATGCTGTTGCTGTTAGGTGCTGGAGGTTGCTTAGCAATTCTTAAATCGGTAGGAAATTGCTATTGCCCTGGCAACTTGGTCCTATAATGGAAACAAGGGAGAGCTGTTTAGAGAGGTGTCCTTTCTTGATTTGGGAATTGTATGTGTTCTGGGTTTTTTTCCCGGTGCTTCTTTGATTTTTACTTATTTAAAAATTTCTTTTATGTTTTAATTTGAAATATGTTTACTCTATGTTTTACTCTGGTTATTGAGTTTTCATGTAAGGGAAGGTGACAGTGTTCCTTGGTTCGTTTAAATACTGACTGTCAAGATCTTAATTATGAATATTGCCAAAATCATGCAGAGCCATAGCATGCTCTCAGGAACCAGGAATTTTTAAATTATGTTCATATAAAACACAAAACCACTGTTACAACACTACAAGCATGAACCATGACACCTGGGGGGAAATGGATCTGAGAGATCAAGAGAAACATTGGACATTACTTGTAAACATATAAATAATCTTTATCCATTTCTAACTTCTGAAGGCATTTAAATACTTCAATTTCAGACAGACAAGACAGCATCAATTTTGCACAAGGTATAGGATTAAGAACCACAGCCATTAAGAATTTTCAGAAAAGTATTCCCTTTATCAAGCCTGCAAACTACAAAGACTAAACTGCTCTGATGCTTGTTTTACACGATAGCTGTTTAAGCGCATCCTCTTGCTATTGCAACACCATATCACAGTAAACACACAGGAAACCTGATTATCTTAGTCATTGGTAAAAACAGTATTCCACTTTGCATTTACCATGTGACAAAATTACTCATAGAAATTCCTCTTAAAGTTGCTCATCCAGAATCACTGAAGGATAGCTCAAAGCCTGGAAGGTGAGAGGGAAACGAAATGGACAGACATGTACAGTATGGAAATCTGTCTGCCCAACAGTAAGCTAGTGAAAAGTAAACTGGGAGGGGGAGAAAGGTTTAGGATTAGTTTCCTGTCATTTTAGCTCCATTAATCATCCCATCATGAGGGCAGACAAGCACCAATGTTGGCACAGGGAAGCAACAAAGGCATGCATCCAAGACCGCCCCTTTTGGCAAGAGCTGGCTTAGATCAACTTAGCTGTATCATACAACCACATCCTCTGGTTAGACACTAAACTGGCACTGCCAACAAAAGGAGCAGTGCAGCCTGCTCATTCCTCACCTCCTGTCAGCCAGCACAGGCTGAACCAGATCAAGAAACTGATCTGTGTTCAGTTTGACCTGATCATACACACACACACACACACACTACTAGTTTTAATCTGCATCTGTTGCTGATGTGGCTTGCCAGCCAGCCACGCAAAAACTTGGTTATCATGAGGGAGAATAAGGCACAAGGAAGTAAAAAAGAAATCAGGATGGCTACTTTTGGTAACAGTCATCTTATTAAATAGTTTAATCTATCCAACATTTATGTTGGATATGGACACATGCACTATGGTACACAGCTGTGTGTGTAGCTGGCAATGGCCTGGGGAACTGATTTTATTGAATACCCAGGAAAAAATGTCTGGTTTTCAGCTAAATAAGATTCCCCAGTTGAAGAAGGGACAGTGTAGGGACAGAAATGAGCAGCTGGACAGTGGAGGACTTAAAGGTTGCTTAAGCTGATGTTGCTGCTGTAGAACATCTGTGGTATCACAGCCACTCTTGTCCCAGAAGCAGCTGGCCTGAAAGTAGAAAAATGCCATGATAGAAAGCTTTTGCCTGGTTAGGCAACAGATACAAATCCTTGAGGGTACTTACCCTGAAACCCTTATTAAGGATAAGAAATACTTGGTCTTACTACTATCCATCAGCTTCTGGATGACTCACTTAAAGATCATGGCATGGCACATTTCTCTATGGGAAAGTTTCTAGTCTGGTTGGAAATGACAGGAAAACAAACACTGTAAAATTTTAATTAGGTTCTAGATATTAATGTGTGTAACTATCTGATTGATCATTCTACAATGACAGTTATAGAGTGGTTTAACTGTCTGGGAAGTCTAGAAACAGACTTATGTTGGTTGCAGGAAAGGATTCCATGTCTTTCACAGGACTTCCAAACATTGTAGCATGAATGATTATAAATCCTCAAAGCATCTTTCAAATCCCTCTCTGCCCTCATCAGACTTTTAATTGAAAACATTTAAATCAAACTCATCCAATGATAGCTTTTATTGTAATCTTGAGGACTGGATGCCTTTTTTCTTTTTTTTTCATGTGGGGATGTGTTCCATACTAAGACTTGGCACTGATCTGAAAAAGAGTTCTCTTTCCCTTAGGAAGAGGTTGGATGTTTGGATGTACTAATGGTATAATCTGGTTCTGTCCTTGTGAAGTGCCAGCACAAGTGCTGGTGGTACTGCACATCAAACAGGGACCTGATATAGCAGGAGTGTGAACCAAAAGACTGGCTTTTACACCTGGGTCGGTTTTCTAATTGGTTTAATGTGTGTCATTGCAGAGTCTTGTTCTGGTCTGAAGTGGGAGGTGATACGGAGTAAGGAGAAGACAGGCTTACCAAAGGCAATAGTTTAGTGGTTAACCCCAGTTTAGTTTTATTTGAGCTGCAGCCCTTCTTGGACAGAATTGTTGTCCAGATTGTTTGAGATGCACAGAGTCAGACTGATTTTTTTTTTTTTAAATTTTGTGGCGGTGTTCCACTGTACCGTGCTGGTTCAACTGTGCCATGTATGGAGGAATTGATCCAGATGAAAGATTGCATTTCAGCTGGATCAGCTTTCTGATACAGTTCACAGTATGGCTCTACAAGCAGCACTTCTGGCACAATTCAGGACATAGTGGCAGAGCAAGAATGAGTGTCAAGTCAAGTTTTGCTTAAGCTGTGTTCCTTTGATGTGGGACAAACACTGACTGACATGCCAGCTAGGATTAAGATACCTTCCATCTGTGTCTTTTTCTGCATGAGTTAGGAAATGTGCAGGTTCAGGTACAATTGTAGATAGTCCAGCTACTGTGATGAAGTTTCATTGGACAATTTACTGGAGGAGCTCTGGTTTGTAATCCCAGTACTAATTAACAGGGTTTGGTATGGTGTTGCTCAAGGTCACATAGCAAACTGGTGTGTGAGCATGGGTCTCTTGCTCCTTGTTGTGCTGTAGCTGGCTCTGCTGGACTGCTTTTACTGTGGCTTGGTACCTGCTTTTCCATAAATGATGGAGTTTCAGTAGTCTGGCTAATGTCAATATACTGATTAGGGAAATAGATTTTGTTTTACAACACTGTTGTTAAAGTGGTGTTTGAAATGTGATTTTCCTAGTTCATCATGCAGGTTACAAATTCCTCTTGAAAAGAAAATCCAATATGTTTGAAGTTCCTGAAGACATTTTCTGTTTACCTAGTTGAAGCAGATCTTACATATTTTGAGACATGTCAAGGTTTTTTTTCACCTTTTGAGAAGAGGAAGGAAATCTTTTTTTTTCTAGAGTAGATTGAGGAGGGAAGGTTGAGAATTCTGCCATTCCGTATCCTTGTGGAGTGAGTGTTAGATATGTCTGTCACCTGTTTGTGATTTCAGGCCTGGCTGCACTTGTGCTTCTGCATGATCTGACCACCATGTGGAACTAGGCAAAGTGTAATGTCTCCAGTACGTCTCCTTCCATAAAGCAGATTGGCTTTGGCTCCTCTAATGTGGTGACAGCAGCCCTTACCAGCCAGCCTCCTAATTGGGCAATTACTCTTCCTTTTAGCCCCGTTCCACAAGTCTCCCATCCTACAGGGACAGGGCCTGTGGCCAACTATATTGGTTGTGTTTTAACTCTTTCCAGCCTTTGCAAAGGTTGTTGTGGTGTACCAAACTCTGTTCTTTTAAGTCTGTGGTTTAAGGGTGTGTGTTTTGAGGTCTTCTCTATCCATTGTTAAGAGAAGGGCATGATACCAATTTTTTCTCTTTTCAGATTACCGCTACAATTTGCTGTCAAATGGATATGATTCTATGTTTGCTTTGGACAGCAAAAATATCAGGGAAGGGGTAGGCACTTTCTAGCCAAATTTTAACTGAAGTAAAAGCAAATACTTCATATGGCAGTAAGGTTTGGCTCAGTCTCATTTGTTTTAACAAGCACCAGCTTCGGTTGGTGGTTTTTGTTGTTTTCTGCTTTTTTTCTCCACCCTTCTTTTCTTTGCTTCCGTTCAGATCATGACATAGGGTTCTGGGAATGAATATATGACAACATGAATGAAATAATGTTTTCATTACCAGTAAATTCTTATTGTTGTCTTAAATATACACTGAACACATTTTTGAAACAAATTTTTGTACTACTTATAACTTTATTCTGGATATTACAGAACAAATGTTGCTAATCAACTGAAATACGCAAATGGGGGAAGTGACTATTTGAGCTCCTTTGTCAGCTATGGATGTGTTGATGTTGTCACACTTATCCAGGTTAATTATGAGTGTTAAGTGGGGAATACTTAATAAAAAACTATATTGTTAAAATAGTTGTTTCAAGTTTGTTTTTTGATTGAATTCTGGAGGATTATCCTGATGGTTTTTATTTAGGTTGTTTTACCCGCATCTTTTTGAAGTTTGAGGTTAGCCTCTGCAAATACCTTTTGCTTGCTAAATTACAACAATGCAGCAGAGTCTTCCAAGATTAGACTGGTTGAAACAGCAGCATGCTAAGAAGCAGGAGACTTCCATCCTCATTAATCAAAACCAAATATGATTGCCCTTGTATAATGTCCATTACTGTTTAAATGTTGACACAGTAACCATTTCACTGGAGACTTACAGCTGGTTTGTTTCTGTTTAAACTACTGAACAGAAAAGAATTTTAATTTGAACATAGTAGTGGCTTTTGAATACTTATTTAAAGAATTATGGAAATATAATAAAACTTTTAAAAATCACTTATTTCATTAAAGCCCTTTATGTATTGCACATTTTGGTTACTGTAGCTGAGGTTTGAGGCAGAAAAGCTTTTTTGTTTATGTGGAATATTTTTCTTTTATTCATTTTCACTGACTGTAAATGGGGAGGAGAGAATGGAACAAGAGAATTAGTTTTTGAAATGCAGTTGATTTTTATCTGAAAATCCTCATTTGTCATACTCAGCTGTCTTTCCAAGTTTATTATGAAGGATTACTTTACCTGACTGGATTTCAGGTAGACTGTTGTTAAAACACTGTTGCTGATATAAAAGGACAGTAGTCAAGAGTTTAGCAAGGTTCCAAATAGGCTGACTTCACTGCAGTGACTCAGTCTGTCTTCTCAAGACTGGGTTCCTAAAACACCAAAAATGGAGAATGTTCTCATACTTTCTAAGAAAATTATAATGATCTGTAGCTTCATCAGTAGTTTCTGTGGTGATGCTGTTGGAGGTCTATACAAGTTTTTAAACTGCTGAGTTGAGCAAGGTTCAGTGATTCGTTGGATTTCAATTGATAATGATCACACGAACTCAACGTGTTTCTCTATAGCATGGAAGACACCACGTCGAACTGGGCGTATGGCTAAGACTGTCATGTGAGATTTACGGTCTATATTTTTCTGCTTTGTCTTGCAGGTTGCCATCACGAAAGCCAAAGTGGATTTCTCCGGCGTGGTGTGCCTGCCCCCTTCCGTCATTGCTGGAAATGGGCTGGACGGAGGAGGGGCTGGCGAAAATGAAGATGAGCCGGTGCTGGTGTCGCTGTCAGCGGCCCCCAGCCCGCAGAGCGAAGCTGTTGCCAATGAGCTGCAGGAGCTCTCCTTGCAGCCCGAGCTGACCCTCAACCTCCATCATGGCCGGAACCCCAACCTCCCTCCACTCAGTGAAAGGAAGAATGGTAAGGGGTGCAGTGTGCTCATGTCTCATGTAGTGTGTCCTCACCAAGTGGTGGTGTCACGGTACACGTTCTGATGACAGATCTGCGTTTTATTGCTTCTTACTATGTTTTTCTGGTAGGAAAAACTAATGATTTAGAGTTGACAAAACCTATTTACACTGTTTGATTGGAAGAATTGATGTTAGTGGCTGTGGAAGTTCCACAGAGTTCCAGTGATAAATGCTTTATATTATTATGTTAGGTGAATACCAGAAACAGCTTTCCTGTACTTTGTGGTGACTGAGTTGTGCAATGCTGAGACAGTCAGTGAAGGGAAGTGATAGCTCACCTTCAGTCTGTAGCCATCTGTAGATTCTTCTTTGCCACCTTGGTCTACACTTACCAAGAATGAGTAACCTTCTCACTGCAAATGTCTGATAGGTCCTTTCAGACTTCCTGGAAGGAGAAGCAAGACCTAGAGTTAAAAATTAAATGTCCCAGTAGGCCTTCTGATCCTAGAGTGAGAATGGCCTGTGTATGTTTCAAGTTGCAGGTACCTTATGGGCAACTATATAGTGGCAAAATACAGGGTCACTCAGTGACCAGAATTCCTGGCTTTTAAAGACTGTTAACTGCCTGAAGCTCAGGATCACCAGGCTGCCATGAAAGCCTTTGCATGTTCAGACTCATCCTCTGAGAGAGTGATGAAACCATTTGATACGTGGTGGCTTCTGTTTGTGAATTCCTTTTGGTGATCTCCCTTCACCCCATCTTCTGGGGTATATGTTGGTAACTCTTGGCAATATGAGGGTCTTGCTACAGTCTGAATTCATGCTATCACCTGCAAGGTACTGTGGATTTGAGCATGGTCGAGTCCTGTGCACCTTACAGTGTTGGACATTATGGAGTTGCATGGCACAGCGTATTAGAAATGCTGGGGAGCTTCAGAGTGGCTTTATAGCCAAAACAATGCTTATGGTAAAGTGATTTAGAATATGTGCACTGACGACAGTAATTTGGATTGAAGGGGTACCTCACTTAACATGGCTGGATCTTTATCTCCAGAAAATGACCATGCCTTTCTCTGAATAGTGTATCAGTATTTTGCAATTTGGAAGAATTGATTAACTTAAATTGATTAAGTGTTTGGTTTTTAAGAGGTTAAAAAGAGTTTCCTCATTCATATACATTATACCATCATTATGTGATCACAGTTATGTTTACAAAAAATGGAGAAGATAGAAATGGCAATAACAGAACAAAAAACTTCTAATCTTTAATGTTTGCAGTCTTCTAAGATAAAATACAACAGATGGAGATAAAGGTGGTGATGGTGAATAGAAGAAAATTGGAATTTTAGTCAGCAAGGTAGACTGTGATCTCAGTACATCTCAGCTAATGGTAGACTTGGGCATTTTATAGTTTCGAAGGCAAGGAAGGATTTCAAATGGAATTTAATTGAGATAGCATTGAAAGTGATAGTGAGCTGGAACATGGGAAAAGCATATGAGCCTTTGTTTCCAGCACCTGACAGCTGGCCACCTGAAGGTGACATTTTGATTTTTACATCTTAAAAAATGAAACTTTGAATGGTATTGTTATGCTCAGAAGAAAGGATATTCTGGTACGGGAGCAAAAGTCTTCACTGGATTCAGTTGTTGGGATAAGTTTAAAAATTGGTATTTTGGGAATCTTTTACAGAAGTAGATAGTTTTCCTCTATCAGAATAATGTTATTTTTATGGACTCAGCTTTGAAGCTGTGTCATTTTGGGCTGCAAATCTGCTTGACTGGAACAGGTAAAATAGAGTTGTGCTTTAAAAGTATTTGAAAAGGAGCACCTCTGCCCAAAGCATTTGCCAAAGAAAACTAGGATATTCCCGGAAATGACTCATTAGGTGGGTCTTTTCAGAGCTGATTCTTTATCAGGGCTTAGCACAATAGTGGGAATTTTACTGCCGGAGGGGCAGCTTTTCAGGCGAGGCATAAAGTCCAAAGTCCCTGAGCTAGATTACCTGAATATTCCTTATCTTTGGAGGTACACAGGAGATACACAATGCTCTTTTCTCCTAGGCTGCAGTATTTTGTTGTGTGCTGTTTGTGTGTACATTCATTAAAGTACTATGAGAGTTAAAAGTTCCGTTGAAATATGGTTATTTGCAAACTGTCACAGCATAAAAGAACACTTGGTTTAGTGAGCTGTTAAGAAATTTAGCTGATGCATTTTGAATGAATAAATGTCTTCCTTCAAATGGGAACTTCTTCGTTATCTTGGGGTGGAGGTTGCACAGCTGTTGAAAGCTGTTGAGCTTGTTAAAACTCCTTTTTAAAATATGGTATATCTTTGTTGTTGTTGTGTCCTTGGCTTTAAGCATGTTAAAAAACGTTCAGAGATGATCTGCCAGTTGAGATGGCAATCTGCTTAAATATTTGAGCAATCCAAAGTGGTTGTAGAATATATCTTGTGCAGTCAAACTGCTTCTGTGACAACTTGCCAAATTCAAGGTATGAGGAAGATGCAAGCTGAGTGGCAGTGGGAGGGGAGGAGGTGGTAAGAAAGAGACTTGCTGGAAGCTGCCTATCTGTGTCAAAGGGTCTCCTGTTTGCAGTTCTAGACAGGCACTGCTGACTCACAGCTGAACTAACTACTTAGCTGAGAGTTTCTAACAGATTAACTCTTTCTGTAGCTTTTGGTAAGCAGACTTGGCTTATCTGTAGGTATCTGTAGAAAAGCATTGCATGGGTTTGTACAGTATCTGTTGTGACTGACTGTGGTTCTGGAACATAAACTATTAGCTGAGTTAAAATAGCAGTTTCTTTGGCTTGCGAAGCATCATGGAATTATGTATCTCATGGGAAAGCTGGGAGTGCAGTCCTGTATACGCATGCTGCCATGTGCCCTAGGACTGCAGATGGCTTTTAAAATTTTTTTTCCTTCTCTTAGAACTGAAGAGCAGCCAGACACAGTTTCTGGGGCTTTTTTAATTGCTTTTGGTTTGTTTCAGATCCAGACTTCTCTTCATATTCTCCCTTATCACAGCTATGCATTCTCCTTGTAGGCGTGAGTACCTGGAAGGATAGGTACAGCTGGACACGAGTGTAAAGACCTTGAACAACCTGACTGAACAGCTGCTGCTAAGTTACACAGTTAAAATGCAATAGAAGATATTAAGGGTATAGAAATCCAGTATGAAGCATTTGAACACAGGTAGCTAGGAAACAATTTTTTGTCACTTCAGTGGAAGGACACCTTATGTGGTAAGGTGTTAGTAAATTATTTTGACAAAATTATTAGGTTCTATTCAAACATCAAGCTTAATGGGACATTTAAGGTGTAGTTATTTAATTTGTGTTTCAAAGTGAGTTTTCTAGTCCAGATTTACATTCCTTCTCTTTTTCTACCCATGTTCATCAAGGCCTCAACTTTCTTTTAACTATGAGAGATTACCTGTGACCAACTCATTTGTTGCCACACAAGCCAGAAAAAGACCATACTGAGTCATCTGAAGCTCTTCAGTATATCTTGATTTTTCTCAAGTCACCTGTACTAAGATGCCAAGATAACTTTTCCTAGCCCTTAGGGCAGGATTAGAACAAGTCCCTGATGAGTGCATTTACAAAAAAAAAAGAGAAAACCCCCAGCTGATGAGTATACAAATCCTAGGTAGTTTGATAATTTCTTAAAAAAAAAAAAAAAAAAAAAAAAGTCCTTCTCCTTCACCTTCATTTCAAATTATGGTAATTGCTCCACTAGCTTGTTGACTCTCTCTCTTGACCTGTTCCCCCCCGATGAGTTCATAGTTATCTTTGACCAGGGGTCATGAAAAACATTGTCTAAGAACCCACGGGCAGTCCTGGTTTCTTCTCACTGCAGGCTTGTTGAAGATGAGGTAACATTCTTTCCAGTGAACTGTTGCATTTCATGATTACCGGTTTGGACGGAGCTTGCACCAGCTTGCCAGTGTTTGGGGTTTACTTGATCTGGGATAGTTGCCTTCTACAAAGGCAACCATATGTGTTGGGGGAAGAGTCTAGCTGGAATGTGTGGAATTTCAGTATGACTCAACTCACATAAAAGGCATGTGCTTTAGGTATGGGAAGGTACTCGTGTTAGTGCTGTACAAAGCATAGGATAAATAGTTGCTACTTAAGCTGTTGATTATACTCAGAAATTGCAGAGCTGAACTTTTAAAATGGTTCTAAAGAGCTAATTTAATGCCTGTGTTCTTATGCCCATTTACTACTAAAATACACGAGTATTAGGGGACCTTATTTTGTTTTAAATAATTGTGTAGGTGATTTGCTCCTATAATTCTTTTATTAGGCTATACATTTCTACCTTCCTCCTCTGCTATCCCTTTCCCATTTTGAATTGTCATTACACTGAATACAGTTAGATTCAAATACTTCAAATACAACTTATTGTAGGGGTTTGGAAATTTTATTATTGTCTTCTTGTTACTCTGACTTTAAAAACATTAATAACGTTTTCTTCAAATCATACCATAAACTGTCCTTTTAAGAAGTGAATTATGTGACTCATGAACTCATTTGAGAAGCTAGGCATGTTTGCTTATAAACAAGGATGGTATTTTATTTCTGAGAAAGGACTTTAAAGAGATAAGAGTATTCTGAAATTGTTTTCTCAGTTTTTGTGGTTTGGCGTGGGTTTGGGGTTTTTTTTTGTTGTTTTTTTTTTTTTTTTTTCTTCTAGTATATGTCTGCCTTCTGGAATAGTGTGACTCAAAGTTACATGTAATTACCAAGGGGTGGTTACTGCCTCATCCAGAACTTAGATGTGAAGAAGATTAAGTTTGTGTTGTAGCAAAAGGACCAAGACAGAAAATATATAGTTTTCTCTGATCTGTCCTTCACACACATTCCAGTGAGACTTGCTGTTTTCTCTTGTGTGAGAGTACGGGGAATGGTTGTTAGAACAAAAACAACCAGTCTGTCTTGGATAGATTTGTGTTAAGAGACTTTATGTCCCACGAGACTATAAATTTAGCATGCTGTCTGATAGAGCTATGAGATCCAGAGCATGACAGAAATGACTGGCCTGTTACTGATGGGAGCTACCAAACAACTGAGAAGTGGTAATCTCCATGAAATATTTTAAACAAACTTTTAAATACTGATGGGGGGGGAATAGTTGAACTGGAAAGAATAATGCCAAAGGCAGCTTTAATGTCGTGGCTTTAACAAGTTAGCTCTCAACAAAGTTTTTGTTCCTTATCAAGTTAACAAGACTAACACCCTTCTACAATCACTGGCTTGTACTATTCCTCTCCTTTCTGTTTTTCCTTTCCAGTTTCTCTCTTCAGTTTGCCTTGAGGTTTCAAGGTTCAGGGCTGATGGATGAACATTAGACACATAATTTGATAGCTGTTTAAAAACCATTTCTTTTTCATTAATTTAAACTGCTTGCTAAACAAGTCAAGCTGTTTTGTCTGTGTAAGGACTTCTGTTGCTGGTTTTGCTGTTTTAAGTGTTAAGGGTAGTAATGGGGAAAAGAAGCCTGGCTGTTTAAAGGGAGAATGCCATTCAGCAGGATTCTCAATCTGTTCTACTTAAACAGAGAGCGGCTGCTTCACGCGAGAAAGATTGCACTATTTCACAATAGTCAATTGCTGTTAGTACTTAGCCAAGTGAATCCTAGCTTTGGGACCTTTGCTGCTTCTGTAATGTGTGGCTTTCTATAATTAATTTTTATTGGAATACTATCAGCCACTTCTGCAGCTGTAGCTCTCCCCCTACCACAGTCGATACATTGCCACGAAGTATAACGAAGAATCTCTGTTGGAAGACATCTGGTAGTGCAGTCTTCATCTTCCTTGCTGGTCAAATAAGCAACATCCTGGTTAATGCATTAAATTTCATTTGCCCCTTCATGGTCACCGACAGTGCACACGTGCGTACTTCAGGGTGTTAAGTGATGTTCCTGGACACTGTGAAGGATTTCCTTTCCACTTGGGTCATACTGCTTCCTCTTGTATTTCCATGTATCTTAACAAAAATAAGCATACCTTCTGCTAAAAATGGATGTTTTCCTTTATTTATGATGCATATGAATATTCAGGGTAGGTGGTAAAATGACTTATTTCTGTCACTAGTGTCTCTGAATTCTCAGGTTACAGTGTGCTGCTGCAGTTCCTTTTCATTGAGATTGCACAGCAAGAAGAAGCATTTTAGGCCTGCAATTTTTGCCTGTTCTAGCTGCAAATGTAGGACTGCAAAAAAAAAAAAATTGAGTTCGGGAGAAACCCAGATGAGCTGATTCTTGTCCTTTTACAACATACTGCTGATGTAAGGGGTGTGAAAATCAGATAAATACTACAATATCACTACTCTAAGGGATTTTCCTGCATTTTTTGAAGCTGCTAAATGAGGTTTTGCTGCCTCCTTTAAAGTTCCAGATGTGTTTGTGTGTGGGAAGGAAGATATGTTGCTAAAACCTGTCATGCTCTTCCCTCAGCAGTTGAGCAGCTGTCAGGGAGTTCTTGTATCTGAGTGCTAGAGAAGTCCTGAAGTTATTTCACATTAGAGGGGTCAGCAAATAGGGCTTCAGCAGTTTTGCACACAGAAGTACTCATTTTTATGCATACCGTTGTGGCTGGAGAGGGATTCTGACTTGCTACAAAGGGATTTAAAACCTAAAAATTGGTCTGTATCTTAGATGCACAGCTCAATATATTTTAGGGCTTAGTACAAATATATGCAGTTACTTACTTAGATGACCTAAAGAGAAACGATGATGAGCCTTGTGGAAAGATGGGGAATAAGGGAAAGATGCTCTGGGGACAGAAGTGTTGGAATTAGTTTGTTAAGATAATTAAATTATCTGTTGGGCAAATTACTTGAGACTCTTTAGAGACCGAGACTGAATTTCCTTTCAGTTGGGAGCTGGAATTATCTAGTGAGGAAAGACTTAATTCTATTTTTATCTTTTACTCAATAAATACTTGACTATAAAAGTTTTGTCCACTATCCCAAATAATTTGCAATTGATAGTTTGGATGTGGGAAACAAGACTGAATTTTTTTAACCCCTAGTCTGGTTGGATGGAGGGTGTGATCCATGGTGGGAAAAGTCTGAGTGACAAAGGCCAGTTTTTTGTTTTGAAGAAACAGACACGACCATCTCTTAGAGTAGCTCAGGTTTAGAGATCAGCAAGGGAAATTGATTAGGGGAGTAGTTTAATTATTGAGGAAAAAGGATAGGCAAAGGCTGAAGAAAAGTGACTGATCTATCAGCAGGATGTATATGACTTTGGCCATGTTTCAAAGCTGAGGATGTCTGCGTGTTTATGTTAACATTGTGTCTCCTTGTCCTTGGAATGAAATTGCCTCATCAGCAGAGCCCCTTAGGGGACTGAAAGTCTACCCAAGACGTCATCGTCCTCTTATAAAAGGGGAAAAACTGCCAGTTCTGGTGTGTCTGACCCCTTCCGACCCCTCCCTTCGACTTACAGAGCATCAAGGGGCGGACTTTACTTCTGCAAACTACACATCTTGCTCTCCCTTTGAGTATTCATTTTTCTCCTAGCAGTAATTTGATCTTGGGCTGTTCCAGCTTGCCTGTGGTGAATAAGCAGAGAACTGCATATTGAAAGACTTGAGTTTTCTCACTAGGCACAGTTTTCATCATATAAGGATGAGCATTTCATGCAAGTTTTGAATGAGATTAAAGCTGAGAAGTCCTCTTGGATTATTTTTTTTTCTTTAACATATCTGTGTCCGTATAAAGAGAGGTCTTTGAGGGCTTGTAAGTGTTGAGAAAAGGATCAACATGACACTGCTGGAACCAGAAATGCAGATGACAACACTCCAATCAGGTATCACTCCAAACATATCCTGTGGTTAAATTTTGCTAGTGAATCATGGTTGCTGAACTATATAGGAAGTGCCAGGAGGTTGTGTGACTTTGGATAAAGACAAATTAGAGAACTGCAGTGATTTCATGTTCAGGTTGCAGATGGGTACTTTTTGGATGTTAAATACTTTTCAATTTAGAGCTTCATCAGAGATAAAATCATCTCTTTTTTCTTCCCTTGTTGGTCTCCAGAGTTAAATTTATGTAGCTTATGAAGATTAGAAAACTCCAGTCAAAGCTAAGACTTGTTCTAAAGAGTTGTTCCTCTGTTTAGCTTTTGACTGATTTATGTGGTTTTGCTGTTAATTATTTTCTGATTAAACATATTCTTGATACTTTGGAGAGACTTTAAATTGCGTAGTTTGGGAAAAACTCTTACTTGAAACTTTCCAATACTTGTTTCATATCTTGAAAGTCTGTTTCCTTGAGAATGACAATGGTATTTTGTTTACATGATTGCGTTGTAAGCACTGTGGCCTTTTTGTGATGCTGTGCTTACCCTTTAGATAAAGACAGGATTGCATTTCTCACATGTAAGACATGCTAGAGTGAGAATTATCTGTTAATGGGAGCATGATATACTTCTGTAGGGCAGTTTTATCTGAGGCTCTAGGACATTATGTAGTTGTGAAACTTAATAAATATATGTAGAGATATGAATGACCTTTGCTCTATGGATGGCAGCTGTAGAGACTGTAACCTTGGTAAGATTTCACCACAAACTTGTAGTAACCTAGGAGTTTGGGTTTCCATTTGTGTACTCTTAATCTCTTGGGCAGCACTGTCTGAAAAGCAGTACATAGGTAATGCCAAAAGTGTGAAGACAAACTTGTTCCTGAAAGTAAAATGCTTTTTCTTTTTCTCAAGTAATGAGTGGGAAAGAGACAAGTAAACCAGCAATTTCTTAGTTTAATATAGGGTTTTTTAATGTTCTTTTTAAGTATCTGTGAAGATTATATATATATGACCTTTTTTTTATAGTCCTGACATATTCTTTGTTGTTTAGAGAGCCAAAGTGTGGTTATTTTCTCTCTCCCACTGTAGATAGGAAAGACAGGCCTACATCTTATGTAGTGTTTGTCTCAATTTGGAAGGGTGTTTGTACATAATACATCATTCCTCTAGTTGTACTCTTGCAGTCTGTGAATTTTGGAGGTAGGGTTTAGACACTAAGAAGGCGTTTGGTATTGAACAGGATGCAAATGGCAGAATAGTATCTAATCTGGCTTTGCTGTAAAGAAAGCTCTTATGTGAAAGCCTGAAAAAAGATGTTGACTTTAACGTGCTTTGTTTCTAATAAGTTTTTTAATTTTCTTTTTCCCCCAAACAAGGAATAGCCATGGAATTTACATTTCAGGGTAATTATAACTAAATTTGTGCAGTATATTCTCAGGAAACTCACATAATAAAATAACACTTGTTAAAATGGAGAAAACGGCCTTCGTATTAGTATTGCTTTTTCTCAAAGCTTTATTTGTGGTTGTGTTTCTTGTCACTTCCAAATTAATGGGAACTCCTGAGGCTTTCATTTAATTCTGAGGGTGAGAGTTTCTCCCACTAAGGAGTACTTGTATGGAGCTTTTGCTTAAATCAGCTAACCCTAGTCCTAGATTATGCAGTGGTATACTGTAACGTTGAGGCAATTTCCTGGCAAGCTTACCTTACCTAATGAGGAATACAGATTTATTGCACCTCTTCCATCAGTGGTCACTCTCTTCTCTCCTGGATCAACTACTGCTGGAAAAATCTTAAGCAAGAAGCAGGCGAATGTTTACGTAAATGGATTCTCAAGATGGGTGGGGAAATGGAGTGTGACAATAGGAACATGTGCATAATAAGTTTTAAAGATCTGTCTTGAATAATGGAAGTGTATTACAAGCTTCTAGATAAGGAAAATCGCTACTTGATGGCGAGACCAATTCGTTCAATTGTCATATTTAGGGACTTCAGATGCTCTTGGTGGCTGCTCTTGTTTGGCTTAGTGAGGTAGTTGTATGTTGGGTAAACTGAGACTTTAGAGGCTGAAATTGGATCTCCTGTCTGTTGAGAGCTAGACTGAGGAAATGAGGACGATGACTTATCTGAGGAAAGACTTAACTTCTCAAATCTTCTTGGTCCTGATGTTCATCTCCAGAGGCCCTACTGGAAAGATGGAAGCTGGAAACAGTGTCCCAGTCAAGTCATCAGAGTTTCTGAACTGCCACTGAAGAAATAGGAGAATCATGGCCTAAGCTGGGTGAATAAATTATCCTGGTAGAGCTTGCACTCTGTAGACCAAAAGTTCTTCAAGACTGCAGGTCAGGGGGCTGTGCTTATTTACTGCTTGGGTATTAATTGGAGTTGACTCACAAAGTAGCAGTATCTGAAGCCATTGCTGACCTAGGACATAGTGTTTGTATTCTGTGTTGGTGGGCACATAAAAAGCAACTCCTTTGATACTAAAGATGAGAAAGCATTCTTAGTGTTTTGGAGAAAGAACTGAGGAGGACATTACAACTTTACTCTTCTGGGAGCAGAATAGTTTAAGCAGGGAGGGACTGTTTCTTCAGAACAAAAGTAACTGAAGCAAGAACAATATGAACAATGAGGTGCACAATGTATTAACCAGAAAAAAATTAAACATGCCTGTCAAACTGAAAAAAAAGGAGGAGTAAAAATACCAATGTGAGTGGTGACAGCTGAGGAAGGAAAAAGTAAAAGTGAAAATCAAGCTGAAAAGACATTCCAAAAAGGCAGTAGACCTAGAAAAAAATGCAAAAATAAGACCAAAAAACCTGCTCTATTTGACATCTCATTGGACTACCGAACTTATTTAAAGAACTGGTGTTACTGATCCATCATTCAACAAGCACACGAACACAGGGGTGCGAAATTCTACATTCGTTTTCAAGTGTGTAGTTTTGGAACCAGCCCTGGGCCAGTTTGTGTGTTGTCATTCTGTTGACAATGAAGCCGATGTGCAGATCTGTACCAAGCTCTTAGCAGTGGGACATCCCTCATTAGTGTTTTTTCTCAAAGAGTCACTTGGTCTTTTTTGCTGCCCTGACTCTCTCAGCATCAAAATCATTTGTTTTCTTTATATTTATTTGCTGATTCCAAAAGCTTGCTGTTTCCTTCCCTTTATCTACTTCAACCTAATCTCCCTATGTAGCCTCTTTTTTTTGTTCCCCTGAAGCCTTTTTGTTATTTGTGTCACTATCTCATTATCCCATGTAGAGACCTTGCAAATTCTTTTGCTGTTGGTCACTGTTCAGTCAGGATATGGACTAAACAGTTTTTAATGTGCTCTGGCTTTGTAACAGACTGGCTACTGAAGGAATGAGTCATGAATATTATTTTTCCTTTTTCTTTTTTTTAATGGAGAGGCAAGAGTGCTAGAAGCATACGTTTTTTTGGACACAATCTACAATTCAGTAACACTTCAATGTTTTTGAACTGCCATATGAGGGACTCATGCAACTGGGGAAAATCTCAGGAGTCTTGGTGTGCTGCTGGCCTTTATATGCAGATTTTGTGTTTAAGTAACAAACACAAACTTTCAAATAGAATTTCACTTTCTTTTTAATTTTAGTTGTTTCTGTCACAAGTCTCTTTTTGTGGCTTCTAGCAGGTGGCTGGGCAGAAGTGTGCCTGCAGTACTCATACAGAAGTGCAATCAGCCAGAGAGAAACCCTAAATTTCAGATCGTTTTTTCCTGACGTTTTGCATGGATGGATAAGAGTTATGACCACTTAGGGTCATGTAGAGTCTAACAGTGCATTGCCAGAATCAATGGATGTTAGCACTTGGCCAAATGGCTACTTCTGTTAATGAATTCTATTTCCTTATGGTTTTGCTCTACTTAAAACCTTTGTTTACTGTTCTGGGTAGCATTGGTTTGTTTTGGTGCACAACACTGTTGTTTGCAGTGTCTTGGTATAATTGTCCCATTTTAATCTGAACTTCTTTCTGTGAGCGTACTGAAAAAAATTAAGAATTGTTCAGGATAGAATAGCCTATTGGATAGCATCTTTGGGTTTTGATATGTTTGTTCTGCTGACCTGCTGAAAAAAATCTTAAAGTGTATTAGAGATCAAGGCAGGTATGCAAACCCAGAAGCAGGTGGTTCTAAACTGCTAGAAGTTTGGTTTAGATGAACAAGAGGTTTTTTTCCATGCATATTTAGAGAACAAAAGAAGAGCTGTTTTGAAGTCAGCACTGTAAATGAGCACAGAAGTAATTTAGTTCTCTATAGTGGATAAAACTTGACTTCTGTGGTCTAATTTGCTTTTCATCCAACTGATTCTGAAAAAGGATCAATTCTTTCAGCTGAAAATTTGTCATTTTGAATCAAATGCAAAAGTTCCCTTATTTTCTGGGGAGAAGTTGGATTTTTGAGCTACTTTAATGATTAGGGATATATTTAATTTAGGAAAAAGCAGTGCTGATCCCTTCATTCTTTCTTTCAAAACACAACTTCCAGGCTCTTTTTCTTCCCTCTTTACAGGATTTAAGTTGAAGTGCTTTAAGGATGTCAGCTGCTAAACTGCTTTTAATGGGAAGAAAATGGACAGACAGCCTATCTGTGTATTCTTAGAAGGGAGATGTCCCCTTCCTCAGCTCTTTCAGGAGTGACAAATGTTGGAGCTGCAGTTTGTGGTTGATGTTCTCTTTCCTGTTTTAAAGAAATTTAAAATTCAGTATTGGCTTTTAGTACACGAGGAATGACCTTTCATTGAGGCAGTAAAGTGCCTTCTAATGTCATCTTGTCTTTTTCAAGCACCTGTTACAAGGATTTTTTTTTCCCTTGCTGTTGTTTTCATTTCCTAATGAGAGGTTTTTCTAGTTGTGAGGGTTTTTTTCCATTTCATTTTGTTTGAATAGTAGAACTTTTATTTTTCTTCTCTTTTCTTCCCCCCTCCCTCCAACTTGGAATTTCAAGATTGCAATGAGTTCTTGAATCAACACAGTTGGGATTTTGGTTTTGGATGGAGGGTGGAGCTGAGGAGAAGACATTCCTGGCTCTATAGTTTGCATCATCACTACTTTAAAAATAGAACTTTGATTTCTGGTTGGAATCTATGGCATTTGGAAATGTAGCCTTTTGTATCTAGGTAGCAAGGTCCTGGGGAGCGTAAAGAGTTCCCCGGTTACTGGTACAGCTCCCAGAGTGTGTATATTCTGAGTAGTGATAAAATGACTCTTCACTGGCTTTTAACCAGAATCCTGCATGTGATTCAAAGACTGAACAAAGTTATGTGAGCCTCATCGTCATCATGCAGTGGGAATTCTTTCCGAAGCAGCAAATGGGATGTTCCTGAAGTCAGCTTTAAATATGGAAATTTTTGTGCCAGAGCTACAAACTGCAGAAAGTTCTGGGTTGGCTGTTATAAGATGTGGAGAGAGGAGTGCACAGCTGTAGGCTACACGTTAGTGAGTTATTCCATTCACGAAAGCTTTGAACATAACCTTTTGCTACATTTTATCCCTGTGATTAACTATAAGCAAATCACAGTGTGGTTGTGTTAGCCAAGCTAGAGTTAAAGGATTGTACTGAAACTAAGTATATAAGGGATGCTTTTATTTTTTTTTTGCTTTTGGTGTCAAGAATGACAATGTACAATGAAGAGTACTCATTAGAACCACTTAGTTGAGCAGTACCTATTTCTACTGACAACCTTAAATTTAAACAAGAAACTCCCAGAAATCTCTTTAAACCTGGAGTAAGTATTTGTTGAAGCATTAAATCATCTTTTGAAAATAATACTTTTTTTCTCCATCTACTTTGAGAATTCTCTGTTTATTCTTTTTATACAGCAAGTGTTACCCTATAGGTTGAGAAAGAGAGAGCAGGAAAAAACACTCAGGCAGCTTTTTGCCCTTATCCATTCTGTGAACTAAGATGAACTTGCAGGGGGGCACGCACAGGCTGCACTTCTTCTAAACCAGTAAAAATGTGGTAGACACAAAACAATTATTCACTTGACTGCTTTGTCTCCTAACCCCTCTTATGGCTTCAGCTTACTTTAAAATAGAGCTACTGAGAAATAACTTCAGGGGAGTGTGTGTGTGCATTTGAACCAGTTTCCAGTGTACACAGTAAGACTGTTATCATCATACTTCAATTTTTTGTATCATTCACCAATTGTTATTAAAAACAAGATGAAAGTTTAAAATGCATGTAAAGTCATGTCAGGTTTTATATGTTGTAACTGTAATCAAAACAGAGTCTTCCTTGCTGTGAAATTAATGCATTATGTATAATAGGCCCTGTTTAGTTGTTGTCTTCATTCTCTGTGAGTTACCCACTCAATTACATGATGAATATGAATCAACTTTTTTTTAGGAACATAGTTCAAGTGCTTTGGAAAAATGAAGTGAAAAAGAATTACTTTAATCAGGTTTTTTTGGGGGGTCTTTAGGCACAATTGTATAGAAATTATTATTGATTATCTATGTAGGCTCAGACTGATAATTTTTCCCTGTGACTCAGGCAGATCACAGACATCTTCGTGGCCTGCCACTCATTTAGGTTCTGGATTAATATCTGAACGTGTGCTATGCTGAATCTCTCTAAACTGGTATGATGATTATACCACACCTTCTTTGCCTAAAGGGATACACTGCAGACACACATCCGTTCTGTCTCCCAGTTACCTGGTGACTCCTTGCTATCCAGTGTTTGCCAGATTTAAGAGATGACTAATATTTAACAAAGTGCTCAAGTTTCCATGCCTGTGTGATAGCAGAAATTTGCATTAGTGTTTATAATCAGGATTTTTTTTTTAATAATGGGATCCATGTTCAGTCTACATTTTGATCGTAGGCATTAAAGTACAATTTTTTTATGTCTAAGCATCAATGTGAATCAATCTCTAATGTTCTAATGTGTGCCCAGAGCTGTATAGATCAGTGGTAGGGATTATAGGTAACTGCTGAGGTTTTGGGAATGTCTCTGATGTTACTGTTTGATGTTATGTGGAAGCTACTATAAATAAATTTTATTATTAACCTGTTTGCTGTCTGCTTTTACCAGTCTCAAATGACTCCTGCTGCACCAAAAAACCCTCCAAAACCAAACAACAAAAACCCACAAGAAACCCACCCCAAAATCTGAAGTAACGTACAGCTTCATGTTGCATCTGGATTCTCCTTGCTGCTGAGCTGCTGCACCTCACTTCAGACTTACAGCACCCTCTGCTGTTCTGACCTTAGGGTTCTTCCAAGGAGAGACTGGCACTTATTCCAAATTGTCTTTTCAAATGGAGAAACCTCAGCTGGTCAGCTTGAGGCAGTCTGGTTTTTCGTTTGTGTCTAAGGAGACATGAGCCCTACTTTATGGAGGTGAAACTAGAATCTTAATCTTAATGGAAGAAATATTGCTCCCCTTTCCCCTCAATTTCTTGTCAGGAGAATTTTACTATCAGAATCAATATAGAAAACTAGTTTAATTACATTGGCACAGCTCCCTTTTGTGATTAACCTTAGTGTGGTTTAAGAATGCTGTATAATTTAGCAATAGTTTGAGTAGATAAGAAGTCATAAAACGAATGAACTGGAATTGCTCTTCAGGGTTGCAGAGCCCCCTCCCCTGCTGCTGCAAGTAATCAGGTCATATACTCCCCTACATAATTTTATCAAGCACCACTTTAAAAAGTGTTAGATTTCTCACTCATACTGGAAAGCTGTCCTAGAATTTCTCTCTTTGGTTAAAAATCTTCTATTTTTCAATATTAAATGTGCATGTATGGCAGTGGCTTTCAGTGCAAATAACTCCTCCTAGTTAAACTGATGCAAACCTTAATGTAGGCAAAATATTTTCCCTAGAAGAAGCTTTATCTACTTAAAATATTCTTAAAGTAGGCAAGTGCTAAAATAGTATCTGCTAATGTGACCTGCTCAATGTTTTTTTTATATCTTTCTATAGTGATACTTGTTTTAAATCAGATCCTCTAAGTAATGTTAATGATGCTTCCCAGGCATTATGCACAGCATTGGATTCCCAACAGGATATGAACCTGTTTAATTATCCCATGTGAAAAGTAGGTTGCAAAATGTATTTGTAGTTTTTTGTAGTCTTCCATTTTCTTTGCCCTGTTTGTTTTTCCTCAAAAATGAGCGTATTGTAAATAAAGAACTTGCAGCTTCCAGTGAAGCACAAGCAGCCTTGATCAACCTGTAATGATAAGTGACCTTAATGAGACTTTTTTTTCTTTTTTTTTTTTAATTCTGCTGGAGAAACTCTGGTTGAAGCTGTTGTTCCTTGACTATGTTTTTCAATATTTGAGATTTGGACTTTGTGTTCACTGATGTCAACTCAAAAACATGCCTTTTAAAAATAAATTGAGTGGTTTTGATTTATTAAAGTTACTATGTGACACTGAGGTACCACAGATTAAAAATTGCAACTCCCAAAACATTTGGTTCAGAAAGTACCTTGAGCTTGACTTACTGCAAAACACTCCCAAAACTTAAAGCCTTCAATGTTCTTTCACTAAAAACTGTAATAAACAGAAAACACTTTTCAGTATAGCTTTGCTGATTTCATGTTACCTCTAAATAAGTAAGAACAAGATCCAGATTAGTAGACTCCTTATGGAAAAGCCTCTATTGCTAATCTTATCTTGAAAACCCAGAGATTAATGAGTTTCTGGAATATGTAGTGTATGAAAAGTGGTATCTCAGGCAAGAAAATTTCAGCCCATTTAAAAGTCAAAGCATCTTTTAAGTTTAAGCTAGAAAATTACTGGCAACTTTAAATGGACCAAAAGAAAACAGCAATTTTAAGCAGACGTGCAGTGCTCTACAGAATTTTGTTTTGTTTGTTTGCTTTTTAATTTATTATGGTTTGTATATAGTGCAAAATATGTAATCTCAATTCTGGGATTTTTAAAAAAAATTCTGTTCTTATGCTTATTTTTCTTCTCTTTGTCCTGGGCTTTTGCATTATGGTGGCAGACAAAGTGGCTGCTTTTACTAAGAGACTGCTCCACTCCTCCCAGTTTTCCTCGGAGAGAGGCAGTCACTGTTTGCTGTGGTTGTTGATCTAGTGCCTGGGAAGAAGGAGGTTTTTTTGGACCCCTTCCTCATCTCTCTCTTGCTAAGGGAGCCTGCGTCGTTGAGAAATGTTTAACCTTCTGGCCCTGAAGCAGGGCTGGAAACTTTGCTGCAAAATCTAGAAGCTAAAACTGGATCTTGAAAACATTATTTATGTGAACTACTTTTTCCTTTGATTTAATTGGGACAGGAGATTGCAGAGCTTGATTTAGAATTTTGAGTAGCAACTAATTTGGAGAGTTAGCAGGGGGGAAAATAATTTCTTTAGTAAAAAATGGTGAGTAACTGATTTAAGGGAAGAGGAGAGAAGAGCTGGGGGCAGAAAACGGAAAAGTGTGAGAGGACTGAGTGGAGGAAAAATGTCCTAAGATCATAATTCTAGCATTGTCGAGTACTTGAGTAGTTCTTTCTAACTTGTATGAGGAGGCTGGCTGTGCATAATTTTATTCCTATACCATAAGCTGGTTGTGGAGAGCCAGGGGCCTAAATTGTGGTGGGAACCTTATTTCCGGGGGGTTGATTTAATAGCAGATACAGCTTCTTGTATAAGTCTTATTTTCCCAGACTGTCCACTTTTTTCCTTCTGCCTCCTCCCCCATCCTGGACCATGGGGATTCTTCTATCACTTCTGCAGAATTTCCAGATGTCTGGCTGCCCTGCTGGAACTACGCTCCATTAACTGAGAGGGAAGAAGACATTCAGAAATCCCAAACATTTCTGCAGCATAACCATAATAAATCTGACATATCATGAAACTGTTGTGCTTGTGCTAATTAAGTATCTAGTGTGCTTGTAGTACAAAGAGTAATCCTGATGTGCCCACAGAGTGTTGATTTTATTTCACATGCTGTGGCTATCTATACACAGCACATGCCTGTATGTTTATCTTCAAGATACTCCAAACAGAAATGTGGCAGTTCTGTCTCTTGGGGCCCAATCTCTTTATGGTAAAGAGATTGAAACTAAAATGAAGAAGCTTGACTCAAGGGTGAAATAATGAAATAACAGGAAACAGTTTAAACGGACCCAATGATTTGTCATGACCAGTGGGAGGGAGGGGAAGGGGTTGTGCTTTCCTTCACTCTTGTTTTGCAGCAGCTCAGTGCATCTGCTGCTTAGCCCCAGCTAGCTTGGACAATTGGACTTTCTTGTGAGAAGTCTAATTCACTTTTGTAAAACAAACCCATTAAAACCCCCTCACTTTTCTGATGGATCAGTGAGCCTAATTAACTCTCTGAACTTTCTTATGAAACCTCTAGAGCCCTCAAAAAGAAGGAATGATGAGAGGATAAGGCTAGGTTATTTCATCTGGCTTGAGTAACGCCACTTAAACTCTGTACTGAACAGTGAAGCTGAGGAAACTTTGACAGTTTCAGCTCTGAAATCCTAAGTAGAGTGAGAAAATTACTGAGCTCTAGCTCATGGAACCTATAAATGGTGTCAGTGGCTGGGTAGTAAGTCCAGGAGACAGAGAAGATTGGACAGCAATATTAAGAAATTGAATATTAAGAAATACATTAAATTAGAAGTGAGTGATTTTTAGGAGAATATTAAAAATATGTGGATTTGCCCAGTATGAGGTTTGTCATGTTAGAATGTGCTTTGTTTTTACTCTGAGGTTGCTACATATCTATGAATGGACAAACAAGTCCCTGCAAGAAGGGTGGTTACGTATCTCTCACAGAATGGTTGAAGTTGGAATAAAAAAAAGAAGTCATCTTCCCCAACCCCCCTGCTCAAGCAGATTCACCTAGAGCCAGTTGCCTAGGACTGTGTTCAGATGGCTTTTGAATATCTCCACGGATGGAGAATTCACAACCTCTCTGGGCCAACCTGGGACAGTGTTCAGTTGCACTCCACAGTAAAAAAATTCTTTCCTGGTGCTCATAGGGAACCTCCTGTGTTTTGGTTTGTGCCCATTGACTCTGGTCCTGTCACTGGGCATCATTTGAGAGAAGTCTGGTTCTGTGTTCTTTGTACCATTCCTTCAGGTTTTCAGATGGATAAGATCTCCAGTATGACCGTGTCTCTCCTGTCCTGGGGTACAGAGCTTGAGCCAGCGCTCCAGGTGTGGCCTCATCAGGGCTGAGCAGAGAAGGAGGATCACCTCTCTTGATCTGCTGGGAGCATTCCTCCTAGTGCAGCCAAGGATACCTTCCTTAGCTTTTTTGTCCAAGGGCACGTTGCTGTCTCATGTTCAACTTGGTGTCCAGTGAGATCCCCAGGCCCTTTTCTGCCAAACTGCTTTGTGACCACTTAGCCCCCAGCATGTGCTGATGCACCCTCTGGGCCCAGCCAGTCAGCCAGTTTTCAGTCCAGCTCACAGTCTCCCCACCTGACTCATACTTCCATCAGCTTCTCTGTGAGGGTCTTGCAGGAGACAGTGCCAAAGCTTCACTAGGTCAGGGTAGACAATATCCACTGTTCTCCTCTCTTTCACCAGGTCTGTCTCTCCACACTGTAGCTGAAACCTAGAGACAGTTTTGCTGTTGTGCCCAGGGAAAATATTTTCTGATAGGAGAGAATTGTGGGTTCATAGTAAATTCTGCCTTACTATAGCATAGTTGCTAAAAGTAAGCATATGGCAATGTCTGTACTGTTAAAATTGGCTTTGTTCTAAAGAGTTTGTTCTTAAGTGACTCCTGTTAAGCCGGCTGTTAGGTGTACTGGCAGTGAGCAGCCAAGTCCTGTCAGATCATAACGACTGGCAGCTATATAAAAACCATCTTTTTTTCTTTGCATATTTGTCTATTCAATTAGATCATCCACCTGTTTGCTTTTATGCAGTCCCACTTTCATGGTCCCTCTCGTGTCTGGATTCATAAAATAGATTCAGTAGCCAAGGAGGGAAGGATACAAGTGTTTCTAATTCCAGTTGTGACACACAGACTCTGTGTTATATGTAAATCTCTCTACGTGTTTTAAGCCAGTTTGTCCAACCAAAGGGTTTTTTAATAGATTTGAATTGATTAGAATCCATGAATATGAGGTTCTGACTGATAAGTGCTGGCAGCTTATACCAAAGCGAGAAATGAACATCTTAAAGGGATGTGAGGCAGCTAATAGAAAATAGTGACTGAAGAGACTTTTCTGCATATTGTTTCAGGTGAGCTTACAGATTTAGGAGGCAAGCAGAATAGAAAGCTTATGTCTGAATCAGAGCATCATGTTCCAAGCACGCTTCCCCTTAGAGTTATAAGCACTTAGGCTACATGCCTTCCAATGCTTTTAGGCCAATTGGTGATTAAAACTCCTGAGATTTGGCAGGTTACTGGGAAGAGGATACACCCTCACAGTTACTTGTCTTTTTTCTTTGCTTTCAGGGCTGAATTACCAGAAATCTTGAATGTGAGATAAAAGTAATTGAAAGTAATCATGTTCCTTGCAAAGGAGGCCTGTATCTTTGCCCACCCAGATCAAACCAAATGCAATATGTTATTGTGCTTTCCCTACTTCTCTAAAATATTTTCTGCCTTCAAATTTTGTTAGTGATTTTAGTATTGTGGGCACTTAAAAAAATAGTAGTCTCACATATGTGGAAGGGTCTTTGAGGCAGAGGTTTGGAACATGGATATGTGCTGGCTAAGTTTAGGATATAAAACTACAGCATTAATTTTTGTGGCAATTCCCAGTACTCTTGAATTTACGTTCTGATACCAAGCAGTAAAAGCAGGGTAGCTCACCCTGGTTTTCACTGCAGGGAGCTCTTGTCTGTGCAAGATGGCTATTTCTTGCTTGAACTTGGATTTTGCTGAGCATTTGTTTCCATCCAGACATGATTCTTCTCAAATGTCTGAAAAAGATGTTTTGTGAATGTTTTAGGTCACTTGAGGTTGTTTAGGGAAAATGCTGTGTTTTGGTTCTGTACCTGTCAGTATTGTGACCAAACTACAGGGGAGAGGCACAAATGGTGTATGAACTGGGTGAAGTTACAAATTTCATATCAAGAATCTGTCTTCTTTTATAGCCTTGAAGAGCTTTAGGTAAAGAAAAGTAAACCTGTGGTTTGGTTGGTGCAGAATAGGATTCACTTAGAAATGTAGTCTATGGAGAAGGAATGGTAATACTGTCAAAACTATATCTTCCTAAAGTGATAGGCAAGTGAGTCCCATGAAGACATTAAAGGACTTCTTCCACAATAGCATGACCAGAATATTTTTCCTGCCGATCAAAAGGAGTAATTTAGCAGTATCCAGGTAAAAACTATCCCAAATCTAGTCTAAAATTCTCTCCTTCTTGAGACTCATGCTGTATGTTGTACTTAAGGTCTGAAAGGTCTGCATGTGTGGAGGGGGCATGAATCCATACAAGACCCTGGAAGTTTTTTCCAGGATCAGTTTGTCCATATCATGAGTTTAACTGTATGATGGTTGTGTGCCTTGACATTGTCTCAGTCTTATTTCATGTTGTAGCTATAGATTAAAACTGAAACACACTGTACATTTTTATATTGGAAACAGAAAATCAGTTGTTGAAACCACCGTGAGAACTTGCGATTGGCATTGTTAAATCCAGGGAATAGCTGAATTTCAGCACTAAAGGAGGATTTTGAGCATTTGACATTGGAGGTGATTTATAGATTTTTGGCAACGCAAGAACTGAATTTTACATTCTAAAGAGAAATTTATTTTCTTTCTCAAATAATCCTGACAATAGCATTTTTTTTACTGTGGAGTGAGGTGAGCATCCATGATGATGGAAAAGGAGGCCACTACTTTTAGTGGCAGCTGACCACTGAATTGGTTTAGAGGTCTTTGTCTCCTTCACCTCAACCAAGCCTCCACTACTACCTGATTGTGACAAAGGACTTGAACCACTTTTAGAGAAAAAGTTAAGAGTTGAAAAAACCCCACATCTAAAATTATTAGGATTGGCTACTAACTTATTAAATGAATGGGATGGTTTATAGTCTCTTTAGAATTATTTCTCTATCAGTGTGTAGTTTTTTCAAGTTGTGAGGAAATCCTCTGCAACCATGAGGGGAAGATAGCCTTAAATGAAAATCTAGATTCTGAGATTGCAATTCTGTATCAGATTGACCAAGAGTAATGGTCACATTAAGCGTCAACGATGTTGTTACTGCCCATGTAAACAATGTGTTTGGAGAAGGAAGTAGCTTTCTGGGCAAAAGTCACAATCCTGTAATGAAGGTTTACCTAGTAGCAATTCTGCTAGTATAAACTGAGAAGTAAATGAAGGGTTTGCTAATCCTTTCACAAGCAGTGCGTGAGCACAGAGTACAGCCTCTCTTGTTTAGGTACTTTAAAAATAGACTGCATTTTCCAAGTGTTTGCAGGTAACCCTCTTGTGCTGTAAGTAGGAGGGTTTGATAGAGAAGAAGCCTTTTATTGCCAGACATTTAAAGGATGTGGGAGAGAGAAGTGCAGGATAGCTTTTGCTCAACAGCCACAGGAAGCAGTGACATAACTTTTCAAACTCTTAGACATGCCTTAACATGAGGGGAAGGGTATCTTCCTCCTGTCCTTTCTCAGTTACTCCTTCCTAAAGACAATTTGCTGTTTTAAGACAAACTCAAATTGCTTCCTTTTCCACTCTATCCTGATCACTAACTCCCTTGGTCTGGCAGCCAGAACTTCCTCTGTTTTTCTGCTCTTGAGAGCAAAACCAAATGTTTTGGACTTTGCTGTTTTCGCTTGTTCACAGTGGTTTAAATTAAAGTCTGGAATATCTGTAAGAGGAAATGTTTTGAAATGTTTTGAAAAGTCTTGTGCTCAGTGTTCTCCACTGGTCACAGTGTATACTCACATGTCAGTGCTGTTCACTTAAGAGTTGGACTCGATGCTCCTTGTGAGTCCCTTCCAACTCAGTATTCTCTGTGACTTTGTGTGTGTGATTCTTGCAACCTCTGGGTGTTCCTGCCTGTCTGCAGTGGTGGGGGTGGGGAAATGCACATCTGCACGTGTGTGAGCACATCTGCTTACCCCTGGAGAAGTTGAAGTTTTCTGGGGAGCATGTGGGCGAATTAGCGGATTAACTGTAGGCAGGAAGGCTGATAAGAACAATTTTGACTTGAACCTTGAGTAACTGTCTCTGGCTTGAAACCTCTGACTCTTTTATAACAAGTAAACTATTGCTCTTAGGTAAGAGCAAGGAACTGTTACTTCCTTTGGTCTAAGTAATTATTTTAGATCAAGATGGGTAATAGCTGAACTAAAGGAATATATGGAATTCTGTTGTGATTCCAGCTGGAGCAGCTCTCAGTTAAGCCTCCCTACTGGAGATACGCACCCCACATTCGAGATGTGGTACTTGATGTGTGAGTTCTCACTGTGAAGCTCGTTGGCTTAGCCAAGGTAATTTGAGCTAATCTTTCTAACTTTGCACTGGAACACAGTGAGAGCATTCATACAACCAGTTCTGGGGGCTCACAACAGGGTGGTAACTTGAAGAAGGGCTAGTAACTTTGAACTATAAAGAGGTATGCAACAGTGTTTGCATCTAACCAGAATTTATCAACCAAAATGGTAGAAATAACAAATAAGATGTGCTTGGATATGTGTTTTTAATTTACTTGCTTGTTTTTTTTGGGCTTATATGCACAGTGGGCTGTAGTTGTTCGGGAACTAGTTATAAAACTTCTTTCTCTTAATCCCTCTGCTTTTCTTCTATCCTCTACTGTGAAGTTTTCTGTCATGGGCAGAATCCTTCCAGTGCTTTGGTCAGAGAAACCCACCATTTTTTCTTCTCCGGGCTAGAAATCTCTACTTGAGCAACACCTTTTTGTAGTCAAGGAGTGTCTATGCAGCTTTTTAGAGCACAGCATTGACAGAACTTCTGTCAATGGTTTTCTGAATAAAATTCAACTGAATTAACCAACTTGTCTTTAAAAGTTGCACCATTTTCTTTGGCTGCACAGATTACACCTGAGCAGATGTAACACTAACATGTAGTAGTATCAGGAGCATGTGCTACCTAATGCTTTTGTTTGGACATGATCTAGAGTAGTACAGACTTCTGGACCATTTCCTTCTCTTTATCCCACCCAGCTTGCTCAGTGAAGTGGGTCCTGCAAGGAGGAAGGAGGAGAGGCATGGTCCATAAGTGAATCAACGTCTCTGCTTCCCTTCCTCTCCCTCCGTTCCCTCTTTTCAGCCCTTGTAGCAGTATTTCCAGAGTCTCTTTGCAACACTGACATCTGAGTTCCCAGTCTGGGGAGGGGAGAGGTGGGAAAATCAAAAGTTTTAGCTTTGTTGTGCCACACTTTGCTCCTCAGGTCTGCAGAGCCTGGGAGAGAGGCAGGGCTGAGTTACTCAGTGCTAGCAGAGGGGGATGGGATTGCTGCTGCTGTCTTTCCACACCTCACTTACCATGTTGACTTGCCTTGCTGGTTGGAAACTGCTTATCTATGGAGTTAATCAAATGCAGATCAGAGTTGCATTCCTTGGACTGAACTGATTCTTCTTGGTCCAGTGTTTTGCAGATAGGGATCGAGGATTTCATGTGCTGCGTGTTTTCAGGGAAAGGCAAACTGACATCTTGGCCGAATCCCAAGGAATGGAGTGGGTGGCAGAGTTTATATATGGGCTGGGGGTTGATTTGGCTCTAGCTGCTGTGTAAAGTTCACTTTGACAGCTGAAAGATGCAGAGAGAAGCACTTTCAGAATTAGAGACAGTGAGGTAATGAGAAAGTGACATAGGAAAGGAAGTGGAGGGGGGGAGGTGGGGGGAAGGGAGGGCTCAAAACTCGCCTTGACATCATCTGATAGGTTTTCCACCCTGTGCAGCAGCTATTTTTATGCTTTCAACTCACAGTAATTACAGCTCAATGACAGCCAACTTGCCAAAAGCAGGGGTGGTGGTATATCCCAGAGTGGGTTGGAGGACTGAAGAGCGGCTCGAAAGCTACAACAAAAGTCCAGGTTCCCAGGCATGGTTCCTGCTGCTGTGACCTATTTTTACATGTGCATGGTGGTTTACCTTTGGCTACCTGTCATGTCTAGGAGTTTTCTGAATGCTGACTGGCAGCACTAGCTGTCACCAGCTGGTTGAAAAGATAAGAGTAGGTAAATTTCAGGCTCTTCCTGAGAGCTGGAGAAGCAAAAATGGACGGTGCTCCCAGCCTCGCTTTTCTTCCTCTTCCTAAAGGTCACTGTTGGTGGGAGGCACTGTTGGTGGATCCTGGGAATATCCACTCAGCGAACTCATGTTACATAGATGTGATCCCTAGCTGAGAAATAAGCAACACATGTGGCAGTGTGAACTCTGTATTTATTTTGAAGTATAAAATGAATTGAGTTGTAAGACTTCAAAGCTTTACAGTGATGTAGTGCAGCATTCTATTATTTTTCCAGCTTTTGTCTGCTTGCTAGAAATCTCAGACAGATCTTCAAATGTTGTGGGCTCATACTTCTTTCTTGGGATTCATCTGGCTTAGACCTTGACTGAGATCTCTCTCATGTTGCCTGAGTGAGCATATTTTACAGCTGTTTGCAAGTTTTTAGTAGTACATTGTTTATATTTCATCACTAAATTATGTGCATGCAGATGATTGCAGGCATTGTGTCCTGTGAGAACATTATTACTGGGGGAAAGAGGAGAACCTGCATTGAGCTGCAGAGAGGACTGGAGGTGAAATGAGGAAAAAAATACACATTTGAAGGTGGTGGTGGTGGAGATTATAAGCACATTTTCTATCTGTTTATTAATTTGAATTTAAAAATGCAGTATTTTTTGGGGGAAAAAACTAATGATGCGGATTTGTGCTACAGCTGAGCTCATCCAAGGTCTACCCTATGTCAAGGTTGGTGTGTCCCCTCTCTCCTTTTCCTTGGCTTTTCAAGATAGAAAGATACAAGAAGAGAAAGTTAATGAATTAATTAAAATTGTGTGTATTTGAGGTACCACTACCTACTCACTACTCACAGTAATGAGTAGGTAGTGGTACCTCAAATACAAGTGTTGTGTTCCATGCCCACCAGACCTCAGAAGGAGCAGCATGAGTATCTGTGCAAGCTGTGTGTGCACCTGATGCAGCATCTTGAGGGATACATCCCCACAGTCTGCATCTCATTTCACACTTGAAAGTCAAAGGATATATGGCTCAATTGATGTCTCATGGATAGATTATGAAAAATGGGCCTGATGTTTTTCAGATGAGAAATCTGTGGCAAATATTCAGGTCCCCTTGGTAAAGGTGATTGTTTTGCCAACAGCACTTCTGCCAATTCCAGGGTAAAAGTTGTGCAAGACACTGTATGTTGGGTGTGCATTAGTGGGGTTGATCCTACTTTCCTGGAGTGGTTAAGCAACTGAAACTGTTGTTGGAATCCTACCTCTGCTGTGAAATGGGTTTTCCAATCTCCCCTGCTGATTTCCAGAGTAACTGTCAAAGTTACTTGTTCTTACAGTGCATTGATATTTCTGTCCATGTGATTGTTGATCAGACTTTCAGATCTCTTACCAGTATATCAGGATTCAGTAAAACAAATTAAACTTTTTAGAGCTTTTTTGATGCTTATAAACAAGTGAAAATGGTATCAGTGTTTCATACAAGACAAGTTGCTCTTGGCCCTTACTTACCTATTAGAGTCCATGTTTTGCAAGGGTGTACCCCACAAGCGCTTGCTCGTGTTGAAGGTATCCTCCAATCTAGGCGCTTTGGAGTTTATCTTCTTACAGCATGGAGGACATTATCCAAGTCCTTTTCAGAGTGCTGTGGCCCAGATAATCTGGATAATTACTCCTTCTTTTAGAACACTAAATAATGCTGTGGGACAAATTTGATATTGTAAGACAAAATTTTAGAGTATCTTCCTCAGCACATAAAAGATTTATCTACCTACCATTGAGCCAGTCAAGTGTTTTTCTGTCCAAGCTGTTTTCTGCATAGGAAAAAAGAAAGGTATGTCTGTGTACATATATACAGCTCTGCAGTAGTACATTGAAAAGACCAGATCTTCATCAGTTCTCTAAGTTTTCTTCATCAGAACTTGAACAACGTCTTAGGGCTGTTTTGGCAGTACCTGGGTATTGGCAGGTTTGCTGGATAGAGCAGATAGCTAGCGTTTCCCAGGTTTTGTATGCTGTAGTGACCTACTCAGAGGCCCTGGCTGGCAAAATAATAGCAGGTTCTGACCCCTGTAGCTGAATCTTGTCATTTTTACCATCCAGATGGTATACTGCTTGCCAGGAGAAGTAGAACTGGGTCTGACACTGGATAGTTGTTCTTCAGTTATTGCCATAATTATGGGACCTCTCTGCTCAGAGTGTCAGGCCTGACTCAATGTGCAGTTTTGTGTTGCTGCTGAAAGGGGGGATCTGGACAATGTGTTTCTTTATCTTCTCCTTCATCCTGTCTTTAGCACTCTTGTGGTGTGCTGGGTCTGTTTCCCAAGGCAGCTCTCCACAGTGCCGTGACTGCTAATGCTCACACAAAAACAGGCTCATCTATTTATGCAGTAATTTGACCTTACTGGCTAAAGTTCACTGTGAGACTGAACCTTCACCTGACTCTTACAAATCCTAAATTTAAGATGAAAATTTGAGTATATGGTGGTAATTCAGGAGTAGTGCAATTACAGAGCTTTATATTATCACCAAAGGTGTTTTTTCACTCATGGGAACATTGGAGTTTGGATTCTTTCCTGGGTAAAGGTTGAACATTTTGAAGTAAGAAGAGTACTGTTGAAAGTACTCAGAAATGTCACTGATGCCATCTAGCATTTGGTTGAACACTACTTTTTTTAGATATTAGTTTCATTATTAGAGACAATTTTTCCCTATGATTTTAATTCCAGCCTAGCTTTATAAAATGGCTTGAATGCCTCTCAAACTGTTTGAAAATGAGAAATTTTTGTCTTGATTGGGATGGGAACAGAATATGAATTGGAAACTGTTCCTGTAGTGTTTAGAGTATTCATCTTTTTATTTTGGTAATGTCCATGTGGTTATTGTTGCTTCAGGTATGCAGGATAATGCCCATTGCCATTCATCATTTTTTTTTTTTTTGAAAGACACAAGAATACCTGTTTTAGTGTAATCCTTGGATGACTCTCTTTTCTCTTCTTTTTTTTACCTCACCCCAGACTTCATTGCATCTCTTATGATTCATGCTTAGCAAAATTAAAAACCAGCAAAGCTACTGGCTGTACTGGTGAGAGTACCCCCTGGTTGTCGCTCAGATGGAATGTGTCTTTCCCTGGCCACTTCCAATTCCAGTACCATGCTGGGCAGTGTGTACAATCAAAGTTTGTCAGCCATATGGCATCTGTTCATGATGCACATGAAATAAGCTTGAGATGAGGTGGCTGCCTCCATACAAGCACAGATTCTGAAGTTCTAGTGCTTGCAGTAGAGGGTTATTGATTTGGGGCTGCAGATTACCTTCAGGTAGGTGTTTCTGCTAGGCTGGGAGAAAGGATTTAAGGGAAGAAGGGATGACAGTATGTGCTTGTACAGAAGTAGCCTGCTGTTACCTATGCGTGGTCTCAGAGCAAATGCATATGAAGATTATGCATTATTATCAGTATTATCAGTGTTATCAGTTTGGCTTTCTCCACAGCTAAAACTCTTGTTTCTAATGGTTTAAGCAAGAAGGGAGAAAAAGCACGTGGCTTCTGCACTCAGAGCAGGGGTATTCTCCTGGCTGTGTGCACAGCGTGCTTACAGTCGGGAGATGCAGGGGCAGAGAGGGTACTGCTCAATCACATGATATTGCCTGTCTGGCAGGTGTCTGCAGTGTGAGTAGAGAAACCAACTGTTCACTATTTTGGGTGAATGAGGTTGGCTGTTACTGCAAGTGGCCCCACAAAGAAGTCCACGCATCTGTTGATAAGCAGTGCTCTGCATACTGGGTTCCTGAATGCTTATAGCTGCTTGCTGAAACAGTGAAGTTTCTGTCTGACCTTTGAGATCGTAGGAAGAAAAATTTTGCCAAGAGCCTTGCTAGTTTTAATCTTTAGATGTTGGCTGTCAGGGTTTGTCTGTGCCTACAGAACCTCTCTGTTCTGATGCAAGCACAGCCTTGGAATCTAGCAGTAAACTGATTTTTTTTTCTGCTCTACCGCTTGGTGCAGTGACCGAAACCTGGTAGAGAGGGATTGCAGTTGGGTCTCTTGTGAGGTTTAAGAGCCCCTTCCACTTGCTTGGGACGCCTCCCGTGTTACAGAATCCGCCTTCAGGTCCAGGGATTTCCTCTAATATGTTGGATAAAGCCAAGACACTCCAGCCTGCCTATGTTGGGATTGTGCCGCTTGCAGAGACTGTGTCAAAGCAAGGGAAGAGCTGTTCAAGCACATATCAGGATTCATACCACAGCTTACGAGAAGGTTAGCAGGCTCTGCTTTCTTTGTTGTAGGCACTGTATAATTCATTTTTGGGGGTTTTATTTTGGGTTTTTTTGGTGGTGTTGTGGGGTTTTTTTCCCTCTCGCATATTGAATCTGCCTGGTTTTTTGTTTTCTGGGCAATAGTCCAGATTTTGGGTTTCCCACTGACTCCTGTGACCTCTTGTCCCTGAGGGTGCCCAAGCACGTCACTCGACAAGCCTGGAGCTCTGTATGTAGTGACTTGCAGTGCTGGGACCTTGAGACAATTTCACTTGCATTTGGAAGTTTTGATTTCAAAGTTAAGATTTCTTCCTCTCCCCTACATCTGTAGGCCACTTGGGAGCAATGTTTTAAGGCTGTTTCATTAAAGGTGTAAAGGCTTGTTCTGAAGTGGCAACTGCCTTGAAGAAGATAAGAGTATCACGTTTTAAGTTTCTGTGTGTTCTTGTTTTGAAAGCATGCAAGGAGTGTGGTGTATATATCCAAATGTGATTTTGTTTTAATTGATGGTATTCTCCTGCAAATATGTGTGACTTTTTAATGAGGATTTAACAATTCTGAAAGATTATGTAGACAGAGAGAGGTCAGATTTCAGGGAGTGATATCTAGAAGGAAAGAAGAGGATCTGGAGGGATTGAAGAAGAATGAGAAGATGAAAACAGGCAATGATCCATTCATAGTGCGTAGCATAATAAATATCAACAAACAGGAACTGGGAAAAGATTACAGGGAAGAATGGCAGAACATCACAAAAAGCCAATGGCAAGTAGCAAGGTTTATGTTTTATCAGAAATACTGGATCTGTCTAGCTACAATTTTAGTAGGAACTTGCAGAAGGGAACAGTGATCTGAAGTACAGTGGCCTCAGAATAAGGTGATGACTGATTTTAAGAGCGAGTAATGTCATCTGAAAGGAGGGGAAAATAACCTTCTGACATTTTGGACAGCAAAGTAAGATAAAGATGGGGTAGGTGTTGAGGACAAGAATCCAGCTAGAATAAGGCCATGTTTGTTGCATAAAAGATGGCCAGTGTGTGGAAGAGGATTTTAGCAGTTGCATTTAGAGGATTTTTTTCTCTGGTATGTCTCGGCCTGCTGAAGCTGCCAAACAAAAATGTTAGGTTTCTGCCCCCAATTGTCACTCCCCCTACCAAGCCTATTTAACATCTATCAAGAGCTAGCTTGTTGCTAACTTTTAAAAATATTACTATTTTTGTTGCATGTTTTCATTGGAATATTCTTTGTTGAGAAAATATGGAAAAGGAAAAGAAAACTGAAGTCACCGTCCTCAAATTCAAGTTCAGGAGTTATAAATCCATTAGTATAGGCAGTGTTCCCAGATTTCTTTATCTGCTTTGGAGACATAGAGCTGCAGCATATCAATCTTCAGAGGAAAAAAACAACTCAAAATTTAAAAAAGCCAGAACTTGTATCTGTCCTGTATTTGCAAGCATTGATTTTCACAGAAGGTGAGCACTTTGCATTTGAATGTGCCAGGATGCATCTTCCATCCAGTCACTAAATATCACAAGCTGTACAGCGGGATAACATGCACAACAAGGAAAAAGCAATTCTGTCTTACTTTAACCAATATAAAAAGGTTTGTTGCTGTCTCAAGTTGAAGTGAATTAAGACCATTGAAATCTTGTATAATTCTGGTTATTGGAAAAGCTGTGTTGACTCTGCAAAGTCCAGCAATACCATCAGCCTGCGCCATGGCTAATTCATGATACTCTAATATCATATGTGATGAGGAAAGCTGCTTTCCACCAGCTACCAGATGAAGGTTAGGGAAGAAAAATAGATGCTGCCAGCTTCTTTCCTGTCAGATGAAGAAAATAATAACCCTTTAGCTTTGCTGCTGCTCCATTCAAGTCTCCTGCAGTCTCGGGATGCCTGTTGTATTTATGCTGTAGCATGCCCTGTGTTTTGCGGAGCCAAATCTTACAGGCAGCGGAGGAAGAGATGCACCCACGTGTAAACCCTTCCAGAATTAGCATTGAGCTGAAACTAATGACTGTTGTCTTAGATTTTGGTCCCCCTAAAAATGGGACAGCTTAATTTTGTTGTCATCAAGACAGAGAATTCATGCATTTGTCTTCCTCACTCTTTACCACCTCTTAATAAAACTGGGCAAATAAGGGCTGTCTGTATTAATGCTGACAATGCTCATATCTATTCTCTTAATGATTCTCATGGGAAGCAGCTATGTGGAATAGACTACGTCTTGCTTCCTGGTTTCTGGAAAACAGATGTCTCCTAAATCTGATTTATTTCTTCTTTTGAATTAGGACTTGACATTGAAGTTTGGGAACTGGTGATCCTTTCTGCACAGAAATGGTTTGACATGCAGAAGTCAAAGAACTTAAGCTTGTATTTTTCAAAGTGTGTGTTAGGGCAGTTATTTGCAAAATTCCTAGAATTCAGGAATCCATAAACATGTTTTCTATTCAAGAATGCCTTGGAATGATTTAGTTTTCAAATACTAGAGCCCGGTTTGCAGTTCCTAGATCAGTTTGCACAACAGTATGGTAGCCCCTCATGAGAGATATGAAGAGGGAATTGCAGAAGAGTACTCAAAACCCAGTTAGCATTCACGTGAGTTTAGCTTAGAATTAAGTACTTCCAAAACTAAATTCCAACTTTTCCACTTCTGTGCTGCATCTTTAATTTGTTGCTCTTACACTAAACACTTTTTTTTTTTGGCAAGTCCTCCCTTCAGAAACATTCAGTGAGACTCGGGGCCTGACAGTGAAACTCACCTGTCTTTTTCCAAGATTTGTATCTTCGGGCCCAGACACAGGAACAAGTTCCTGCATGCCATCTGATCTGCACGAACTGTGTGCACATTCTTGGTCCACAGCAAATGGGAGGTAATTTGAGTTAGCTTAGCCTTTGATTAAACTATTAATATCTGTTCAGTACTTTGAAGAGATCAGGAGTCGTGCAAGTGCTGGTTAACATTTGGATTTCTTCAGGAGTAATCTAGACCTTACCGTCATTACACCTGTGGGCACCTGAAGGTCCAGCTGGCCCATGGCCATACCTCATCGAGGAGGGGTCAGGAAACCTGCACATGTAGACTCGGAAGCTCTCAGTCCCAAGGAGATCCCCAGCAAGAGGGCAGCCCCTGTGCCCAAGGCATCTCACAGGAATGCAGAGTGACATTTTTCCGTAAAGGGTGATCTGTGTCTTCCTGCTTCAGAGTGGACCTGAAGTTGCTGTGGGAGATGCATGAGCAATGGAAATGCATGGATAAACAGTGTCAGAAACCAGTCACAAAACACACAGATGCCTTTCTGAATTATGGCCTAATGCATCCCACTGTTTGGAATTATTTATGCAAGTAGTGCTCTGACACATTAAAACACAGAAAATGTGTTGAATGCACGAGGAGCTGATGTGCTGGCATTTCTTATGGCAGATCCAGAGGCACACCAGACTCCCTGTAGCCTCTTGCTGCAACCACAGCCTGTGACTATGCTTAAAAGTAAGAGGTGCATTGAAGGTAAGATAATGATAATTTATGTGAAGTGGCTTGAAGTTGTCAATTTAAGGGTCAATTTAACTGTCAATTTAAATTTATTTTTACTTAATAGCCAGTGTGCCTTGTTTGACTGTGAGGACTAGAGGTATTTCAGGGTATTTGTTAACTCTGTGACATGAGTGGGAAGCTTGGGGAAAGGGTTAACACTGAATGATCAGGGGTTTTGTAAGTCAGTTGTTATCAGTGGAAGAAAAGTCATAGCATTATCCCTGGAGCTGAATTCACATGTTTTTTCAGTCTTGATGCGCTAATGTGTTTTTGGTTTTTTTGGATATGACATGTTTTCCCCTCTTGCAGCTTACTGAACTATTCCTGTCAGTGTAATGATCCCCAGCTGTTGCTTTAGCCCTAGCTATTTTCATGCTGGGAATGGGAAGAGGAGGAGGAGTGGGACAGAGGCTAACTTGTTTACCACACTATGATCTACTTAATTTGTCAAAAATGGCTGTTACAGTGCTTTCTGTAGTGCAAAGTAATACTAAAAGGAAAGAGTTGCAGACTCTTACATCCTGCAAGAGCAAGGAGATGTAAGGACTCAACACATGCAGAAAACGAAAAAGAATAGAAACTGGGTGTGGTGTGATGAGTACAGCTGTCAGTAGCATTTATGCAGACAATGCTTTGAACTAGTAATGATACCAAGTAAAATTTCCAGTAAGTGCTTTCCTGCCCTGTCAACTGAATTTTCCTCACAGTTGAACTGAGCTTCATATTCAGTGGCAGTGGTGCTGAGGTACTGATAATCCCAGCAACTTGGAAACATACTAATAAAGCTTGAAAACACTTGTGTGGCTTTCAGATTGTTGATTTTTTCATAATTATCTGTTGTTTCTTTTTTCAAGAAAACATCTCTATTTGTACTTTTAAACAGCAAATGACTGATGCTTAGACTTCCCAGGAGCTGTTGAAAAGCAGATGCTTTTTTTGAAAATGGAACTATGGTATTTAAACTCAAACTACTTTCTTTGCATCCAGAAACAACTTCTGGAGTCCTTGTCCAAGGATGAGGGTCAGTGACAGGAGTGGGTTTTCCTTCTGTTTTCGGATCCACCTCAGGCTGCCTGTGTAAATTTTTCTCGGTGGTTTTATCATCCACAAGATCTGTCAGTAGTCACCTCCAATTTTTCATCGTGCTGTCACACCTGCAAGTCATTGATCAACAACTTAGTGAATATCTATACCAAAAATAAGTGCCTGCTTAGATCTTTCATTTCGTGCCCCAACTCCCGTATGTCCAGTCTTTTCTGAGCATTGAATTACTGATTTTGTCACCTGCTGCATCAATAAATTTCAGTCCAAAATGCAAAACCAGCACATTTTTTGGTAAGAACCTCTGCAACCTATGGTAGAAAATGGGATGTGACTCCTGATGTGGCTTAGGTTTATCAAGTTAAGATGTGTAGTGGGCCTGTGGGGCAAATTGTGCTGCTTTTTCTTGCAGGAGGCTCTGCAGGATATGTAATCTGCCCAAGGGCATTAACATGGAGCGGAATTCATAGTTTCTTTCTTTTACTTGGGCTAATGAAAGTAGATACAATGTTTTTCCCTGGCATTATGTAATATTTACTAACCCGGTATCTCTCCAAACTACGAGCAGACCTGCAGTAGCTGAAGTACATTGCAATATGGTGATTGCTAAGAAGAACTACAAAATGTTTTTTGCTCATTGATGTATTCAGGAGAGATGAGATGGGTAGTAAAACTGTGCAGGTGATCTTCTGTCAGAGTTTATTGTGCATATAATATAATCAACATTCTTTCAAGTGAACAAAGATTTTAACTTTCCAGCCTGCAGTTCTGCCATCTAAAGTTATATTGGCCTGATGCAGCTAATAAGAGATGTGGAAGAAGTTGATGATAAGGAAGAGGATATATTGCTTTGGGACTTAAATTCTTTTCAAAATCAACAGTGAAAATCCAGACTTTCTAGACTATCTTATTTTAAAACCGGCTTTCGGAAATAAACTGTAGAAATAAGCTGTAGAGAAAACCTTTTGTAAAAAGATAGCTTTTTTGGAAAGTTTTCAGTGGAAGTGCCTGTGATGGACTTTTCTCCATCATAGGGACAGGAATCATGTGTTGCAGTCATGCTTATAAAGACCTCATTCTGTGGTCTCCATCCCCAAAGGCAGCTCAAAGGCCTGTCACCATTCTGAGGGTATTTCCCATAACAACTCTGCTCTACCAGCTGACACATTTAGCATCTTTTTGGTAACCTTCCTCACTCAAAAACGCTTGTCAGGCACAAACGTTGTGCTGCCCAGCTGGGTTGCTGGGGGCCGAGCTGAGTAGTGCTCTCTGGGTGACAGAAGGAAGAGATCCACTTTTGACTTTCTCAAATGGAGTTTCTGTAACTTCCCGCTGCTCCATGTTTCTCCAGTAGTAAGTGTATGGAGACTATAGCTGTGTTTTTTGTAGGAATGGAATGTGGCAGGAGGTGTGTTCTTTGGTTACACACCTCTGCAAATTTCACAGCAGTGCTGGAAGCCAGAATACAAGCCAGAAACTCCCTTTGCATAATTTGATCAGTATTACGAGCAACATGTAACCTGTCCCTGGAAATAGTTGTGTGTTTCGTTTCTTATTTTGGTGGATGTTCTTTTTAATCACTTTCACTTTCCTAAGTATTCATGCCTCTGTCTGTGTTACACTTAGGTGTGAAGGTCCTTCTAAGCCTGCCTGCAGCCCTTTTCCGCGCTCTGATGTCAAATTCTCCCTCTTCAGAAGCAGAAGATGACATTTTAGAAGTAGATGCTAAACTACCTTTGTGTCTCCCTGAGAGACTCTTTTACTGCTGCTAATAATACCTGTCACACTGACTGCAGGCAGTGTAGAACGAGGATTGTATCTTCAGGACTGACATGTGATGGTGAATCTTAACTACGGCTACAAACGCTGTCCCCCGCAGCCAGCTCCCTGCCTCATTGCCGCAGGCAGCGACAGAAGGGAAGCGTGTCTGCCCTTCACTTGCTTTTGTTCAGGATATGAGTGAAAGCCCACCTCCATTACCAGTTGGAGAGAATCTTGAAGTGTGTGTGGTCTGCTGCTGCTGGCAGTCCCCTCTGTGCCCTTCAGCAGAGGACTGAGCCAGCAGTAACATTCTAAATGTCTGCAGAATTTATCCACCAGTCTGAAGTCAGTGGTCATGCAGGCCATTCTGGACTGCTGGGTTTTTTTGGTTTGCTGATTGACCTGTTATACAGAATTATATTAGTTAAATATTTATAGCTATGATAGTACATTAAGCCTCATAGCTCGAATTGTTCAATGCTGTGGATCTTCCCTCATGGAAAAAACCACAGTAGTCAGTCCTGGAGAGGTGTAGTCCAGAGTTTTTTTGAAAGAAAGTAAATGTCTATCGAGAAAGGAGGTAACAAACAGTAGATAGGTGTTGTATCATCATGGTGCAAAGATTCTGAGGGACTTTGATGTGCTTTTTATGTGTAATGCAAATTCTGGGGATCAGCTTCCACACTGGGCTGCTGTGGAGGAACTGATTTCTAATGCAGAGTAATATGATGACCACAGCTGAATCTTGCAACATTTTTACAAGTAGCAACAGAATAGAATAGAATAAGTACAAATAGAATTTGTACTTAAACCATAAGAAGGTGTCAGACTGTTGGAATACGGAGGCCAGGATCTTTATTTGAGCCTCAGATGCCATGACTGTGGCCTGTGTTCTTTGCAGAGAAAACAGCAAAGATGTTTTTAACTACCATGCATTAAAGAAATATGGTAATTCCTTGTAGTATCCACCTGAAATTCTTGCTAAGAGAGAGTGCTGGGGCTTGGAGAGAAGCTGGTAAGAGGAATGCTAACTAGATAGGGAATGCTCTGAGTCTTCGTTTTGCATGTAATATGCACCTTGGACAAAACCACTGTTGTTTCATGTCCCATGAAATAACTGTCAGCACAATGAACTGGCTGAAACTGGGAGATACTCAAGCTAGCTAATTTAAAATTATAAGGCCCAGCTTTCTGAGTTCCCTATATAACTAGTTAATTATTTCTTCTAAAGAACTGCTGGTTTTGTATTTAAATTTGCATACTTCTAAGTAATTTTTTTTACTACTTGTGGAAAAACACATTTGCTCTCATTTGCATTTGGTTTCAGTAAACCAAAGATCTTTAGGTGGTTTTAAATCCGAAATGGTCTTGGAAATACAGAATTATTCCATGTTTTAGTGGAAAACCCCGAAACACAGCTCATATGTCGAGGTGTCCCAGCTGTTGCCACAGAAGTTCTGTGGTGTTTTGACCATTAGATGATTCCTGTGAGGGGGACTTTTAACCTCTATCTGTAGAGGGTGCCCTGTGGCAGAAGGAAGGCTGAGTCACTGGGCCAAAACCAGTCTCTCAGAAATGTTTGAGGAAGTTTGTGACCTTGATCTATGAGGCTGTTTGTGCACTGGAGCACTCTGCTGTAGCAGAAATTGAAGTATGGGAGGTGACCTATGAAGGAAAAATATTCAACCATGTCTCACTTCCTGCAAGAAGCATAGAAAGATTTCCTCATCAATTTTAGTATTATAAACATATCTAATCAATCATGTGTGTTTATGGATGTGTCTTGGCATTGTCTCGGTGCTTGATTTTCTTTCTGCTTGTTAGAAACCCACAAAAATGCATCCCTCGAACTCAGAATTTTAAATACAATAAAAAATTGTTCAGATTCTGACATACCTCAAAATGTTTGGTTTTTTCTTTCTGTATAGTTTTTCAGAAAAACTCCCATGTATCATCTTTATGGAAAATGAGCTGGTTGAAACTCTTTCTTCTTATAGGCAGAGATACCTCTATCTTTGCAAGAAAAAAAATGAAGAGTTTGAACTTGTGTTTCCCTTGTGTAGCTTGCCTTTTGTACTGTCACCTTAGTAGACAGCTGTAGATCTAATTGCCAGGATATATCTACCTATTCCTTCTTCTTCCTTCATTTGTCCCCATCTGCCATGTCATATTAAATTATGGGTGAGAATTTCTTTCTAGGGTCTTCTTTGCAGGCTGGTTAAGGGCAATGTTAGTTCCTCCTTATTCATTTTTTCATGGAAAAATACAAATCACTATAGACTATGACTCAAGTTTACACAGAGAGTTGGGAAATTCTCTCTCTTTTTCCCTCCTCAAGACTTCTCTTCCAGCTATAAATAGTAACAATGGATATATAGATGGCATCAACAAGTACTGATTACAGTTAATATTTACTGTACTATGATACCAGTGGGGTCAATTTTAGGTAGACCTTTCTGCCTAGGTATTTTGTTACAGGTCATCTTGTTGGATCATGCATGGTAGCCAGATTCCATAGATATGGATATGTGCCTAGTTACTCACATGCTTAGTTTTCACCTAACCAGCACTACTGAGACAAAATGATTTTATAGGAATCAGTACCCTGCACAGAAAGCAAACCAACTTTTCCTACTGACTAGCTTGTTGTGCCTTTTTACATGTTGCATATCTTACTAAATATACCATGTTACCTGTATTTCAGGTTAATTTCTTAAAGTTGTAACAGTTTCAGCAAGTGCTGAGATGGATTATAGGTGTACCAAAACTTTATGGTTAAGACTGAGCTTTTATGTGTTCGGTAGAAACACTTATGTACTAATAGTAACAAACATATCTGATTTTAAAATTTTAGTATCCAATAAGACAAGATTGGCTTTGCATTAAAAAGTAGCAGTGAATAAAATGGCATTAAGTCCCCCTAAATCTTACATGTTTAATGGAAATGCCAGAAGTTAAGTTATGAAGGAAGAAGGTAAAGGTAAATGCTGTAAAATGCACAGCAACTGCTAGTCTAATTATAAATATATATGAAAAGAACCCTCCAAAGTTCAGCATAACTTTCATGGTAATAATCAAGTTTGCATTTATTTGGAGTCATATACATGAGTAGCTCCTGTGAAATAAGCATGTTCAATGTGTGCAGTATTGAGACTGAATCTCAGAAGTAAAGAAGTAAACTTCTAAGGCTGTGAACTGGCTCTTTCTCTGGGATCTGCACATTTTACCACCAAAGCCAATGCTGACTTGAGCCTTGGAGAACCACTAACAGGAGTAACTGTTCTGTCCTGTCTGGAGCTTAGATCATATTATGTCTTGGTACTTGGAAGGAGCTACTGGTTTTGTTTGTTTTATAGCACCGTGTCCTAACAAAACTAAAATTGCTGTAAATGCTGGTTTTATCTTCTAAATATGGTTTTTAATTAACATTAATGCGATTTCTGCATTTATCAAATTTGATATTAAGCGTCAAAAATGACCTGCTGAGGTAGCTTGTTGTTCTGTGCTCTGTGTGAGCTAGCTACCTTGTGGTAATATGAGGATGGAAATAGATCCTTTTACTTTTGACTGTGTACTTCTGTTTTCATATTCTTTGGGGAATTCTGTAGGTTGGGACTTATGATTCTGCTAAATTAACTGTATCAAAGAATCTATATTTGTCTGTCTCCACTAAGAGAACTACTTAATGCCTCATGACATTGACTCATTAAAAGATAATACAGTATTCCATCATCCTTTGAAAACATCTTTTTAAATTTTTCCTATTTCATATTTCTCTTCCTGTGGCATCTCCCAACAGTAAAGGGCTATTGCCCTGAACCTGTTGTTTTTTTGTTTGTTTGTTTCTAGCCAAAACTAGTCTTCTGGAACACATTCATATAGGCAATCAACAGGCATGTGTAAGCTGCATGCCATGTCAATGATTTTATATGACCCAAGAATATTTTGAGCATTAGAACCTTTGAAGAGTGTGATTTTATCAAGAAACAAGCCCTTCTTCTTCTGAGAGTGAGAGTCAGTTAATTTTCTCATTTCCTTGTCTTTTTGTGTTCTTAATTGACCAGTCACTCCTTTTTCTGTACTTTTCAGCTGCTTTTAAAAGTTTCTGGGCATTTGAGAGCCTGAAGGCTTTTAGAAGTGCTGGATGGAAAAAACCAATTCCAGTGTGATATGACCCACACTGCATCCTTGGATTATTGCTAGCACATACACTGTGAAATATTTTGAAAGTTATTGCTTTGGAGGTGAAGCGCCTGTTCTGTTTTTTAAGAATCACTTGATAGAAGGTTTAGGTCTACATCAGGCAGAATCATACTCCTGTTCACATCTGTACAAATGTTTAATGCTTTCATAAGCTTCCTAAGAGGATAAGAAATAAGAGGTGGTTATGAAAAAAGTTTCAAGTCCTCTATACAAGAAGTGCCTTTGATGCAGCTGTGTGGCTTTTTTGATTAAACCTCCTCTTTGGCTTTGTTCCCAGAATCATCTCTTTTGGACAAGCACAGCTGGGTAAGGAGTTGTCAGTATTCCCTGGACTGGTACGAGACACCTTTCCATCTCAGCATGTTGCAGCAGGACGTGCTGATTTCTGCAGGGCTGCAAAGAAAACCGCTTTTATCGCTCTCAGAACCTGCAACAGGGAGCTGCTCCTGATCCCAGTTTTGTTTCCTGTTCAGGATATGCTTCACAGAACTCCTCTTTGGGTGTATGGAGAGTGGTCCCAATCCTACTTCCCACAGGGGGAAAACCACAGCATGAATATAAATAAGTGGCTTTTGCCTCTAGTGTGAAAGGTTCTTGCAACAGTTGAACAGACCAAACCAAATTTTCTTTCTATGCTTTACCCTCCCAAACTCCATTTTCTCCACAGCATGGTTGCTAAGGAAGGGCAGAGGAAGCTGCCTGCACTTTAATAGCAGCCGTTGTTGTTGCTTCAGTAGAGAAAAGAGGTAGTGGAATGTGAGATAGTCTCAAATAGTAAAGAAATAAACTTCTGCTTAACTCTCCCTTTGTGCAGGCTTGCTTCAAGCTATTCTTTAAAATGCATTGAAATGAACAGAACCGTATGGCTGCTGCTCCCAACAACAGTGGATGCTTGCAAATTGTGAGGATCAACAGTGTATCTGCTGCTTCTCCTTCACGCCACAGAGGGACACGAATTTTTGGCATCCGCTTCCCAGGGTAGCAAACTGTCATATAATCCCTGCAGTTTGGGTGTCATTTACAGTCTGCTTCATTTAAATGCTTCTCTGTTAACTGCACAGTCTGCTTAAATGCAAAGCCAGCATGTATTCTCCATCAGCAGTTAGTGGATTAAAATGCTGTTAGGCTCAGAAAATTGCCTTTAAAAAAGGCCCAAAAAGTTAGCTTTTCTTTGTTGGTAACGCCCATTCTAGCACATTCTGTGTAGTGCGGAGTGTGTTGTCAACAGCACCAGAAAAATGCAGCTCTAAAACAGAAAAAGCAATCCTCCTCAGCAATTTAAGTTATTGAGAATTAATTTTGACCATTGTATACTCACTCACTGATCATAAACTATCACAGCTGATTTTTTCTTTTAGTTTCTTGTGGACGCTACAAGTACTTCGGTACACTAACAGCCCTTTGCTGCTTTTGTACAGAAAGGTGTTGCAACTGGAGTTTTACAGATGCTGCCCTTGCTGGTGAATCTAATCTGGCTTCCTGTTGAGGCATGAAAAATCTAATGCAAGTCAACATTTGTTTTGTAAGCTGGCACAGATGAAAAATGCTCAGAGACCATTTTTTGGTGTGAGACCATTTTTTGTGTTCTTACCACCTCTCCAAGGGACTGAATTCAGTAGGCTGTAGCTTCCACAGAAAACAACAGCTGGTGTGCTGCATAGTCAAAAGCTGAATTTGGCATTTGCTTCTGGTCAAATGTGACTATTTAATCAGAAAGTAGGAAAAATATTGTCTTCTTAGTGTAATTAGAAGGGCTGCTGGCCGAGTGGTAAGTGGAAAGGTGGCTTCATCCTTCAAAGCAGTAGTTACATGGCACTGTGATATTTGAGTTAGAGGCCCCAGTTCTGCACAACCAGCTGTGCCAATTTTGTTCAGCAAATACCCCATGTCATCAAAGTTGTCTTTTATTGTTGCATATTATAATTAAGTTGGTTGCATGCAGGCCATTACATACGGTGTTAAACACACTGGACTGAAAAATTGGAAAGTATGTGTGGGCTGCAAATGGTGGCCATGTGCCACATCTCCTTAGTCCATGGTCTCTGACCCTCACAAAGTAAACCTAGTCAGACCTGCTCAGTGCTAGGCCAGTGAAAATTCTCCTGAAATACCTTTGTCACTACAGAAAGGCAGAGGTGTTCAACTAACTGGCAAGTTCCCATCCCAGCTTGTGCTGTATTAGTGCTTTCTGGTGAATTAACAGGGTGCTGTAGCTGCTCAGTGCTTTCAAAATGGGCTCTGCAGAGGTGCTGAACAATTTACAAATAAATGACTGTGAGCCCTTATGAGCATTAAATTGCTTTTTACTGCTTTTACTTACGCTTGCACTTTCCTCAGCTTAGATAATGAAGTTAGGCTAATTTCACTTGTTCTTCAGTAGTTTCTCATTCTGATCACATGGTTTATTGATTGGGCTGCAAGGATAAATTCTTCTATCAGGCAGACTGCTTTCACTGAATTTACAAAATTGATAAATCACGTCTGTGAGCATACAGCCTTTCTTATTAATATGCAGTTTATGTCTTGCACTCTCCCATTTTGCATGGGTATCCCAGCCCGAATTCCACAGAGTTCTGCCTCCCTCAGTCCCTCTATAGAGTTTCATTTGGCTTTAGCAGCCTTCCTTCCTTCCTGCTCTGCACTGCTGCTCATGCTGTCCCAGTTGTAATCCACCATATGGCTGTGCTTAATCGTTACCTTGGTTGGGTGACCTTAAGTATCGCCTGGGATTCCTCAGCAGGAAAGGTTTTGTAGAAATGTGAGCACAGACTCCCTTTGGCAGTAAGTCTGTATTGAGTATAACATGCACAAGGTCTCACCACAAGCTTGCAGTTCACAGCCCTGTGCTTCTTCTTTCTAGTTTTCAAAAAACAGGAAATGCAGAATATTTTTTAAGTTTATTGTCTCAAACCTATCCTGGTATGTGAGACAGTTTCTGAAAAGAGATCTTAATTTTATTTTTCTCTGTTGAAATGCTGAGATGCAGAATCTGCAGTCTAGTTTCTGCAGTAGTTCTAGTCACATTACTAAATGCAGTGTGGTTTAGAAATAGAAGGGCTTTCAGATATCTATGTCTAAGGGCAGGCATGCTGCTGCAGATTTAGGTGATGATCTGCAAAAAACAACTTAGCTCATCATAGATATTTGTTCTTGCTTCTGCTTACTACTAATGCACCCCTGCACTACCACCAGAGTTGTAGCTGTCCTGAAAGTGCTTATGGGTGCAGGCTCTGTATATTATTTATGTGCTGTTGAATCTGAGCTGCCACCAGCTGTGAGTAGCTGGTCCTGGAATATGCCTGTGGCTGTTGAGAAAATTTTATGTTAAGATGAACAAAAAATAATCATGACATGCTGTATTTTACTAACTCTGGTGACAGTAGCTGTATCACAATATTATTTGTCATTTAATACATCTCCCAGCACCGCAGTTCTTCTCTACTCCTCTTAAACTGCAGTGGTCCTCTCTCCTAGCTCCCAGATTTCTCTGGAATGTTTTACTGATCCTTGGAACAGTCCATTTGGGATATAAAAACATTGTTCAAAATTTAATTGGGAACGTTTCATACTTGTGAAGTAAAAAAATTATGTCCAGTTTTGAGTGGGAAAAACTGACAAGCATACAAATCCCACAGAATATTGCAGATAGTAGAAGGGTAACAGTTTGGAACTTATTTTGTAGCCAGTAGTTATGCACTGCCTTTTATATGACCTGATTTATTCTTAACTTGAAAATTAATTTACAGGTTAAGTACAGGGCTAAAGGAAACAGAAGATTGTCCATTAGTGATTGAAAGACTTACACTTCAGTTTGTCTTAGAGTAGCTTTGAATTTCTCTGGTCATTCTAGACCTTTGGCTGAGCTCCATGTGCAACAGCCTTGGATTGGTGCTTGGGACATCTGTTAATCTATATATAGGATTCACACACTTGCACATGTAAACAGGTGATCTCCTAAATATATGAAATGGCATTGGGAACTCCAAGTACTTAGTTAAGCCAAAATGTATTCAGGAGTGAACTGAAATAATCCTTTTTGCCTTCTTCCCTGCCACAAAAATAAGCTGTATTGGGAAAAAAAAAGTACTTTATGGCAATTATAACTTGTGCTTAATATGTATTTATATACATTCATAAATCCCGGGAACTACTTAGTCTTATAAAAAGGGTCTTGAAAATGACTTTTTTTCTATTCTCCAGTTTAAGTCCTCTTGACAGTTTCTTTCTGTCAAGGGACATAGGGTTTAAAAATAAAAGGTGCATATAATGGGGAGAGAAAACGGGTAGTAGATTGTAACTAATAAAGAAATAAGATATATTTAGAAAATTCATAAGGGAGGCTGCAGTTAGCAGGAGAATTTAAAGTCATTTGATGAAGTCTCTAGCAGTCTGAGATTCATTTCTAATAATTTTGGGAACAGCAGGGAGACTTCAGAAGAGCGAAAGACCAATAACATTTTGCATCACAGGTGATGTAAAGTGAGTAAAAAATGGCTCATCTGCTATCACTTCCAGGAAAAAAAACTATGGAAAATTTGATCAAGAATTTAGGTGGTGTAAGAATAGCAGTATAATCACGCTGATCAGCTTTTTGGTTTGTGAAAACAGGTCCAATCAAATGTGATTTTGTCATTTGGATTAGTGAAATTTGGTTGCTAGGAGTTTTGTCTGGGTGCAACAGATTTTCATAACATCTCTAACTTAGTAGTGTGGTGTATTTTGGTTTCAAGAGGTATATTTGAATTTAATGAAGTAGTGCTTAATTGGATTAAGAACTGGTTGTAATCATAGAAAGCAGAAAAGCATTTCTGGTTGAGATCAGCCTGGTAGAGTCTGGAAACACATGCAAGAGATTGTAACAGTGTGGACAGAACAAATACTAGTGGAGGAATAAATAGTGACATTAAAAAAAGGTTTAGATCATTTAAGCCAACTGAGACAGTGGAGCAAAATGCGCAGTAATACAGATGACAATACAGGTGTGCACCCAGGAGCAAAAAATGCCAGCCACACCTGTGTGGGGGAGTTTTTTGCTGAAAATCCCTGACTGGGAGGTGAAAGGTAAAAAGTAGGCGTAGTTAGAAATGTGAGGGAAGGTAGATGGTCGTAGCAAGTAAGTGGCAGAAAGGGCTAACACACGTTACTAGATGTGTAAATAGGAAAACGTGAGTAATAGTAAGATTATGTACACTTAAAGCTGGGGAGGTGGACCTGATGCTGTAGGTCTGTGCCTTGTCTGTATACATTTAGTAACATGTGCTAATTTAGGGTATGGCTATGAGTCCCTAAACAGCTCAGTAGTAGAAGTAATGCCGTGCAGTGGGAGTTAAATGGGCAGAAATCACGTAGTGGCAGTGTGCTGTTGGAAGGATGAAGTCTAACTCCCGCCTTCAGTGCTGGCGAATACCTGGTGTCCTACTTGTTCCACTACAACTCCTGGCTATGTGGTCATCCTCTTCAACTTACCAACACAAAAACTGGTGCCTGTTTTGACTGGGCTGCGGTCACTGTCGTGTCAGTGAGTCCAGCCACCAGTCAGGGGGACATGAGAGGGGATGGGGGGAGTGAGAAATTTGACACTGTCTCAGCAAGGTGTTAGTTAGATCAAGTGCTTCTGTAGAGTTGGGGTTTGATAACCTCAGAAGCAATCCAGCAAATGAGAAGCTCTGTGAGCAGGCTGGCTGTGAGCTGTGTTGGCCCTCACGCTAGCACAGAAGTAGGAGTGCGATCTCATGCTGGGTGGGAGGAAGAGTCTGGACCTACCACTTCTGTTTGCAGTTTCACAGCCAAATGAAGGGCCTGTTCCTTCCCCTCTGTGTTCACTCCTCCTTCTTCTGGCTCTTGGCTGATCCCACACAGAATTACCATGGTGCTCTGTACATCCTCCTCCCCTCTCTCACTTCCATATACTAAAAGAAAGTAGTTTCCTGCCCAGGATCCATATAGTAAGAAGTCATAATTTGTCTTAAGAAACAGAAGAGAGGTGAGATGTTTGCACACTGTGCACAGAGGTACGTCCATAGGTAGGAGGTACTTTTCTCGGTGTCATAAACAGTTTCAAAGAAAGGGATATCAAGAGTCAATGGAAGTGGAAGCCAGACAAATCCAAGAAGAAAATTAAGTGTGCGTTAGGGTGATTAGGTGCTATGGAAACAACCATAGGAAGGAAGAGATGGATCTCTTTTTTTATACATGTGAAGACCAGAACCCTTATTGGAAGATGTATCTTAGTCAAATGCAAACTGCATAGGTTGAAAGAAACAGGTAAAATGTGGTGATGTCTGTAAGTAGACAAAGTGGCATCTTCTTAAATTTTTTGATCTCTGCTTTAGGGATTGTGCAGTACAAATTTGGATATAATGTATGGAGTTAATGTACTGGACAAGCAAAGTATTTAAGAAAGGTGGCGTAAGGGTTATAATAGGATTGCATTATTAGACTGTAGAGCAGTTTTGCTCTGTAGTGGTTCCACTGCATTTGTGTGGACTTTCATTATGTGGACTATACAAAAGGCATTAGCTTGACAGAGAAATTCAAATTAAGACCGGGGAGATGAGATGCCTTGCCATTCATTTTATAATATGTGGAGTATACTTAGGAGTTTGGGCTTGATTGCAAATGGGATTCAGTGATACTCAGGTTATCCTAATTTGAGTCATGTGTGTGTCTACACATTCATGTGAATTTTTTCCTCAATTTCGAAAGGTCACTTTCGTATGGAAGCTGTCTTTGACTGTAAGAAAAATCTAGAATTTGAAAAAATCTAGAATTTGCTTTGATTGTATAGATTAAAGGGAAACTGCTGTTATAATCTAAATGTTGAAATTATGACTATTCCAGGGATTTGCACTAGAAAAAAAGCCAGCTAATTGCATTTCACACAGGTCATGAATATGTTGAATATGCTAAAACAAATAGGAAAAATTCTAGTGATAAGGGGATTCCTTTTGCAGTGGAAGGACACCTCTAGACGTATCCGTGGTATTTCACTTTCACAAGATGTTTCTGAAGGTGAATTTCTGAGCTGAGGGAGGAAATCAGCCTGGTAATTTAGAGTAACGACCAACAATTTTGACATATCGTTTAATCTGCACATAGTAATTAGAGTTTTCAGGAGTCATTAGCAGCTGGGGTGTCACTCTGTGTTTATTGGAGGACTGTCAGCTGGTGTTTCTCTTTGTTTGTTTTTTAATATTAATGGTTTGGAAAGCAGTTGGTGCTCTAGAAAGAACTGAGAAACAGGCCTGGCTTTGTGGATTTTTATCACCCTGCCAAGACCCTGCGCAACTTCCTCTCCCCCTGGCTGCAGAAGCCTACGGAAACCTGACTGCTGGGGGCCACTTCTGCAATTGCCGCAGGGCAGGGCAGCAGGGTGGGAGGGGGGGTCTTTTCCTTCTGCTGCTCACCAGTGCCTTGGCATCCAAAGAAGAAAACAAGATGCATTTGAAAATGTCTCTTCAGTTGTTTCTTGCACTGATGGATTTCCTTCTCTCCCCTCTCTCTGCTGTCGTGCAGTGCTGCAGTTGAAGCTCCAGCAGCGACGCACGCGGGAGGAGCTGGTGAGCCAAGGGATCATGCCGCGTAAGTACCACTTCAGTTCTTTGCCCTGGTGTTTTTATGCATGTTTTTTGGTAGAGAGTGGTTTCCCATATGATTCGAAAGATCGGGTTCTCTGCTTCTGCATGGAAAACATCCTATGTAAGAGCCCCACCCTGGGGACCAGCCTGGTCCTTCTGAAGTGTTGGTGCCACCTCCGATACTGAGGAAGAGGGTAATGGCTGCAAGTGCAACTGTACTGCAAAACTTGGCTTGCATTTCTTCACGGTGCACAGTCTTCTGGAGACCATGCTATGTTAGAATTCCCTTGACTCCTGCTGGTAATCACTCTTCTAACAGGCTTCCTGCCTCTGCATTTTCTGTTCTTACAGTGTGTCAGCTCCCCAGACCTCTGAGGCACTTTTAACTTTGTGTGTACATATTCCATAAACCGACCAAAACCAGGCAGTGTGTATAAGATGTTAGCCAACAAGGGGCTCTCTTTTATGTTTGTAGCTAGAAACCAGCTAGGAAGAGCCCTGTGGGCATCACCCATTGCCCTTCTTGCAGGGGAAGGCAAAATCTGTGGAGGTAGAGAACGTTTACTTTTCTGGGTAAACAGAGAGGATCTACCCTAAAGCCAAGCTTTCACTGTCAGATTAGCGTTGGAGAAGGTATTTTTCTGTTTTGTTCTCCTCCTTCCCCCAAAAATGCAAAAAAGGTATCTGACAAATAGTTTTGTCATGCTTTGGTACCTCTGAACTAGATGACTTATAGGTAACAATTTGAAGCAAGACCACACAGCAAATGTTTTATTTTTGAGGTCCTCTCAGTTTCACACAACAGCTGTAATAAAAGGCAGTGGATCAGGTATGTGTTTCTTCTTCTGTCAAAAGATTTCCTGCTTCCCTGTTTCAGAAGCTTTAATTGGAAGATGGTGTAGTAATGAGGATTTTCTCAGTTCTTCTGTTTCTGGGGTGCATGCTGTAATATGACACAGTGGTGTGACTTAGACTTTGCTGAGGGCTGAAGGTTAGACTGTCAGCTCCTGCTCTGAGTGAAGAAAAGCTGTCAGCAGCACTCTGTCAGCTGAAGTGGCTTGCTGGATGTCAGTAATGTTCTCAAGAGGTTTCTGGGACCCCTGCTTAAAATTATGTTACCATAGCAAAAAGAAAAGATTATCCTGTCTGGATATATCCTGTCTGTTGTCTATTTTTTAACCTGGGGAGCTTGTATACAAGCTTCTACAGAATACACTTACCTGCTTTTGGATGAAAGACTAGTGTCGCAGTGACTGGGCCTTTTTACTAATTCTTCTCAGAAGAAAATGTTCCTGACTTCTTTGTGGTCTCCTGCTTTAGGTGGATATGTATGCAAATACTTTATTAACTCATGTTCAGTACTGGCTTTCTTCAAAGTGTGGCTGGCCAAACTTGTGATTCCTGAGAGGGGTCTGTTTTACAGGCCTTTTGAAAATGAGGCCCTTGCAAGTAATTCAAGTAAGGCATCCAGAATAATTAGTGAGTCTTAAATTTGTTTCAAACATAGCCTAAATTACTAGTCTTTGCAGATTTGTGCCCTTCATTGCTTCGTTTATATCTCCTACATGTGAGTTTTGTGACAGACCAAAGAAAAACACTCAGTGAAATATCGTGAAAATACTGGCAACACATGAAAAGGTCCTTTCTGCAATGGAGAAAACCCACTTTAACACATCTGTTCTAAACAGGATTTGAAATTAGTTCCTCACAGATAATGGTGTCATTTACCCATACCTGCCAACTGGAAATAACTGAACGTAGGGAAATGTTTAAAACATAATTTGCCTGGGCCATTTTTGAGGAGAAGATCAGATGTGAGATAAATTGTGATACTTAAAACAAAAGTCCCATTTTTGACCTGAGAAGTACAGAGGATGACTAGGGACCGTGTTCCTCCAGAAGGCGTCTCAGAGCCGCAACAGCTTTACTTCTACTTTCAGGAGTTCCTGGATACACATTTTTACTACTGCTAGGAATGTGCAAGTATCCTGTATTCTTTCTTCTCTCTGGCTTATACCTCTTGTCTGTGAAAATGTTTAAGTACTTAATCTTGTCCTGCTGTCATCTGCTACTGAACATGGCTATGCTGGACTCATGTGTCCCTCTTGGGTTTGTTAGCCAGGAACCAAGCCCCACACAGTCCTTTATGATGATTCAGCAAAAGTATAAAAGTTGGAATCCAGAGGATGGTTTGGTGCTGAACTAAAAGAGCTGGATTGCTCTTTCCATGTCAAATGCTAGTTGGCTTCTTTTCTTTCCTTTATTTTCCATCTGGAAAGTCTTAACACTCTTGAGAGAGCCGTGATGGCTGCAGTTCTATCTGCATTACAGGAATGTGCTTTTGAAATGAAGTTCCTGATTGCAACTGCCTACTGTACCTTGCTTTGCACCATAAAATGAAGTTTGAGAGCTGGATTAAATTGGAATGAAGGTAAAGTGGAAAATATTCTGCCTAGAGCTAATATGCATCCAGCCCATGGCACCAGACTACAGCTTGTCTGGCACCACACCTCCAATTCACCTTCATATCCAGAGTGTGGATGTCACTTCCTCAGCATCGACTTTGTTTCTGTTTTGGTCTTACTGTGCTTTCCTACATGTTCGTTTAGATTAGCCTGTGATACAGATCAGTTCCTGTATATCTTGAGGCAAACAGCCATGGAAAAATCCATGAGCCAAGTGTGGGAGAAGTGAAAGGTTTTGTTTTACATTACAAGCTATGTAGTGTGCAAACTCCCATTGGTACCTTCGGTTCTCCTGACTGAATCTAAACCCCACATAAGATTTATTCTGCAAACTGGTGCCCTGAAAGAGAAATTTCATTTCAGGCTTTCATCAACACGAGGTTTTTTGACGCTGGAAATATGAGGAGTGGGAGATGACACATTTGTGTCACCTTTAAGTGAGAGTGAGAGTCATGCTACTCCTGCTGTGCTTGTTCATAACAGAACTGGGAATTGCTTACTTTGTCCCATGTGGAATTTTGTTTATATGATAGAGTGGAAAGGCAAATGTTTCAACATTTTTTTACCAAGTACACTTAATCTCACTTAAATAACCTTCCCTACCCACCAGCCACCTACAGTAGGACTTTGCTCCACTGAAGGATTAGTGTATTGTAGTAAGAAATAAAGCATTTATAGGCAGTGAAAGAGGATTCAAAGTAATTGGGTTTTATGCTTCATTAATTCTTCTTGCTTTCTGTTACCACTTTGTGTAACCTTTTACTAGTAGCAGGATTCATTAGTTGAAGATTAAAATTCTCAATTGCCCTTAGAAAAAAATGTGGGAAGCAAGTCTTCACCTGCAGCTGACATACCTGTGATCTGAGGTAGAATGACTGTATCTTGAAAAAAGGAGAGCTGAGTTTTTCTATTTATTCAGGTTTTGGCCTATTTTCTAACAGTGCAAATAGAAAAGCCATTTTGCTATTTGCATTTTTTTGTAGCTATGCAGAGATGATTTTCATCTTCTTGTCCTCACAAAATGCAAGTTAAACAAAATCTGCTGTCTGTGTTCAACTCTTTGAACTCTTGTGCTGTAGAAGAACAGTCAGATGCTGTCATTTTTTAGTGTCAAATTTAAAGGTTACAGCTATTGTAAGGTTTTTTTGGCGACTATTAAACACCCCATTTTTCACCCTTGAAGAGAATATTTAAAACAGTAGCTAGTGCACATCTGAGTAGAAAGTTATGTGGAAAGTATCTTCAACTAAAACAGCAAAACTTTTTAGGGGAAAGACATTTTGCAAATGTAGCAATACTCTGTTATGCAAAACATGTGGCTCTTTTTCTCTTTTGCAAGATTTAAAGCTTCACATGCCCTTTGTTTTATCCATCAGGATTGTATCTTTGGCTTCTGGCTGCAAACACAAAACACAGGCAAGAATGCAAGGTTGTCATGTGGCACAATCCTGCAGGAAAGCTGTTTTGACCATCACTTCTATCTAAGCAGGCGAAGCAGAAGTAGATAATTTCTGGGAATGTGCCTTGTGTTGCTCTGTAGTCGTGCTTTGTGAGTCTCTGAAAAATGTCACAGGCATCCTTTGAAAAGGGCATTGTGAGCACTGAAAGCTAGAAGGAGGGTGGCTGCTGTACAGGCTGAGAATTTCCAGGAGCTTCTTTTTCACTTCAGTGTATCTGATGCTTGCCAGTTTTTGTGCCCACATCCAACTCCTCTGTATGTTTGTGTTCCGGGATGCAGAACACATGACTCTATGTAGATCCAAAGAGGATGGAATTTGTGCATGGAGATTCCAATAGCATTGCTTTTGCAGGTGCTGAGGTGTTTCTGTGCTCTAGGTCTGTGCTACCACACTCTGATGCAGTTTTTGCTTGGATGTGCAGCCTGCCGGATGCTCGAGCTTATTTCAGAGTACGAGTGTATTTTATCCTCAGACTCCATGAGGGGAATGTGCCGTGGTTCAATTGCAACATGTCACACAATTAGAAATTATTGTGATACAGCAGGCAGTCTCATGATTATCATCTCATTAGGCCTCTCATATCACTAGCTGCATTTTTTTCTAGCCTAAGGTTAGTGGATAAAACGTAGTATTTGTTATTAAACTAAAACGCAGTATTTACTTTCTTGGGAGTCTGTGAGACATTACTTAAAATGAATTCTAAAGGAATTGCTGTTTACTGGGGACAGTTAGTGACTTAAGGGTACAGAACACAGGTTATGCTTTGGCATACCAGTGGTGATCATCGTCTAGACAAAGCTTGTAGTAGCTGGTCTTCTGCATCCAGCACAGCCACCATCACAAAAACCCAAGGATCTTTGAGGTACTGAATTCAGGAAGCGAAGTGCTTGCCACCTGTGAGTTTCTAAGGTTAAGTCATGTCTCTAGACTTCAACATCTCAACCCCAAGATTTGGCCATACATCCACACTTGTGTTTGTGTAGGGTAGCTAAAAATGCTATTTCTGTGTTAGCCTTTACCTGATAGTCTAATCACTTCTCAGTTTAAAAAAAAAAGTTTTATAATACTTGAAAATTATGCACTTCTAGCTTTATTGCATGGCTCTATAATTAATATTTATGTTCATGTTTTCGTAGTTATTCTTATTTCTTATTATGAATCTTGTCAATTTAGTATATGTGTGCTAATTGAAGGAGACCTGTCAGTTGAGGATATAATCAACCTTTGGTTCCTGTTACATACAATAGCTACAGTAGAACATATTAAATGTCAGAAACAAAACAAAAGAAAAAACCAGTTGTATAAATTGTTTAACTGTTAATTGGGAGGTAGGAGCATCTTTCTATGTTTGTCAGAGAAAGGAGAGGCAGCAAGCTGTTGGAACGTGACGGTTACCTACAGGTGCAGTATTGTTCATGACACGAGCTGCTCTGCCATCATGCTGGTGACTTCAGGGGCAGTTCTTCAAGCCTCAGCCATATTTTGTCTTCCACCTAAGGGCTGGGATAGATGAACTGCTGTGCCTGCACGGAGTTTTACTGACTCAGAACCGTTGCAATGTGGCTAGAGAGCTGACATTTCAAGGTTGTAGCGTGTTCTGTTTGAGCTGCAGCTAAACCCATTGCTTTAGCACCCTGAAATAGCTCTTCCTGCTACGTAATGTGTCCCCGTCATTCTCACACCACTGTACATACCAGATCTTTGTAGTGACATTCCTATAGTTTTATGGAATCTATTTAGAGTAACGAAGAAAAAATTCAAATTTACACTTCCCTGACATCTTACGTCTGCTGTTCTGCACATTGGCAACTGCTTCACTTTCAGGCTTTTAAGCTGGAACTGTAATTTCATTTAGGACAAGGAGTTAAAAACATATATGTGGACTGTAACTACTGTTACTCCCAGACTTGTTTAATAAAATGTACAAACCTGTAAAGTCTTTTAAGATCTAAAAATGATAACTTATTTTAATACTCCATAAACCTCTGAATCCGTGCTATTTTCTGGTTCGTAGCGTATAGCACAGCACCTCAAGTACAGAAGCTGCAGCTAGACTTTTAATATACTTAGTGTCATGCTCTGAGAGTAAGACTGGAACACTAAGCAAGTATTGTAAAATAAAAAAAAAAATGTAGAGGACACTTGCAGCTGTCCTCTACATTTTTTCTGTTTCTGGCGTGTTGCACAGAAGTCTGTAACTGGTTTTATTTTAATTTGATCATATACCTATAACTTGTGTCCCAGGAATTATTTGCTGGTTATTTGAATTTGATCTTTTTTCTTGAAGCAAAATTTCAAAGCCTTCAGGCTTTATGTGTTGAAGGAATCTGTACATTTAAGTGGAGAGTCTCATTGTCAGAGGCCTAATAACTGCATCTGCTTTGTTTGTATTTTTAGATATCTGACTGTGTGTGTTTTCCATATGTTTATATGATCTGTGATTAATAAGACATGACTGAGCAATAAAGTTCATTGTGTTAAGGTGGAAATGTGCTGTTTGCCCTTTCTGAAGCTGTAGAAGGAAGAACCATGCTCAGGTGTTTGATAGGCTGTGTTTGGTCCTTGATCCCTGCCATGATAAAAGAATTGCAAGAGAAAAAGTTGGAAGAGAAACATAATAATTCAGGGGAGTAAAGTCTGATATGCAATATGAGTTTCTTCCCTTCGTGTTCCCACAGTTGTCTTAGCTTCATTCTTACTTGTTGTCTGGGAATGGTCTCTCCTTTTTGTGACTCCATACCTTTCCCACCCATGGCACTCTGGAAAGTTATCAGAGGAGTTTGCAAAGGCCGATTTTCCATGCAAGAAACAGGCATGAAATCTGGTCCACGAATGCATGGATCAAAGGGTTCCTGGTAGAAGTTCCTTGTCTCCCTTTTCTTCTTCAGTTTGGAGGTGGTATAATCCTGATTGTAATGAAGCTTTGCCTTTTTTTATTTTTCATTTCAAGATTTAGGTAATGTCTTTTGAATGCCAAGAGTTAATGGTGGTGGATGGAGCAGATTATACCTTAGTTGTATTTGCTGTAAATGTTTTTTGACACAAAGCCGTAGCCATAGTCACCCACAGATCTGATAACTGTTACCATGGGTGACAATTTCCATTTTGCTCCTACAGAGGATGAACCTTGTGAGAAATTTCACATATGTAAGATTTTAAATTAACTCAATGTTGGGCCTTGAAAATATCTTAGTCCTTTCTGCCAATAATTTCATGTTTACTGTGACAAACCTATACCTCAGGCTTTTCACACAGTTAATGAAAATATTAAACTTCAGCTGCATCATCAGAGAGATACTGCTGTACTAGAGTTACTGACAGTCGTGCTGAAAGTGGGCTCTGGTGAGCTGAAAGCAGCTCAGCTGGTGAGTGTCTCCATGGCGAGCCGAGGCAGGGTACCACAGTTCCCCCTGCCTGTGTGCTTCAGCAGCCAGGGCAAGCCCAATGCAGGTAGCTGGAAAGTGGCTCTTTTTGGGAAAAACAGCTGCATGAGCCAGTAGGCTGTGCAGGTTCAGAATGTTGACCCAAGAGAAGGGCTGGCTCTCTGAGGCAGGGTGTCAGGGAGGCAGGACCTCAGCTCTGGCTTCCACAGCAGCCTGGGACTCACCAAACAATCCAGCTAACGGGAACTTCATTTGGCTGTGTTCTGTGCCATGTTTCTGTTGATTGGAATAGCTGGGCAGTGGGGAAGACTCTGAAAAGCTGCAGCACCGTGTCTGTAATGCCGTGCTTTGGCAGTGCTGGCAACAGTAGCAACGTGGAAAGGAGCCTTTCTTCTGTTTGGGTCTAGGAACACTCGTAATTCTTCAGTCACAGTAACATTCTCATTGAAGGGTGTCACTGAAGAGCAAGCTTCATTTGTTTGAGTGCCAGAGATGTGTTTCTTACCTTCATAAATATATTTGGATTGACTTTTTTAGGTCCATCTTAATTTTTAATTTTCTGAGTTTGTGTATTTTTGGATTTGAATAATCAAAATCTAGCAGTTGTGGCTTCTTTTCCTGTCCTTGATACTCATATTTTAGGCTTAATCCAAGGTCATTTACCAATGTTGGGGTATGGTATCTGCAAGAATTCTCAAGTATGATCAGGTCTGTGTACTGGATGAGAAGCTCCTCAGAGCTGCAAATGGAGAAAAGGATGCTGATGGAGATCTCTCTTCTCTCAGCTGTGTATTCTCCAGCCCCTTTTCATATTTCTGCAGCATGCAGCAGCTCTTAGACACTGCCCCACTGGCAAGATGACAACCCCTTCTGTGCATGTGACCCAGTTTTTTAATACCTTTTTCCTCCATGCTGTGAGAAATGCTTTTTGAAAGTGGGGTGAAGATGATGGGAGGAAGAGAGTGCTAACTGCCTTGCTCTGTGGTTCAAGTTCTGTGTCTCTTACCAAATCCTACGGGTGGGAGCCCCACCCTGAACCGACAGCGGAAGTCATCGAGCCTATTTGCAGCACTTTATCTCATCTTTTACGAAAGCATAGTAAACAAGAGAGAGAAACCAGAATTTGGTTGAGAGCAGGGGTGAATAGCTGCAGCAGAAGGTCTTCTGCCATTCTGGATTAAATCAGCATGTCTGAGGTTGGGTTTGGACATGACACAAGCTTCGCTGTCATAGCAAAGGAAGGTTTTTCCTTTCCCTTAGGAACAGGTCTAACTGAAGAGCAAAGTATTTTACTCAGTATTCTGAATTTAGCTGTAGCCTTTCTACAAACATTGTGTGTTGTCTTACCAACTGATTTGCAGTTCAAATATCTTGTTGTCTGTGATGAGGTAGGTACTATGGCCAAGGAAAGCTCACATGCTGCCTCTGCTCTGTCAGTCTACAAGTCTGATAGCCTCGAGTAGTGATTTACTGATTATAGAAGGCTTTGCAGCCTCTGCTTCCCACAAGACACTTGAGCTATGAGTATCTGTGCAGATCCTTTCACCTTTCTTTCTTCCCTGTGTTTGGTTCCGTGCAAACCTCAGTGTTTCTCTCAGCTGCATAAGCAAATGCAGGGTATACGGGTATTTTGACCTCTTTTTGTCAGCAGCTGGGTCAGTCCCCTTCCCCTGCTGTGTTTCATTCTTAGAGTGTCTCAGCCTAGTTCTGATTTCACTTATTTCTCGTGCTAGATAACAGGAACTTGGACATCTTCATATGAATGTCTTTGAAAGCTTTGCACAGCTAAAATCTGCTTTTGTACACTGCAGGGTGTACCCTGAACAGAAATGTTTGGGCCATTTTGCCCAGCTTTTTGTCTCTGCTGTTAGATTGAAGATTTGGGTTTGATTCCTGAGTCTTGATCCAGTCTGTTGTATGTAGCAGCACCAGACTGATGCTTTGCTTTGCTTTTTGTGTCTCAAGGCCAGGCTGGATGGGACTTTGAGCATCCTGGTCTAGTGGAAGGTGACCCTGCAGCCATAGCAAGGAGGTTGGAACTACATGATCTTTAAGGTCTCTTCCAACCCAAACCATTCTGTGGTTCTGTGATTCAGTCACACTTCCATTCACATCTGCAAAATGTGACTTGGACCGGGGGAACACTCAACTCAGGCACTGCAGTTCTGGACCCCGTTTCATATGAGTTAATACATTGCTTTGATGTGAAGATTAGCAACTTTCATCTCTGGGCTTTGTATGGAAAGGTGTGGGTCGATGTAGATGGGGTTTGGGGGGTCAGATGGAAGGACACAGTGGCAATGTACAGCTGCAACATTTTTGAAGCAGGGTGGAGGCAACAGAACAGTTGCATCAGAACAGTTGATCTGCAGGGAGATTTGTTGTGGTAGCTGAGGGTGTGACCACAAAGATGTTCATTCTTCAGGAATTCTGGAGATGAAGCATCACAATGTTCCACAACAGGCAACAGAGAGACTAAAGAAATAGGATGTATGTGGTAGGAATTTCATGAGATCCTTGCTAGCCAGCCTGTCTGTGGCAGCAAAATCAAGTCCTGCTGTCAGTCATCTAAAGGTGAGGGGTAAAACTCATCCTGCTAGCAGCAGATGTTACAAACTGCCACAGTTGTCCAAGTGGGACAAAAATGTGTACAGCTCAGTGGAGGGCACCTGCTGGGCTGTGCTGTCCCAAGCCCTATTGATGATGCTATTGTCCCATCTGTCACTGAGCCTTTTTTAGTGCTTGTTGGGCCATTTGTAACACCAGGCTGTTTTCCTGTGGTGGATGGGGCAGTTTGAAGACATGGGGGGCCATGGTTCAGCAGAGTGGGGGCTGCTGCTGCAGTGCTGGCCTTAAACTCAGCCTCTCATTTCTGACTTTGTCTGGCAGGGCAGTTGTGCTCAGCTTTGCTGATACTATTATTTGTGGAGCTGTGCTGTAAACCAGCATACCAATCCAGGTTAAAAGAACTCTTTCAAAACAACTGTGATCAGAGTCCACAGACCGTTTTGTCAGCATAACCAAGGGCTGACATGCTTTGTCCCAGACCTAGGTACAGGAACAAGGGCAGAAAGTGTAACTGCAGGTTGCTGAGGCTGAAAATACCATGTACATGTCATGTAGAAATAAAATCAAAAGGCAGGCAGGAGGTAACCTAACTGAAATTGGGCATTGCAGAAGTTACTTTTGCATTCTCAACTATTTCTTTTTGCATACAGTGAAAACAGAAACTCAACAGCTCATACAACTGTAGTTTGGCAAGTTTGGTGGTTTTTTTTCCTCTGGCAGCACTCTGTTCTCATCAGGGCTCACTCAAAGTTAGCTGGATAGTTAGATCAAGGATTCCAGTTAAGTTTGGAGAGGGGCAAGTGCCGTGGGGAGGTGCTGGAGATATTTTGTGGCAACAGTTCCACAGTAGAGCTCCCTGTGCAGTACAATTGGAGCATCAATGGCAAGGCAGAAACAAGCGGGAGATGGAAAAGAGATCATTACTTAAGCTGGATCTTCCAGCAGACTAAATATTTGTTGAAATGCTTCCCAGGGAATTTGGGGTGTTAAATGTGTTTTTGCACTTCTTAGGTTTAGTAAGGCACTTGAAACAGCCTTACCTGATGTTTTTGGAAGCAAGCTGGGACTACTTGAAGCTGCCTATGCAACTTGTGAGGGAACAGTATTGGAATAAAGGCTTGGTGTCAGACTGGGAGGTTGTGTTGAGCAGGGTTGTTGAGTGGGATGGGAAGGGAGAAAATCAGTGTTTGACATGATTCAATATTTTCAGTGATTTGATGTAAACAAAGGAACAGTCTGCATGTTTATTAAGCTCCAGGTTAGTAGGCTGGGGGGAGGACGGGACTGGGACTCACAATGTTTGGAGAAGCCAAGAACTATGGAATAAAATGAAAGAAAAAGGCAGAATATCTACTTTTTGTAATGCCTAGTTCGTGGCATGAACTGAGAAGAGTGGCTGGCTTGGTACCGGCGTGGTTTGGTTGAGGCAAGCATAAGTGAACGCTGTGCATTTCATGTACACAAGAAGGCAAACTGGCTGGGACATGTGACTGAGAAGTGTTACTGAAGAATCATTTAACTCTGTAACAGCCAATAAAGCCTAGGCTGCAGTATGTACCCAGTTCTGGACACTAGGCTTCAGCAAAAATGCAGCTCAAATGGAAGGAGTCCAAAAGAGACTAAACAAGCAAAGGTCTGGATAATGTTCTGTGCAAGGGAACATTGAAGCAACTGGCTTTGTTCATTTTATATAACAGAAGATTGTAGGAGAACCAAAGTTTTCAAAAGGGATAGATGCAAAGAGGAAGAAAATAAATTGTTCTTTGTAATGTTTGCAGGTAAGGTGGGGAACAAAGAGTATAAATTGTAGAAAGGGAAATATAAGTTAGACATTCAGAAGGGTTTTTAAATAGTAAAAACATCTATGCACTGGGATAATTTCTCTGCAATAATATTGCATTTTTCATGAGAGGCCTCCAAGAACAGGTTAGACAAACTACTGTAAGGAATAGTTTAGTGTATTTTATGCATGTTGAGCAGTCAGAAAGCATCAGGTGACTGGAGTTGCCTCACCCCATACCCTCTGTGGTTATATCTGATGCTTCAGGTACTAAGGGCTGTGGATGGAGTGGGAATGCTGCCCCACGCCCACCTGGTTCGCACAGGTTCTGCTCCACCAGCTCAGCCACTCATTCACATACACGGCCAGAACGAGCCACCAGAGCTGATATGGCTGAGCACGGTAGAGCTTTATCAATATGGGTAGTTTTGAGTGGAATGGATAAAGCAGCACTCTGGTGAGTGAGCCAGATGGGTTATGAGGCACAGGAATAGTTTTGCAGGGATCAATGCTAAGTGGCTGGGAAGGGTAGTGGTAGGAGCTGGAAAAAGGGCATTTCTGCACTGTGGGTCTCCTTTAGAGCTCACCCAGAGCCTTATTGCTTCCGAGTTCTTCACAGGATTATATTTTTCCTTTTTTTTTTTTTAAATTTGCTATAGTAAAGTTAACAGAGTTGTTCTACAGCTCTGGGCTAAGTAGTCATTTCAAAGCCAAAAAATGTGCAAGGCTTAGTTAACTACAAATGGAGTATGATTTTACAATAAACAGCCTATTCTGACATGTCAGCCTCATCCTAGATTGCTGAGGGAAGCAGCGAAGGATTTGTGCCCTCTTGACATTTTCAGAGGTCGAATATGAAGTCCTCTGTCATGTTGCCAGCCCAGAGAGCTACATCCCAGTGCACGTTTCCAGAGGACTAGTCATGAGAGACTGAAATTGTTCTTTACGAGATTATTCCTGTAGCAGCTCTGCATTACTTACTGTTAAATGTATATGTGTTTTTCTTTTTTCCTACTCAGAGATTCTTTTCTTGCTTTTTTCTTCTGTATGCAAGAGTTTTCCTGGACTACCTGTGACACCAGCTGAACTCCTGCATTTTTCTGACCATTAGCTGTGGTCAGGGAAATGTCACTTAAAGTTCATCTGCTGCCTCATACTGACAGCAGAGGTAGGCAGGAAGGAGAGAGTAAAGAATTACTGCCGTGTCTGCACATTCTGGTAGAGAGCTTTTGAAGACTCAAGATGAATCCTGCTTTGCTTGTCTCCAGGGTAGATGTTTATGCAGATTTAAATGTTGCTTGCTATCTTTGCCCAAGTGGACCTGAGCTTTTATTTCACTTTTCCATGATACGCACACAATGAAAGGAAAGCATGTTCAGGTTCAAGCATGTGTGTATTCACAAGCAGCTCATGCGACTTGAAAAGAGTATTGTTTGTTCCTTGCTCTTCAACGAAGTGCCACGGTCAGACTGCCCAGGACGCCTCCTTGCAGGCATCAGCTGAGGCCTTCTTGGTGCCTCAGCTAGATGGGAAAGTTTTTTTCATTACTTTGTAGTTGCTGCAAAACAATATCCCTACCATACGTCTTTGGTTTATCTCAAAGTGCATTTCACAGCTTGTGTAACTTTCTCTGGTGATTTCTCTCCATAACCAGATTTATGAAACTCATCTGAACAGGACCTATTTGGCCCCTGTTGTAGGGTCTATATACTCACTCACTATAGTTTTCAGTTATTGTTAATTTATTCTACAATTTATTCTTCATTCACTTCTGTAGTCCAATTCCCGTCTATGATGCCTGGCGTGTTCAGAATTCCTGCCATGTGGACTGAATTCTACTTCTTACCCCATTGATGTGAACCTAGAGGGACTCTCTGTATTTCACAGGATGTGTCTTAACGCTCTCTGTGGCTACTTCATTCCATTCTGTAGGAAAGGGCTTGGAAGGCTCCACATATATTAGAAGTAGTTTCTTACATTGCATTTATGCAAGGGCTTTTATTTTTTAATAGTCTTTTGAGACTTCATTATGAACTTACCTTTGAGAACTACTTAATCACTGGTCTTAGGTGAAAAATAATATGAGCAGACTATATTTCCCAGGACCTAGATGCAATACTTTGGGGTTACTAACTATGAGCTTAGTTTTCTGTCTTCAAAAGACTTGCAACTTATCTTTAAAGCTGAGATTCTTTAACTTTTCTGTTTAGCTTGATGGTAATTCAGACAGTTTAAAATATGAGTATTTCAGAAATATGAAAAGAAATTATTATGCTCCCTTCAGCTAGTTCTTAATACAAATCACAGTGTGGTCGTTTTTAAAAAAACAAGCTACTTGCAGCTTCAGGGAAACTGTGAGGAGCTGCTACACCCTCTCTCTCTGGTTTTACTGTGACGTGAGCTTTGTGTGCTCCAGAGGAGCCAGGCAGAGTGAGAGATTCCTCCAGGGTTAGTGTGGTCCTGGACAGCAGAGGATCAGTTTCTTAAAACCTGATCCATTTTGGCTCTGGTTTTAAACAGGGCCCGAGGGGGCAAGGAGGTCTGTTCTATGGAGAGGTGAAGCTAATTCCTCAGGTTGTGGTTTTCTGTCAATAGACAGATGTACTTTTCTCTCCAAGTGTTCCTGTTCTTGCGGTAATTTCTCTTACAGGGAGCAATATATGTGTCCTGTGGACCTGCAGGATTTGCAGCCAGTCCTTGCATGTGTACAAAACACCGGTGCAGATTAAGGAAAGACTTGCAGCTTCCTTTGACATTAAAAGATAGTAAAGGGGATTTACGGTTCATTTGCATTGTCCCCCATCCTTCCAACCATTTGATGTAACTTCAGAGTTTCAGAGTGTTTTCTTCCCGTAAGGGTCCTGTGTATCATACTATGTGTTGAACCTTGTAAAAGGCATTATTTGAGGGGCTGGTTTTGAATCATGTTCCTGGACCCAGCTTTGGGAGCAGTGGTTAGTTTGACCAGAAGTGTACCTGTGTTAGACTCTCCAGTGGCCCACAAAAATTTCAGATCAGTTCCTGTGTCCCGGTGCTGTCAGAGTGTGGCAATTCCCATTGCTTTGTACCAGCTGGAGATCTGCCTCAGTGTGTTGGAAGATGCAGGAGGCAGTTGCTGCGGTGCGTTTGTTGACTTAGTTGGCCTGAAGGGTTGTGCAGTGAGAGAACTTCCATCATTCTAATTCATTCACTAAATGTTTTTCCTCTCCACAGCTCTGAAAAGTCCAGCTGCATTTCATGAACAAAGAAGGAGTTTGGAGCGGGCCAGGGTAAGATGCAATATAATCTTTAGTGTTTTGGGAAAGTCAGGAATAGTATGTCTTGTGTTTTGGGTATCCTGTAGCTGCTAATGAGATGCAGAAGGGAATTGTTCATATTCTGGATGTAATACAGCTTTCTGTAGTCAGAGATGTATTGGGTGGGGTGTTCTGCAGCTTGCATGTGGTGCTGGTTAACCCTCAGTGAACGAGTTGTGCCTAAAAGCCATTGACTATGGTGGCTGGATCTTCCCTAGAGTCATCTTTCTGGAAGTGACTGATACTCTTCCTCACTGTCCATGCACTTGGCATTTTTATTTTTATGGTGTCTGTTTCGCTCTTAATTGCTATTAAATGCTCTTATCATGTGGAGCTCAGTTCCAACCTTGAGGAAAGTTTCTCTGTTACCTGCACATGCAATTGTTTATCTAGGAGACTAGAACTTCAAAATTGAATAGAGAGGATCCCCCCCAAAATCTCGTGACACTGAAATCCCAGACTTCTGGCTCTATAGAAAGAGGAAGCCAGGCATCACACTTCATGTGCCACCTTTTCTAACCAGGGAGTTTCTTGGTAATTTCTGTTCCTCAGAAGGCATCTGGGGCTGTTTTTTTCTGATTAGCCTACAGTGGAATGAAACTTGTTATGACTAAGTTTTGTTTTAAAAGTGAAAGCAACATAAGCAAAAAAAACCCAGCTGTGATTAAGACCTGTAAGGGAGGCCCTTTAAACTGTGGAAGGATTTGAACAGGGGATTTTGCATTAAGACCAGTGACCAAAGGGCTTTTGCTTATTTCTCCTCTTTTTTTCCTAAAACTTTATTAAGTTAATATTTTTATGTGGGCAGTTGAGCAACTATGGTGCAGTTTTCTGACTGACTTTAATACTTGCTTTCTCTGAAGGCCCATCCTGATGGCCAGTCCTTACCAGTCTATTACCCACTGCTTCCAGATTCCCATTCCTCAGCTGTGTAAAGAGTAATGTGTTCAGCCTGTTGGGATCATCTCCGTACATTGCTCTGTAGCACATTCTCCAAAGACAGAGCTAAAAGCAGCTCTGGAAGTGAAATAAGCTTTGTCACAGCATTTAGATTCTGCCCCCCAAGGGACTGCATGGGGTCTTCAGCTTAACAAATAACATATCTTTAATCAAATTAAAGAGTATGCCCCAAACCATAAGTCAGCCCTGAATGTCGGTAGTACATGAAAGTATTTTCTGTGAACAGTGGAACCCCAGTGCACTTATCTTTAATGTAAAAAGAAATCTCATGGATGTTACCCTGGCACAAGTCAGTGGTGGTGCATACAACGGGAAAAGAGGACTTCTCCTGAGGAAGTCCTTCCCAGTTTCCGTTCTGTGGGGCAGCATTGCACAGTTGACTGAGGTAATTACACTGGAAGGTCATCTTCAGAGTAAGCTCATTTTCTGGGCGCTCTGGGACAGGAGATAGGCCCCTTCTCCATTCTGTGCTTATTTAGATCTCAGTAGCAGCTAAAGATGGTTGTTTCTTTTCATTGTGCTGTTCAAGATTACCTCGCTCCTGTGTCTGATCAGCTGAAAGTGGTTCTTGCTTGTTTGTTTTTGCTACAGACAGAGGACTATCTGAAACGCAAAATCCGGTCTCGGCCAGAGAGATCAGAGCTGGTTAGGATGCACATTCTGGAAGGTATGGCACGTGCTGAACGCGGAAACACTGAAAATAAACTTTATTGTAACTACTTTTCTAGCAGCTTTCTGTTTTGCCACTGACCTCCAAAGCTTCCTTTCATTTGGGAGCAGGCAGAAGATCATGCCTGTTTGCATGATTCCTTGGGAGGGATTCAACTCTGCTTGCCTGGAGATTATTGTCATAAGGACCTGTTGTGTGAATTCAAGTTGTGCAGTTTTATGTGGCTGAGCAACAATGAAATAGAATGACCATGGACTGCTCTTCTACTAAGGGAAGACACTGTAAAATGTCCAAGAGGGAGTGAGGCAGATTTGATCTGATTAGTAATGAACCTCAGCTTCAGAGAGGGAGTGCTGTGCTGCTGCTGAGCACCAAGCTTGGGGCACAACCAGAGGGAAAAGATGAACGAGAATTGGGTGACATCAGTTTAAGAACAGTGAATTTGTCACAAGGGCCACTGTAGTTATCTTTATAACCTAAATATATATAGTATGTGTCATATGTCTTTATAGTGCATATCTATTGTTCTCCATCACCTATTTTTCTGCACAGTTATCTACTGTTACCTTTCTGAATAGAATTAAACTGCTGAAGGGTGTGGGTTGACCATTGTTGGATTGATGCTATTTTATTTACTTTGCCCCAAACAGAGACCTCAGCTGAACCCTCCTTGCAGGCTAAGCAGCTGAAGCTGAAGAGAGCCAGACTGGCAGATGACCTCAATGAGAAGATAGCACAGAGGCCAGGGCCCATGGAGCTGGTGGAGAAGAACATCTTGCCTGTGGAATCAAGCCTGAAGGAAGCTATTATTGGTAAGGTCAGATGAGGATCCTTGTGGAGAGCATTTCCCACATGTGGCTGTGATTACCTATCAATCCACCTGCATGTCTAAGGGAGTGCAATCCCATGGCTGGTCTTGTTTTCCTGGCCCAGAATCACAGGCTTTCAGCCCAAGGATCTGGAAAAGCAGATCTCCCTCTGGCCCAGATAATGCTATGGAGACGTTAAATCATAGGGAATGTGGACATTCCGGAAAAATGTGAAAGTAACTGTATGCCCTAAAGACTTGAAAGACTGTTGAAGATTGTATTCCCTAGATTGTCTCCTTAAAATCTCTCTCTCAGTATAACATGTCAACAACATGGTCAGGCAGAACTCACTGACTTAGATCAGGAGGGGAGACAGAATATAAACAGGTGTGATGAAACAAAAGATGTCTGTGAACTCGAAAACTTCAGAGGATTCAACCCCTTTAAAAATAAACCAGAACAGATGTAAATCATGCCAGTGCCATTCCGAGGGTTGAAAGGAATGCTGAGGAATAGCCTTCCCACTGCCTCAGCAGTGCTCTTTCCCGTCTCCCCAGACTGAGCAGTCTGTGTGTCTGTGGTTATTCATCCCCTCAAACACGCACACCTACTGTAAAGACAAATGGGACACAACTGTGAGCAGGATGGAATACTTTCCATAAAAAAGGAAAAAGACGGTGTTGTGGGAGAGCCTGGCTTCACTATTGAGCAAGAAGTAGTTGAGGAAGGGTGAACTTGTCAACTGAAGCATAAGAGATGTGGCTTCCTTCTGACTGGGCAAAGTACATCTCTGGATTCCTCTTGATTTTAGGTGAGGTGCAAATGACAGTATTTCCCTGCTTAGCAGGATTAATTTGAGAAAATGTAGTCTAAAAAAACATTGTTACATTACAAATGTACACTCATGTGAATTTATCTACTGGGCGTGTAGATGGACAGAAATGCTAATAGCAGCCAGGGCCACCACTTAATCCGTAGCCCTTGTTGCTTGTAAGACTAGAGGACAATTTGGGATTCTGTCTTCCAAGACAGAAGAATCCAGGAGAGATTCTACCTTCCACCATACAGGAGGAACACCAAAGAAACTGTGGCTCAACCTTATACTGTCCAGTCTTTTTCTTTGGTGCCAGATGATAGTGAAATAAGCCATGCCACAGAGCTGGGTTTGGGCAGACCTAAGTACTTCTTCTTACACTCACTGATCTTGCCTGGCTAAGAAGCAAGAGAAGTGGTTCACCCCAGTCTGCATCATTTTATTCTACTGATAGATAGTGAATGTAAACACTTAAACCTGATCCAGGTGGGACTCTGTTCTCTCATTTTAGCTGGTGCTTTAAGCACAGCTCTCTCCATGTCATCATTGTCTTTGTGAAACATCTAGTGTCAAGCGAAATCATTTCTTATTCCAGTTTACAGACCAGTTGATGTTTGTGTTTTTAGTTGGACAGGTGAACTACCCAAAGGTTGCAGACAATTCCTCCTTTGACGAGGACAGCAGTGATGCCCTCTCCCCAGAACAGCCAGCCAGCCATGAGTCCCAAGGGTCTGTCCCATCGCCGATGGACTCCCGGATTTGTGAGCCTCTCCCTAGCACCACTGGCACATCACTAGCTCAGGTGAGACTGTGGAGGCCTCCTGCAGTGCCCTGGAGCTTCATGCTGATTTGTGGCAGAGGATCCTAAAAAGTGAGACTAAGGCTTTCCTAAGAGGTGTAGTCTGTGAGATTTCACTAGGGATCTGAGCTCTGTGTGGTCTCAGTCACGTCCTCCTCTGGTTATTCAGAAACCCTCATGGTGGTGCCATGTGGGGAAGGAGGCAGCCATTGCTTGGTGATACAGCCTGTGTGCAGCTGATCCCAGCAGGCAATGCTGGGAGATATAGGTGTGAGATTTTGATTCCTTTTCTGCCCTAAGAAGTTGTGCTGCTTCTCAGGGACAACTGAAGCAGTGGGTTAAAGGAGTCTGATTAAAGATTTGAAACCTGTGCTCCTTCCTTCTAAGTGGACAGTTCCTACACTCTATTAAACTATTTCCCTCCTCTTGTGTGTATTCACGATGCCTTTTTCTGTCCCTGCAGGGTTCATCCCAGTTGCAGATTAGCGCAGACTCCAGTGAAACTCTTTTCCTACCTGAGCAGCCACCTCCGCCACTGCCACCTCCACCTCTTCTGCCCCCTAGTCTTACCAATGGAGTGGCTCTTACTGCTGCCAAGCCCCCACCAACACTCATTAAGGTACTGTTTTGGGTGATGTCTTCATTGTTGTAGACTGAAAGAAGATAAGGTGGTTACTTTTAAGCAGGTTTGGAGCTGGAAGTACTAGATTAACAGTTGCAAAGGAAGGAAACGTTTCTCATTAGTGTATTCCTCTGACACTAATTGTAACATATTTAATGGGATTTTCTGCTCCGTGGAAAGCAGAATTCACCTTCTATAAAATGAGTGCTGAATGCAAAACGTTTTGAAACAATCAGTGTTATCTATAATTAGAGTCAATAAGTCTGCACTGGATAAGCAGATGATCTGATGTGCTGGGAAAGGTGACCTGCATTATGGTGCAGTGTAAGCTGCTGCCGGTGCTGTGTCCGTAATGTTATCTCAGAGAAGCATGGAAAGACCCTGAGGTGAACAAACTAGAGAATTTCAAAATTAAAGTCCCAGTCTGTGTTCTGGTTTACATGGGATGTTATGTTATATCAATGTTTCTATTCTTACTTGCTTCCTCCTTTTCTTCTGAATAGCAAAGCCAGCCCAAGTCTGCTAGTGAGAAGTCTCAGCGCAGTAAAAAAGCCAAGGATTTAAAGCCTAAAGTCAAGAAGCTTAAATATCATCAGTATATTCCCCCGGACCAAAAGCAGGACAAGGGAGCTCCTCCCATGGATTCATCCTATGCCAAAATACTGCAGCAGCAGCAACTCTTTCTCCAGCTTCAGATCCTCAACCAGCAGCAGCAGCACTACAACTATCAGACCATCCTGCCAGCCCCACCAAAGTACGGGTCCGCAGTGGCAGCTCTCTTAGGAAGCGCTTGCTTCCCCAGCACTGTTACCAAAGACGTGGTGTCCTGGGTGTGAGGGGTGGCCACTGGGTGTGACAGGTGTGACACACTTGGTCTTGTAGGTTCGAGAGGGCCTCAAAAAGAGGCGGTGCAAGATGAATCAGACAAAAGCAGCTGAAGTGAGTCGGTTGGCACAGTAAGGGGCATGGATATAGCCGAGAACACTGGTGTGCTTCAGTGTGACCCGGCTGTTTCTGAACGTGTTTGACACTGAGGGCTTCTGGTGTCTTCCCACTGTGATTTTGATGTCTGTGTTCTTTTTTTTCCTGCAGGCCTCCAGGAGAGCAGCAGAGTGGTACCAGTGCCCCTACCGTACGCAATCACTCTGCCACAGTCAGCAGCACATCTTCAGTATCCTCTGGTTCTAGTGGGCTGATGAGACAAAACAGTAACTCTGCGGTGGGCAAGCCTGGCCCTCTCCCTGCCAACCTGGATGAGATGAAGGTAAATGTCCTGTGAAGCCGCAGAGACCCTTTTTGCCATTGTCAGTGGACAGTACCAAACGATGTTGCTGCCCCAGAGTAGGGCTGAGGTGGACTGACAAGAGTAGTGATAGCAGCTGGGACTGCTACCCCCCAGTCTGTACCTGAGGTGCAAGTTTGTTGGCCTGCAGGAAGATCAGTTTAGTCCTTTGTCTCGTAGCTCTGGTAGCTGTTGATAGTTGTTTACTTAGAAGTGTATGTTCTCTTAATGTTGCCCTCTTTTTTCGCCGTCTGTCAGGTAGCAGAGCTGAAGCAAGAGCTGAAGTTGAGGGCCTTGCCTGTCTCGGGCACAAAGACGGACCTAATTGAGCGTCTCCGAGCTTACCAAGAGCAGAACGGTGCAGCCGGCCAAACAACCCCCACTCCCAAGCCCAGCACAGCAGCTGTCCTCCCTAAAGCTGCCGAAGTGGTGGTGGCCTTCCCAACTGCCAGGCTGAGCACAGGGCCAGCCCTGGTCACCACTGGCATTGCACCAGCAGAAGTAGTTGTGGCCACAGTTACTGGTGGCGGCGTGATGAAGTTTGGGAGCACAGGCTCAACTCCTCCTGTTTCTCCAACTCCTTCTGAGCGCTCGCAAATGAGCACAGGGGACGAGAACTCGGCCACTGGAGATACCTTTGGAGAGATGGTGACTTCACCTCTGACCCAGCTCACCTTGCAGACATCTCCAGTGCAGTTCTTGGTGAAGGAAGAAAGCTCCAAGTCCGCCTCCTGCAGCATAAATGTGGCAGCCAGGTCAGAGCGGTGTAGCGCTGGTAACAGCAGAGATGCAGAAGTTAGGGACAAAGACCAGATGCTGCAGGAGAAGGACAAGCAGATCGAGGAACTCACCCGCATGCTGAAACAGAAGCAGCAGCTGGTGGAGATGCTTAGGCTACAGCTGGAGCAGGAGAAGCGCTCTCAGCAATCACAGCCAGCCCCAACAGCCGCGGGAGAAGGAACAGCCCTCGCCTCCAAACCAGGAGCATTCGGCACCCAGGTCAAGAGTGAAAACGGTTTCCTGAGTTGCCAGTCTGTGAAGCAATCCAGTGGCCAAACAGACCAATTCAGCCCTGCACCAACCGCTAGCCAAATGGACACTTCGAATCCAAGCCCAGTGCCAAAGAAAGCCGTGATAGTGAAGCAGGAGGTGCCAGCCGCGGAAGTAGAGCCACCGTGCCAGTCCCACAGCCCGCGGCTTTTCCTTGGCCAGCAAGGGAGCGCCCTGAGCGACCTCATCAAGGGCACCCCTCCCCCCACCCTCATCACTGACTCCACAGGGACCCACATCGTCCTCACCGTGACCAAGCAGAGCACTGAGAGGCAGGGCCTCTCTACCCACGGAAAGGCAGGGAGCAGCTGCCCACCCTTGCAGGTAGGCAAGGGTTGGATCCCATCACTGCTGCGGGCATTTGGGTTCCTCTCTCCTCTTCCCACTGCAGTTACCATAGGATGACTTAATGGGGTGGAAATTCAGTGCAGTAAATACTGAAAGGGCTGAGTTGCTCGCTACGGTGGCTGCTAGATCGTGGCTTTGTAAAACAGCAGTGTAAGCAGATCTTCAGCAAAACGACTGGAATTTGACAATGGTGACCTGTGTACAGCAGTGCACGATTGGCTCTGTGCATCGCAGGCTGTTCAGCATTCTTCCAAACACATGGTTCTGCCTTTTGTCAGGCAGGACCTCAGGCTTGGATGACAAGAGTTTGCTGCCACAGTTCACTAGTTTTTGAAAGAACAACTATGCCCGTGGTAGTAAAATGAGCAGAGTGTATTTCACCTCTTGTCCTTTACTGTAGAGATCGTAGTTGGAGTGATAGATGGGTCATCTTATCTACCAAGAGCTGAAATCAGACCCTGGGAGCAGACTGTTTGCTTTTTGGCTGCTCTTTGTTTTAATGCGTGTCAGTATTTCAGTGTTAACAGAGTCTTTCATCAGAAATGATTTACTGTTCCCCTGCTGGCATGAGCTCAGCACTTAACAGAAGTGTTCCGAGTGTTCCTTCCAGGAAGGGATAAATATGCCCAGGTTTTATGGCATATGTCAAACCCCAGCACCTTCCATGACATCAATGATAATTTTCATTCTCTGCTGATACATTTCTTGCACTTTCTGCAGAGCAAGTGGCAGTGTCTGCCATCAGGGACAAGCACTGAGCAGGCTATGTTTGCTGTATAGCAGGTGAGATGTTGGCAGCTGTCTAAACATCAGCATCCAGTGTCATCCTTGATACCCCAGAGTATCTCACCTGAACTCCACCACTGCTCCACAAGAGCACAGCTCCTTGTGTCAGGTCTGGCAGCCCTCGAGGCATGTCATGGGTAGCCCAGGGATTTAGGCTGGTACTACCTCCTCTCATAGGACTCTGAACTGCACCCAATCTGATTTCTCTGCTCAGTGAAAGAGAAGGATTGAATTTCATAAAGAATAAAGAGTGGCGAAAAACAAACTTATAAATCCTGTAAGAAACCTAAGGTCTGTGTCCATGTCATGTCTGGGGAATAACCTGCTATGGATACCCTTTCCTTTCCAGAGCGTACAATCATCACCCGCTAAACCTTCCAGCCAACCGCCGTGTCAGGTACCTACAAACACCCCTCAGCAGCCCACGCAGCAGCAGCAGCCCAGAGGACCAGACCAATCTAAGGTAGCTCACTGCCTGCTCACTTTTCTCCCTTGGTTTCGTTTGCCTGCTGCCAGTGTTTGTACCCATAGGCAGATACCAGTGGGTGTTGTCTGTGGATTAAAAATGACGAGGGGCCGGAGTGGGCAGCCTTGATTCACAGGGATGTCCCAGATTCTTGAAGGAGTGCTGCTGAACAGAAAAGGTGGCTGCTGCATGGAGAGAGGGTGATGTGGGCAGAGTGCCTGGTGCTGAAGGGGCATGCGAGCTCAGAGGGGTAAACAGGCTGTGACCTTTTAGTCTCTAGTAGTGCTGAGCATGCTGTAATTTCCATTCCCCTGCCTTGAGCATGCCAGTTAATCACCTCTTTGTGAAGTGCTATACTGCTTCAGGAAAGAGCACCTCTGCCTTTACCCCTCTCCAGGTGCTGGCTGTAAAGAGGCTCTGCTGTGCATCTCTCCCTTTCTAGCCCGCTTAGCTGTAGCTCTAACCTGTAATTAAGATAAGATACAGAAAGATTATGAAGAGTTTTTAGAGCTTGGAGGGTCATTTCTGAGTCAGTTCCTGGAAAGGATATGAAGACAGAAGTAATTTCTAGTATATTTAGAGTGAGATACCTGCTTTGCAAAGGGTCACTGCCTTGGTTTTACTTTGAGACCTTGGATAAAGTGCAGAAGGTAAATGAAGGGACCTTTTTCCTCAGAGTCCCTTAGCCTGTGTGCTGCAGAGGCATCTGTACTGACTCTCCCAATCCTTTTGCCTCCCTGTAGGGTCAGAAGCTAGGTCTGCAGGTGGTCACAGGGCAGCTGGCTCACACCATATTGTCTTTCTCAATACCTGCAAATCTGCAGCCTTTCTTCCCCAGTGGTTTCCATAAGCAGTCCCTGAAAACTGGTGCTTCTGGCAAAACCAGCCCACCCAGTGTATCAAAAAAGGTACCCTCCCAGCATGTCCCAGTGGCCTGTGTCATAGCGATGGTTTCCAGCTGTTCTCAGGAAGAGTGAACCCTGGCTAGCACAGCTGGTCTAGGGTCGCTCCTCTGCCTGTGGGTCACAGAACAGATGAGCAGCTTTCCAGGGAAAACAGGATGGGCAAGGGCATCAGCATGTACATGTGTTGGAAGTAGCATTCAGCTGCTGCCCAGGGTTTGCTGCTCCAGGGGCGCAAGTCTCCATGTGGGTCATGCATAGCTGCTGTAGAGGCAGAGGCCTGATCCTCGTTTCAGCTGTCCTTACGAGCAGTTGTGTGCTGATTCATCTGGAGAAGCTGAGTCATGAACACCGCTTCCTGCAGCACTTGGGGTTTCCTTTGGATCTCTGGTGCTGCTGAGTGCTCTGGTGCTCTCTGCCCACCATCAGGCTGTGAAACTTGCTGCTAAATGAAGCTGGCTTGTGACCCCAAAGCAGGCACTGCAGAGGGAGGCAGGTAGAAGACAGGCCCTGGATGTACTGCACAGAGTAAGCTGAACACACAAGGGAAGTGCCCTTTTTCTCCGAAGTGCTGGAGGAATCCCCCACTTGGACAGATGAGGCTCTCCCTGTCCAGGAGAAGTGAGGAGGTGGTTTGTGGTGTGGCTGCTTTAGCATTGGAAAAATCAGCTAAAGATTTCCACCTGTGAGTTGGAGGGGAAATTTGTCTTCTTCCCCTGCAGCCTGAGCATAGGGCATAAAGTCCAGGGAAGAAGGCAGACCGCTGTGCAGTGCTTACAGGGAGAGGTGATGGTCTCTCAAAGCAGCCATGAGACAGGAGTTGATGTGGACTTTTCCCTGATTTGCATTCAATCCCTCTTCTGCCTTCATTCTAAACAGTCCTCATCGCAGCCTGGCTCTCCTGCTGCCCCTTCCCCCTCCCAGATGGACCTGGAGCAGCAACAGCACACGCCGCTTTTTGGAACTCCTCCACCACCTCTTTCTGTTCCCTCGGTCCCAATGAAAGAGCCACCACCAGGCTATGAAGAGGCCATGAAGCAACAGCCAAAGGCCCAGGTGAGAGCAGTTACTCTCCCTGGTTTCCTTGGAGAGCAGATGAAAAGTTGCCATTGTGAAACTAGTTAGTTTCTTGATATGGGGGCCAGTGATAGGAAATGGAGACACAACTGCACCTTCCTTGTTGAATTTCCTCTGGAGGGTTTGGGGCAGACCGTAAATCATAGGTAAAAATCCCAAGCCATTCATTGCCATTGCTGACCATGCTTTCCCAGCCAGTAACAGCCTGGGTTACAGAGGACTCTGGTGCCATGCTCGTGGTGTGCTCGTTCTTGCTAGACAACAGCCCTGTTCCTGGGGCAAGGGAGGAGAGCCAGCAGCCAAGGGTGCTGCTGGAGGTGGAAGCTCTGCTGGTAAAGAGGAAGCTAATCCTGCACTTGCTCTCCCCAGGAGAACGGCTGTTCCAGCCAGCAGATGGACGACCTGTTTGATATCCTCATCGAAAGTGGAGGTAAGGAGACAAAGCCAGCATTTCCCATAGTCCCTGGGTCTGAATCTGGGGGTTGCAGAGCACCGAGAGGAGAGTCTGTCATGGCCCCACTCTTCTCTCTGGTGTCCCTTCCAGTGCCTTTAGCACTGGCAGTAGTCATTAAGGCACTGAGGGAGATGTCAGTCAGGCCTTAATATGGTTCTGTGGTTCTTGATGGCACTGCTGCATCAGATCCGGGCACATTGCTTCTGAGATAGTGGACAGAGATGGAATTCCATGGAGGTGGGCTCAAAACTCTCCATAGTGCAGCAAACACAGGCACAGGATGAGTTTCCTTATCCCAGCTGGTGGTGAGTGATGGCTTAGTCTGGCGGGGGTCCCTGTGGCCCTGGTGGGCGGGAGGGATCCTTCTGGTCTTCAGCCAGACTTTTCCTTACCTGGCTTGTTTGTTCCCTGTACAGAGATTTCTGCTGACTTCAAGGATCAGTCGTCCCCAGCTGGGAAAGAACCACCTGTGGCCCCAGCCTGTTCCCCACCGGCCAGCAGCCACCCCTCCTCTGAGCTGGCAGTGCCGGTGTCCTTGGGGCAGCCGGTGCCCGTGGGCCGGCTGGAGGACTTCCTGGAGAGCAGCACCGGCCTCCCGCTGCTGACTGCAGGCCACGATGGGCCGGAGCCCCTGTCCCTCATTGATGACCTCCACAGTGAGATGCTGAGCAGCTCGGCCATCCTGGACCACCCACCTTCACCTATGGACACCTCGGAATTGCACTTTGCTCACGAGCCATCTGGGGGCATAACCCTGGATCTGGCTGAGGCTAACTTGGACAGCATGGACTGGCTGGAGCTGCCAGGGGGGTCTGTCATGAGCCTGGCTCCCCTGAGCACTGCGGCTCCCAGCCTCTTTTCCACAGACTTTCTTGATGGACATGATCTGCAGCTGCACTGGGATTCTTGCTTGTAATTCTGTGAGCAGAGACTGAAGGGAATGGGAGTGGGAGGGCACAGGCATGCAGGGGAAAGAGGCCAGTCAACCAAAAAAAAGAAAAAAGAGCGAGCTCCTAAGTATTTGTACTCCTCCCCTAACAGTGTCCTTCCTGCATGAAGCTGGCAGTGGGCCAGGGCAGGGAGAACGGCTGCTGGGGGGGGATGAGGCAGGAGGAGCTGTGGGGCTGGTGGCCTCCTGCCCGCTCCACACAGCCTGGCCCAGCCAGGGTGAGAGCAGAGCCAGCAGCCCCTCTTCCTCCAGGCAGGAGCAGCGATGGCAGCGCATTGTTCCCTCACGTGGGACGGAGCATGACTGGGCCTGAGCCGTTTCCAGAAGCAGCACTCTGTGCCTTCCTGGGATTGGCGGATAAAGGGGGTTGTGCTGCCCCAGCATGGTCGGTCTTAACGGTTGTGGAAGGGGATTCTACCTCTGGAGCAGGACACACAGGCAGGACGGCTGCCCGGGGCCCAGAGCAGCTGCCCTCTGCAGCACCTGCCGTCTGTTGGGGGGGAGGGTCTGATCTGCCGCAGGGCTGGGAGGAGCTGGGCAGAACAGGCACCTTCTCCAAATGTAGCCAAAGGGAACCAGGGCTCCCCACCAACCTGGTAACGTCTAAGCTGGTTTCCCAAATATTGCTGAGCTTGGCAGAGGCCTGCCGGCCTGCCTGCTTGCTTCACTCGCTTTGGGCTGCAAAACCATTTTTTAAGGTGCTAAAATCAGGTCCTTATATGTTAAATTGCTGTCAGGCACAGCCCATTGCCCCCAGCTCCCAGGCACTTGTGACGTCCCCAAATGAGCAGGGCAGTCAGCCTGGGGCAGAGACATGGAAGTGCCAGTGTGTCCTGGGTAGCAGGTGAGGGGCACAGCTGGTAATCAGTAACATATCATTGGGGGCCATGTGCAATCTGTCTCCTGCCTTCACTGTGTTGGTGCCTCACTGCAGCACATGCCCCAGTGGAAAGCAGCAGCTGGGGATGCATGTTGGACCCAGTAGGCGAGGAGGGGGAAGTGGGACTGCAAGAGGGGTGTTGTGTGGCGCAGCACAGGTCCCGGCTCAGTGACTGTGAGGGCCTCTTGCTGGGGAGGAGCCTGAAAGCAAGTATTGGGCAGCTCTTCCCTCCCTCCAGTCCCACAGGGTAAGAGGCAAAAGTAAATGGCTGCTTACTTTGAGCTGGTTCCCTGTGTCCCTGTAGGACCCCAGGCTGGTGCCTCAGGGGAACTACAGACTGAGGAGTGGGTGGACAAGCCCCCAGGACCTCAGAGCCATGACAGTGCTATCCTTGGGCAGGGCTCTGTGGTAGAACACCAGGCCTGTGGCTCACTCCTGTGCTCTTACTCCGTTACTTTAAAATTCTTGTGTCAGTAGTAACTCACGGCCATACTGAGCAGGTGGGACATGGCTTAGGTGGATGTGGCCACCTCGCCATGAGGCTGTCCCTGCTTTGGCCCTGAGCTGGGTCCAGGCTGCTTGGGCTGAGTGAGGTGGGGGAAGCTGTGGCTTCTGAAGTCATGCAGAGGTACTGACCTGCTCAGGCAATGAAAGGATCAACTGCCATCCTCAGTATCTCCATGAAGATGCTGTCCCACCTTTCCCCCACGCTGGGCTGCAGAGCTTCCTGCTGGGGAGGGGTAGCTGTGAGCCACATGCTGCTTCCCTGCAACTTTGGTACCTGGTCCTCTTCTCAGGGGGAGGCTGTGCCACAGGGGTGCTGGTACCTGTATTCCATGGTGAGGCAGGTGAATGCCAACCCTGCACAATGTGCTCTCCCTCAGCCACTGAACTGGCAGCTGGGTGGGGTCATGCCTGTTTGCACCTGGGAGATACTCCTGCTTTCCTGAGCCCTGTTTGCTTGTTAACTGCATGGGGAGCCACTTTCTTAATCATTTGCAGGGGGAGCCTGCTGGCAGCTTCCTTCTTTTCTGTCCCCTCCTCTCTCCTCTGGCCCTGAGCTGTAAGCAAGTTGGAGCCTCTTACCTGCCTCCCTCAGTGTCCAGGTTGGGGAGGACACCCTCCCTTCCCCCTTCCCCACAGTCTTTCTATTGCTGAAGCTACAGTGTCACAAACTAAAATCAGAATAAAAGAGACTGCTGGGCATCCCCTTTATCTTCATGAGCCCTCTCTGAATTCTCTCCTGGTGCAACCCAGATGCTTACTGGGAGCAGTGAGTATATAGCAATCACCTTACAGAGGTCTCACCAGCTCCCCTAGGGCAGCTGCCCATCTGTAGGGGCAGGAGGCTAGGACTTTCTAAGGAGGAAAGTATGGGGAGAGTGCGAGGATCTCCGAAATGCTAAGGGGAAAAGTGAGGCTGCCTGTTTGTCAGACTCAAGCAAAATCAGGTTCTTCTAGCCCATAGTTGCAGTAGCCCCCAGAAAAACCAGCTGTGTTCTTTTGTACAAATAATTACAAATCTGCAGCCATTAAATAAAGAAGGAAATTATCAATAAAGTGCAATGAGCTCCTAGAGGAAGGTGGGAGCACTCCAGCTGCAGTCCTGGCCTGACCCAGCCCTGGTTCCTTGCCCTGGGCCAGGTACTCCAGTCATTGGCAGAGAGATGCCAATGCCTGTTATCAGTGTAGCCCTTCCAGAGGTTGCTGGTGAAAGGCTGAGCTCACAGCTGCTCCCTTTCACCTTCACTCATCCACCATCAGGTGTGAAACTGTAAGAATTTAGTGACCCTGACCTTGCCTAACATACGTGCATTGGCTGAAGGGCTGAAGAGCTTCAAGGAGCCCAGAGGATACAGAACCATGAGCCTCATGTCCCGAGGAGCCCGGCTGACCTGTGAGAGTCCCTCCGTACAAGGGCCTTCTGCCAGGAGAACGAGCGATAACCCTGTGCCTGCGGGCAGAGGGGAAGGTGGTGCCTCAGCCCCAGAAATGTTAGAAAGTCTTTTCCCCAAGCAGTGCCCAGAGCAGGCTTGCCCAGTTCTCTGCTTTCTTACTATTATTTGTTTGAATAATAGTTCAATAGTTCTTTGTCGGAAGAGGTATTCCCCTGGACATACATTTTTGCACCCATTGGGAAAAACGAAGTCTGATGTTCTGCCTCTACCTTGAATGTAATCCTGAATCTTTCTGCTGTAACCACTACTTGTTTGTAATGTGTATTTGACTAGCACGCACTCTCCCTTCCACTATGCAGCCAATGGCGAGGGGTGATCAGCACCATCACAGCTGGATGGTGTTGGGGCATCAGATCCAGAGTATTCAACTGGAAAAGGATAAAAGTGACAAGTTAATGGGGGAGAGAACTGATCTTTAAATTGAATTATTTTTTCAGTTACAAATATTTGAAGAAAAAAGTCCATTTTATTAAAAAAATTCCAAACAGCCACGTTCTCAAAAACTTCTCTGCTATGCTGGTGGGAGGGCTTGGGGCCATTCTGCCTTTTTCAGCTAAGGGTGGGTGATCCCTTTGTGTCTTTCTCAAACCTGAAAAAAGCAGCTTAAGTGGTGGTGGCTTATCCTTCTCAGCTGCAGGGAGATTCCCTCAGTGTATGGAAATAACCTGCCCTGCAACCAGCAGGTTTTACCAGGGGCAGCTATTACAGTCTCCCCCAGCCCAGCAGGCTGGTCTGGACTGCAGGTGGTGATGAGGTGACACTGCCCCTTCCACAGCCACATTCGAAAGGAATTACCTTCACTGAAAACACTCGCTTTCAAATCAGTACATATGCTGCAACTTCCACCCTCCCACGAGCTTGGACTTCTGAACACAGTTCTCCCAAGGGCCTGTGCCCTGTTACTGTCCCACTTTGCAGCTCAGCCTACACCTACATTTTCCAGAGACATTTCTTGTACAGACAACACTCCTGTCCCCACCACCCAGCCCTGCTTTCTGCCAGCCTCTCTCCCTTCCTAAGGGCCCTCCCCCTGCAGTGTCCCTACAACCCGTAGTTTCCAGTATTTCTGGCTTTTCTGGGGCTCTGCTGCGGACCTGCTCTTAGGGCTGGTGGTGCAGAGGCGAGGCAGGGCTGCCACTGCTGGCAGCAGAACTGGCTGTGCCCCAGCTGCTGCCTGACCTCGTGGGCTGCTCTGATGCAAGGAGCTCCCTCGGTGCCAGCACAGAAATGGGATCACCATTGTCAAATGGAAGAAAGGAAAAATGAAACCGAGTCCTGGCCCTGTCAAAAAATAAGACAAAGCCCAGCACTCTCCCAAGACGCAGTTTTTATTTACAAACCCACCAAATAAAGGAAAGTAAGAATCTAGTGTCATCCCATCAGTAGTTTGTGCTCACAGACAAGCGCTTTCAGTAGAAAGTCACAGACCCCGTATCCAGAGCCACCACCACAAAGCAGCAATTCTCCACTCCTGACCCGCGTCCCCGTTGCCATCGCAGGGCAAGGAGGACGAGTTAGTCTCCCTGAGCCAGCTCCAACCTAAACCTTGTCCTGAGCTACAACAGTGCCAAAATATACATGTTCCTGGAGTAAATTTACAGCTTTTTGGTTAACAGTAAAAATCATCTACAGACTAAAATGACAGCATGAAACACTCTTGCTAAGGAGAGAGATGGTTTTTGTCTGCTCCCAGAGGAGACAAGGACCATCCCCTAAGGCTGTTACAGTGGTAACAGGCTGGTAAATTTGGGCAACTCTTGTCAACACCCCACACCAGTGCCAGGGACGTGGGATGAAACTGATGCCAGCTCCCCTTTCTCAGCTCCATGTCAAAGGAACTTGTCCAAGTGTCCCCCAGCAGAGGGGAGCCCTTGGCCAGCACGGGGAGGGGATGTGCCCTCCCTGCTCCCGTACTCTCACCCGCCCAATTCCACCTGCAGCTGCAGTACCCACTATGGCAGCAGCTCTCATGGATCAAAGCCACCCCACAAGGGCTGTCTCTTCCCCACAGCTCCAGCCACAGACACACTCACACCCCTACGTGACTGCCGGTCCATGGGGCCAGGCTGCTCCACCAGGCACAGGTGGGAAGGCAGGGCTGAGGAAAGCAGAAGATGGGGGTGGCAGAGATGTGGAAAGCTGGGAAGGGGCACTTGGTTTTTGTAGCCAGAACACACTTGCCATTCTGCAGCATCACCCTCGACCATCACCACCCTCGGGTCTGCAGCTCGGCCTCTCAGCCCTGCTGCCATCTGTCCCAGGTGGTCTGGCAGCCCCCAGGGGGGATTTTGTCACAGATACAAGTGGGTGGGGCGGGGAAGGACAGGGGGTGAGACATGAGGGGGTGGGGCAGAGGAGTGTGCGCCATCGAGAAGGTCCCCAGGATGGGGCGGGGTGGGGGTCACCCATCTATGTCCCAGCTGAAGAGGTGGTGCTTCACAAGCATGTCCTGCACCCCTTCCTTCAGTGGCTTCTTCTCCTTCTCCTGCAGGACAACACAGAGACCCGGGTCAGTACACCACAGCCAGAAAAGGGGGAGGTCGTGTCTGTGGGCAGAGCCCAAGCACACCGAGGCCTCTGGCACCCAGACAGAGCAGCTTCCTGTACTTCCCACCTTTGTACAGCTGGCACAGGGAGAGGCCCTGTGGTTTGGAGAGCACTGGGGAAAGGGAGCCTGCCATTTCCCTCTGCCCCAGCTGGGCAGGGCAGACAGCCCCCTCTGCCAGCACTGCCACACAGCTCCTGCTGCACAGCCTACTCTGGCAGGGAAAGAAGCCCCATCCACAGGCTCTGGAGCTGGCTCCAGAGGAGGCAGAGGATGGGCTGAAGCAGAAAGCTGGGAGAAGGAGGCAGTAAGCAAAGCCCCTGGCTGAGTGAGAGAATAAGAGATGCCACCTACTCACCTCCCTCTTTATTGGCAGCTCCCAGTCCTGAGAGAGGCTGAAGGCAAATTTGCAGAGAACTCTGCAATGCAAACAGAAGAGAGTGATGTTAAAACAGATACCCCAGACCACACTCCTGGCCTCTGCCCACAACTGCTGCCCCAGGCACACAAATACACTGTGTCTCCCCAGCTTGTGCCGGCATGCCACTAAGCTTACAAGGATGAAATTCCTTGTTTGATGGTGTTGAAAAGACAGCAGCAAGTCACTCATTCCCTGTTTCCCCTTCCTTGCTGGGCTTCACATCCTGCCAGGCCCAGGCTGGAAGGAGAAGCTTGAAGATGTGACTCAAGTGCAGCCCCTACAGAGCCTGGTGCAGTAGCACAGGGAGGCACAGGCAGCCCCGGGCTCTGGGGGACCACAGACATGCCTGGCCGAGGGCTGCACGCAGCTGGCAATGGCAGATTGCAGGTTCCCCTCCAGGAAGCAGACCCCTGCCAGTAGCACCTCAGAGTTCTGCAGCCTCCTCTCTCTCTCTGGAGCAAGAGAAGTGTCCTGCAGCAGAAGTGCTGTAAGTGATTGGCATGAGAAGCTCCCTTGCTGGCTGGGAGAATGACATAAGACATGAACCAGTCCCCCTCGGTTCTTTGGCTGTGCCCTACTGGCACTGCCCCCACGCTGTGAGAAAGCAGCCGTGGGACACGGCAGCCCAGAGGTGGAGGAAACCCCCTCCCATTCAGCAGCAGACTGAGAACACGACACCCTGAGGAGGCAGCCCAGTGATGCAGACAAAAGCCAGCTCCCACTGAACAGCAGCAGCAACCAGGCTGGAGCAGTGGTGATGGCAGGGGATTTTCCCTCCAGCTCCCTGGGACTTCACCTGGCTTTGCAGAGTGCAGGACAGCCAGGAACACGGATGCCAGGAGTCGCGGGGATGTACGCCCTGGGCTCCAAGCGACTGCCTTGTGTGAGCTCAGGCACTAAAGCTGCTTTCAGCCCCTGACATCACTCCGTCACCTAACCAGGGAGTCAGCGGGTGACTGACTCCTTCCCAGCCAGTGACAGTCCAACTGTCTCCCTCACACATTCCCTGTTCCCTGTGTGGACTTAGAGTGGCTGGCAAAGAATATGGAGAGCAGTGGGGTTGAAAAGGCAGTCTCTCCATCAGAGTAGGTGTACAGCAGGAGGTTGCTGGCAGGCAAACGCTGCCTGCTTGTCACAACAGGTCCCCAGGAGCCAAGCTCTACTCTTGGATCAGGCAGGCACAGTGCCTCACAATTAACTGTCCAGGCATTTGTTGCTGCCTTAGCCGACAGCAGGAAATCTCTGCAGCTGGGATATCTGGGCAGCCCATGCTGCAACTCACTGGAGAGGGCCCAAACCCAGCTGTAGTCAGGGCCACCTCTCGCAGAGGAGGAAAAAATCTGTTCCAGACACTGGCAAGGTCCATGAGGACACTCACCTCAGCTCACATTTGATCTGCACCCAGCCAGGACTGCGCAGGAATGACCAGGGATGGAACCATTTCTCCACGGTCTGCAGGCTTGAGCACAGCACCTCCAGCCACAAATGCAGCACCTGCTCGCTGCAACAGTGGGGTAGAGGCACATTACTCAGCTGCAGCCAGGCAAAGAAACCCCAACCCTCTGGGATAGTCTATTTTCAGCCCAAGCCTTGACCCCCACTCACAGTCCTGTCCCCCGTGGGAACAGGGTAACCCAGTAAACCTGTGTGAGCCACTCCACACAATAGAAGCTCCTTCTTCCAGCTAGGAATCAGGCAAGCACAATACACAAGGAGCAAGTCTCACCCAGTGGCTGCAGTGAAAGGGGGAAAAACGATGCTGTGGCCTAAGATTGAAACCACTGCTGCCTTTAAGCCCACTCTGTCCCTTCCCAAGCTCGTGCACCCACAATGCTGAGGGTATCAGGGCCAGATGACTCACTTGAGTCCAACACAGATGAGAGAACGAAGCTTCACATCCATCTGTGCATGTGCAGCATCGTGTGTCATGTTCACAGCCTGAACCGCCTGCAGGGAGGGAACGTGTGGTTATGGCTGGGCAGCCATTTCAGCAACACAGCGAAATGCTGCCCTCCCTGGAGCTCCCACCCTCACCAGCGCACCAGAGGGGCTAAGGGAAGGTCTGGGAGACTTTCAAGCATCTCCCTCCAACAGTCTCCACAGGAAACATCCCCCAAGTAGGAGCTGGGCTCTGGCTGGGCTTGGGGCAGCACTCACCCGGTAAAGCAGCTCCTCTGGAGTGAGGACTTTGCCATCTTCATCAAGCCTGTAAAGATCACAGCAAAGACCCAGCTAGCTCCAGAGACACCCTAGACACACACAGGCCTTTCCTGCTTCATACCCCCACAGCTCTCATGCTACTGCTGAGCCCACAGGTGCCCCCACAGGCACGAGAAAACCAGATACAGACCCAGAAGCAAACAGATGAGCCCAGGGGAGGGGACAAGAGCCACTGCCAGCCCAGGTCACCACAGGCACAGCAGCCTACTGACACCCCACCCACAGGAGGATGGGACAGACCATGACCCTTGCCAAGGTGCAGAGCAGCATCAGTTTCAGGAGCACGGAGGAGGAGGGCACAGACCTGTAAGTCTTGCAGAGCACGAGGCGAGAATACACAGAGTCAAAGTCCCGTTCCACTTCCCGGCTTGCAGCCTAGAGGAGCAGAAGAACAGTCAGCACACTCTGCCCTACAACCCCTCACCTCAGCCCTCTGGTAATACTGCCCCATGAAAGGAACTGGGACACCTCACCTCTTCAATGAACAGCCAAGGGTGGCAGGCTCCCCCCAGCAGAGATGGCTTCTTCAATCCATGTTCAAATATGGACTTCAAGGCAGGACAGAGTGTCCCTCGCACCAAGTCCGTCACCCCCTCGGTGACAGAGTCATCTCCTGCGATGGAGTACTGAGGAACAGCAAGAGCCAGCTCTCAGCATACTGGCAGGCAGCAGAGCATGGAGGTGGTTCACTCTCCTACACCTCTGCACAGACCAACTCCATTCCCAGGTGCCTACCAGAACCCCCTCCCCCCTCTTTAACTGTCATGCTCTTGCATAAGGCCCCATGTTCTGTGCTACTGCAGGGGATCTCCTGGGACCTTTGTGCTTACGTGGTACCCAGCAGACCACACAGGTGACCCCAGCACCATCCTGCAGCATTCAGCACATAGGAATGTGATGGTGTGATGCTGACTGAGCTAAGGTATGGAGAGGGACTTGCACTGAGGGTCTCTAGGACTCCGTAAGCTGCTAGAAGTCAAGACAAACAGAACTAGATAGGAATTTCCAGGTCAAGGGGTACACCACTTTGAGGTATCACGCTGACACTCTGCTAACACTCCCGTAAGTGGGATCCTCTGTTTCCACAATTAGGAGGAGAAATGCTCAGCAGGACATGTTTGCACAGAGAGGTGATCTCCATCTAAGGAGCCAGCCCTGAGAGATGGGGAAGGAAGCAAGTGAGATGTCAATAGTAACATCTCTCTGGGGGCTTCTCTTGGGCTTCCAGGGTAAGACTTCGAGCTCTTCCTCACTCCCCAAATGCTGAGAAGAGGGAGAACTGGGCCTTCTCCACTTCCCCTGAAAATTGCTTAGGTCAACAGCTGCTGCTGTTTGTCTCATACACACTACCCCAGCCTTGAGGGCATATTGAAGTATCTGCTATAGGTAAGTGCCGTCTCATCACTGCCAGCTGTAAGAGGAACTAAGACAGCAATTGTCCCCTTGGGCACAGCTGTTTGGGGAGACTTTACTGTCATGGTCACAAAGCATGAGCAGGATCCATAGGTACAGCCTCAAAGGAGGAAAAGAACACAGGCAGCTGGGAGCAGACAGAAACACTGCCCAATAGGATCCTCCTGCTTCTCTCCCTGCTGCTTTCTCAGCTTTCATCTCTACGGTCCTTGCAACCCCAGGCATTCCACACAGGTGCCCCTGGCAGCCCTCTGGGACCCTCATTCACTGCTTGGTCAGCATGAGGAAGTTGAGCAAACAGGCTTAGGAAGATAAGCTGCCTGATCACATCACAAAGCACTCAATGGCCAGAGAAAGCAAACAGACTGAAGGAGGGAAATCTGTGGCTCTTTTCAACTGTGTTTTTTTCAGTTATGACACAACCCTTTTTTTAATGTGGGGTTTTTTGTAGTTGTGGGGTTTTTTAAGTACCTCTTTACTCCGCTCATCCAAGATCTCCACAAATTTTGCAGGAAACCAACCTACAAAGAGTGAACAAAGAGATAAGCCTGACAAAGATACTGAGAAATCCTTACACAAAGCCCAGTGGGAGCTGAGAATAAATCAGAGTTCATAGGGCCCAACCCCAAAGAAGGAAGCAAGCAGCCTCAAAATCACAATAATTAAGGCAGCTGCACGAGAAAGTCAACTGCAGGGCACTGCCCACATGCAGCAGTGGTGACATGCACCCAACCACCCCGTGCCAGGAGGATGAGGCCTAAACTTGCCGTTTGCAAGAAGTAACCAGGTCACTGCTGCATGACTGCTCTCATACATTTCCTTTGTCCCTGGCAGATACTCTGGGTGCCTGGCACACCCTTTGCTGCCAGAGCAGTTGTTTTAGATGAATGGATGCTCTGCATCTGGCCCCACACTCCCCAGTGCAACACATCCTGTTCTCACCTCTCAGTCCATTCAGCTCTCCCACCCAACAGTGCTCATCCTTCTGGGAAATGATCTGAAAAAGAGGAAAATGCCAGCTGAAGAGGTTGCAGTGGCAGGTGGGGTACAGCTGCCTGGCTTTATGTCCACAATGAGGAACTGCTTTCTTCTCAACTGCTTTGTCACAGTTCTCTTCTCACATGGCCCAGGGCCTTCAAGGGGACAAAGCTAATGCAAACATCCTGTTCTCCCCAATTCCAGATGGGATGCTCACAGTTAAATGTAAATGGATGCTTTTACAGTCTTACCACAATTCAGTGTGCAGTGTTAAACAGGGACTTGGGTTGGACCAAATCCATGTTTTGCACATCTGTACAGCAGCCAGGAAAGGGACTTTGTGGTGGCAGCGAGAACGACCCACAAGACAACACTCACAGAAACACACTGCCTCATCCCCAGGCAGCCCCCAGGAGCACCAGCTGTTTCTCCTGGGCTCCCAACTGGGCTCTGAGCTTATCTTCTCCCTTCTTTCCCTGCAGGAGAGGTAGTGCAATCCCCCAAACAAGCTGGGTCTGCATTTCCCCCCGGTGCCTGTCCCCTCGGCTGACACACCGTGATGATGTCGTTCTTGCGGAAGCCCAGCTCATCGTCATCGTGGCGCTCAAAATCCAGCAGTGCCTTGGCTCGGCGGCGCCGGTTACGGGAACAGGCCACGTAGTTCTCGTGGTCCCGCTGGTGGCTCTCCATGCTGTAGTCCGGGGTCAGATCCTAGCAGGCATGCACATAAGAGCAGAGAGGAATGAAAAGCCACAGGTGACTCCCAGCTATCTGCCAAAGCTTGCCTGCCCCTGTTCCCAACTTTTTTCCTGCTCCTAGCCAGCAGACAACTTCCCAGCACAGCCCTCCTCCACCAGGAATGGGTTAAGCAAGCCTCACCCTCAAGCCATTACACCTGGCATGTTCTTTCTCAAGCCCACACTTCAGGAGCATTTGAACAGCCCTGTTCTGTGGTGGACACTCAAAACCAATGCCTGGAGCACACAGCAGTGCAGATCCAGCTGTTTCCACTCACAATGCTGCAGTTCTTGGGATCCACACACTGGAAGTGCCGTGCCACCTGGAGAATGGCCTCACGCAGGTCAGCCACCAGCTCTGTCTGCTTGATGTTCTTGGCTTTCAGTGCCTCCAGATCATCATCCCCTGGTGGAACCCACGCAGCCAGAGGGAAGGCCAAGGAAGGAAAACAAGTACGTGGTATTTACTTTTTGTTACCATTAGAAATTACTGGTTCTGAAGAAACCAAAAAAGCCTAACCGGAAGTACCTAGACTAAGGCAAGTACTTACTGCCAATCTATTCAATAACATAAATAGCAAATACCAATTTGGCTGCATTGAATTTTAAGGAGATGGTACTTCAAACCACACATGGAACTGGGATATGTCATCTTTGATCTGTCTGGGAAACTCAGTATATCAAGCTACTACTTTAGAGAAGTGTCTACAATATATAGTCAGCTGAAGTGTGGCACACAAGGCTGGAGAACTTGCAGTAATCCTGTTCAACTGAAATTATCTTGAAATTGAATCAGCTTTTGGTGGAACTACTTCTGATATTTGTATAACTCACAGGCTGAGAACACATTCTTCACTGAGTCTTGGAAAAGATTTGAAAAACCAAGTCAGCCCACTTTCCTGTCCCAGTTGTGAAGTCAGAGCTACAAGAGCAAAGCCACCACCTGCTTTAGACCAACCTCCTTAGGAACCACGCTTCAAAGGTTTGGGGTGTATAAAAATGGTCATGAGCCAAAGTAAAAGTTACCAAAGCATCTTTCAACTATCACTAATCCCCCCAGGGTTTTGACAGCCTACGTCTATTACTTTATGCAGAAGGATACCTGATGGGATGGATTCTTTAGACAGTTAATGTATCTGAATGCCTTACACACTGGGTACATGATGTTTGGGAACAATGAACCATTTGCTTCTTTTTCTAAAAAAATCCTTTTGTATTAAATTCAAAGTGTACTTTCATATATCTATTTTTGCTCTCACCACAATATACTGAAGATGTGGTAGCTGGATTAACAAAATGAACATTTAAATAAACGTATTTTTCACTGAACTCCAATGTTTATACAAACACAGCTTTTATTCAGGAGCCAAGAAAATCACTGGCTAGCAAATTAGTACCCTGCTTATCTTCTAGCAGCATTATAGAAAACAATATGAATAGAGCGTGGCCTGAGCTACAGCTGCTGCAACAGCTATATACACATTAAGCTTCTGCTAATTGAAAAGTTATTAACAGTATCTTTTAATCATGTGATCCTAATTAAAAAGACCCAAACTTTAGGAGCGTATATAGAAGCACAAAATTAGATTTAAAATTATTTTTATAATTGTTTTCTTTGCTACATTAAATTATTTGAGATACATCGGATACACAGAGCTTAACAGAAAACTGAACTTTGCTTCTGGACTAGAAAAATTGTGGGGCACAGTTGCTCCCAGTCCAAGCAATAAAAAAATAAGAAAATCTCCCCCTCTGTGTCCAGGGGTAGGATACAGAGCATGCAAGAACTCTTACTATTCAGAGATGCAAAGATTGCAGGTAGGTGAGCACATAGATGTCGGGGATTCCCAGAAATTTCACGCTGCTAAAATAGAATGCAACTAGAGAAGAAACTAAACCACAGCCACAGCCACACTAGCTCTGTGGGCTCCTCTCATTTACATAGATCATTGATTCTTTCTGTCATCTCTCAGTCCCATCTGGCCAAAATACCAGGCTCTTCCCTCTGTTCTCAGATCAATCCTACCCAAACACAAGCAGGAGACATGGGAAGCAAGTTCCACACTCTCCCACGTTAGAGTGGACACGGTACAGCGGAAGGCAGCTGGCATGTCCCCCAGCCTCACCTCACTGCACTCAACACGTACACTTTCAAACTTCAACACGTACATTTCCAAACAGGAAACCAGTGCATGATCAGCCACACGTGAGGAGGCTCTACTTTGAGCCTTCAAAGGCTGACGAGCTGCACAGCTCTGCACAGGATGAGCTCTACTGCATTCCCTTGGTGCAATGCCCACACAACAGGAAAACACATCTGGCACACTCTGCTCTCCACCAAATTACCTTTTGTTATTTCTTTCTATTCCTGCATTGGAAATCTGGTTCAACTCCTTGAATCTCAGCTGGAGAAAGCCCTGACCAACCTGATCTAGCATGAGCAAGAGTCTGGCTTCGAGCAGGAGCTGTTGGAATACAGACGCTGAGAGGTCTCTTCTAAACAGTGCTCCTGTGATTCTATGACTCCTGTCCAAGTTACTACCACGTCTGAATTCAATCGAAGAAGAATTAAGCTCTGGGTAAATTCTCATTCCCTCCCAGATGAGGGCTAAGTACCAGTTCTAAGCAGTAACTATCACAGGCAGCAGACTTTACATTTAGGATGGATGGATTGTCAGTTCACAGTAGAGGGTGAATTTATCACACCCAAGCTTTCCTTCCTCTCACTTGGGCTGAATTTTTCCATTGTGGTCAACTGCTGCAGGATGACAACTTCTCAGTTTTAACCAACACTTTAAATATAAAGAATAATGTAGGTAAAAAACATGATGGTCATTGTACAGAAGCGCCACTAAAATGAGAAAACCCTATCAATTATCTTGGTTCTGCCACTGATATATTTTGAAGCTTGAACTTAAAGTTTATCTTTGTGCATGTGTATAACTCATTATCACCTCCATAAAAATACTCAAACACAGTCAAGGAGACTGAGACACAAGAAAGGTGCATGTGGCAGCCAAGTTCCTGCCAGTTCAGTCTGTACCGACTGTATGATAACATTACATACAAAAGCTCTGAGTTTAGGTTGCACAAGCAACTTTCCTGTGTTTCTTCACTTCTGCATGCTTGACTTTACAGCATTATGAGTATTTTCTATGTAATGCTCTGTGCACTTGTAGGAAGCCTGTGACAGTATATCAGCTTCCTGGAGAACATAAGAAAAGCTGCTCTGTGGAAAGAACAGTAAAGCCCATTTTTAGATTTATTCAGGCCTTTCAACCGCAACAGGAACACAGTTTGAGCCCTGTAAATTCAGTATGTTGTCTTCTTCTGGAAAAACAATTCCTGTGGTGACATGTGGCAATTTCAAGAAAGCTAGCCAATTTCAAGTAAGGTGATGACAGTGAGGCTTACAGGAGAGAGGGCTCTCATGGAGTCAAGAAATAAGTTACTCTTAAACCCATGCAAAAGCTATTCTGACTATGCCCTTTCTGGACATACGCTGGCTTGGCTTGTAAGTGAAGAAAATTAAGAGTCAAAAGCATTCACAACATTGAACTCTCAGAATAAGTAAGGGAAAATAAAATGATGCTTTCATTTATAATTTTGATGGGTGACACACTAGACATCCTGTCCTGTCTCAGATCTTCAGAGATGCTCCTGAATTGAGCAGAGTAAGATCAGAAGTACCACATCCAGACTGTGGGCTGCAGAAGGTCTGCCAGAAAATGTGTTTGACCTTTTGGTCAGAGCAAAAAGGACATTACAGCTGGGCTGAGCTGCATTTGCTGCTGGTTACCATTCATGGACGGTCTAACCTAAAATTTACTTTCTGGGCTCAAATCAAAGAAAGCAAGTAATAAACTGCACTTCTTCCCTCTCATTCTTCAGTTCTGACTCCCTCCTCTCCAATCCCTCTGTCCCAATGTTTCCCTGCTTTGCCTGCTCCCCCCTCCGTCCTAAGCTGCTGTAGCCATCAACTACATCAACACATGAAAGGCGTGGGATTGTCCTTACCGAAAAGCAGAGAGGTGATGCCAGATTTCCTGCGCTGAGTCCTGCGCCGCACAATCTGAGGGAGAGGGAAGAGAGAGAACAAAGTGCACACATTAGGACAGATTTCAGAAATAAAATAAAGCAACCCTCCACACCAGTCAGCTCTGGGCAAGGGGTCCTGACAGCTACCTCTAGAAGGGGCAGGCCAGTGAAGAGGCAGTTTTAGACAAGAGTTGTTCTAGTCCTAAGACATTGAATCAGCTCTACTGCTTCATCTGCTCCAAGTGCAACAGGTTATTTATACCTTAATTATTACAAAGGCATAATTGAAGTCCAAGAATCAACCATGATCCATGTAAAAAATTTTAATTCTACTTCTATTTTTTGTCAAAAGCAGTTCCACATGTAATTGTGTATAAATTTCTAAGTGGATAGCTATTAAATTTTAGAACTGCCTGAGTGTCTTGTCTGCAACTGTGGATCTCAGTCCAAGATTAAACACAGGCACATTTTTAATTCAGCTTCTCAAAAGCAGCTGCTGCTGTTTTCTGACTCAACCTCTCAAGGTTATTTTAGCATACCAGTTTCTTACTAATGGATTAAACCCAGTTCCTACTCTCTGTGTGCTTCAAGCAAATTCTGCCAAAAGCATATGTTGTTTCTTTAAGTTTCCATTAATGAAATGCATCACGTATCATCATAACTCTCATGAATAATAATTACAATCATTGCCAATATCCCTTTCATCTGGGGATTTATCAACAAGGACAGATCTGGCACCATTTAATTGGTATAGAACTTCCAAATACATTTTCTCCACTGGATAATGATTACCCTGGACCCAAAAATCCTCCCAAACAGGAAGACCTCTTGCTCACAAACCGTAATTGGGTGGGAATACATAAGGGAATGGTAAAAAGGGAGCAGCAGAGGCAGGTGGGACTCTGTGCACTCACTTTGGATAGATTGTTGACAGTGGTGCTGGTGTTGAGCAGCTGCCCCTGCTCAGCGATGAGGTAGGCCAGGTGTTTGCGGCGCTGGGTCTCCACCGCTACATCCGTCAGCGAGCTGGCCACGCGCATGGCCTCCCGCAGCAACACATCTGCGTCCTCAATCTGGCTCGGGATGTCTGACAGCGTGTTGAAGATCGAGGCAGAGTTCTCGGACTGGATCAGCTCATCCTCCTGCAACAACACAGTTATTTTTGCCTCATGGAGTGGTGAACACGACAGCTGTGCTCCTGAGGCTGCTAGATGCAGTTTTACATTCAGCGTACAGCCTGGGCAGGTACAACCAGAAAATTACATTAAAAAACCCTTCAGCAGGAAAAGTTCAAGCTACTTTTGAGAGGGGGACAGCATCTTTTACTACTCTACTGCCCTCTCCTCCCAGAATTCTAGCTGGGATTTCTTTGAATCACGGCACTCACCATTGAAAGGAAATCAAATCAGCACAGAAAACCAAACTCAAACCTATTCTGCACCAACCACTAGGACTGGTCATAGCAGGGATCTTGCTAGGGATAAGAGAATGGAAGCTGCACTCTGGAGCACCGACCATGTCAAATTGTGCTCCAACTTCCCCTTACTCCCAGCAAGATCATCCTTGTCCTTCACACAGCAAACTGAATACAAAACTGTTTTTCACACAAAAAAAGAAAAGATCAGGGCAGCCAAATCAAATGCAGTCAGGACAACGCTCATCTCTTAGAGCATTCAGCAGTGCCATCCAAAACTTCCCAGATGATCACAACTTCAGCTTCTCTCTCCTCCCAGACTGTGCAAAATCAAGAGGTATCTTGGTTCAGGTAAGATGGACTCTCAGGTTGGGATCTGGACTGATTAGAGGATGGCAGCTGATGAGGTTTAATTATGTGCCAACAAATGAGATATGCACAGGAAACAGCAATCTAATTTCTGTGAGGTGCCTTAGAAGTTTTTCACAGCCTCCCATTCTGAAGGCAGCAGGAAGTTGTCTTCCCTAACACACTTCCAAACCACATAGAGCAAGTGGATACAAAACCTTCTTGCCCCAAAATCTCAGTTAAACACTGAAGTACTATAAAGGAGGGAGAGGAGCTGGGAATTACCTTCATACTTAGCATGCCCAAAGTGACTTGGAACAGCACCAGAGAGCCCTCGTAGAAGAAGAGGTCCCAAATACGCAGCAGCAGCTTGATGTGGACAACACTAGCGAAAGAGGTGAGGAACCAGTGCAAGGTAATCAAGGAGAGCTCTGTGAACAGAGACATGGAAAATAATCACAACAGAAGAAGTCAGTCAATCAGTGAAGGTGGACTCTTCTAAGGGCTGTCCTCCATGCATTGCCTCCAGGGGCAGGAGGTTTGCTCCTCTCCCTGATGCTCCCCTTTGTGAAAAAAGAACTCTTTGTCTGCATCTCACCCCGGCAAGAAAAGCTATGGTTTCCAGGGCACACTTTTACCAATGTCATGCTCCTGAAGCAGCTTGTCCAGGCGGGGCAAGTACTGCACGATGAGCTGCCGCAGGACACGCTGGTCTGTCTGCACACCCATGAGGGTGGTGCTGAAGTAGGAGGCAGGAACCAATTCCTCGATGATAGCACACATCATCCAGAAGGCATCTTCCTCCTCCAAGAAGAGCAGCAGAGAGGCAGCCACCTAGGATTTTGAAGGAAGAAAAACTGCATGTCCTAAGAGGAATAGAACTCTTTCCCCACTTTCTCACATGGAGAGATAGACCAGTATCTAAGTGACAAAAATCTTCCTTCTGCAGGAGCTCTCCTGCAATCTCCATTGAAGGGACTTCTCCTCAGTATAACTACTGCCCCCTCCCCAACAGATGAACCAAAGTCTTCCGTATCTTTGGATGTGTGATGCTACTCTGCTCTCCCCTCCTTAGGAAAAGTATTCCAGGTGGAAGGGATTTCTCTTCAGCTCATCTGGAGACCACAGTATCTGCCAGCACTACCTCAAATCATTCTCTGGTGTAGCAACCAGAGACAAACGGATCCCTGTCACAAAGACACTCTGAAAGCAGGTTACCATGCCAGTGCCCTGGCAATATCCAATGTCTGGGTAGAGCCAGGCAAGTCCCCGTAGTATCCTGCGCAGCCGTGGCACCCCGATGCTGTTCATGTTGGAGAAGCAGGCATTGCTGGGCATTGTGCGTAGCAAGTCCTTTTCAATCTGTCAGGCAGCCATAAACACGGACAGAGTCAGCTTGCAGCATCTGAAAAACTGCCTTCAGCTTTCTGCACTTCCACCTAGACCCCTGCCTCAGGGAACTCTGCCTTCCTACACCCACCTGTAAGTCCTCAGGCACCAAAGAAGGTGGCCCTGTCCAAGCACTTGAGGTCAGTTAAACAGCCTTCACTGACACGTGGGAAAATGCCAGCGCAGACAGTGACTTGCCGAATCCCTAGAAATACTTACCTAACTCAGACCCTAGTTTCACCACTGACAATAGTAAACACACACTAGTTGGGAATTTCATCTGCTTGGATTTCAAGCCTTCCCAACAAACGTATTCCAGAGAAAAACCAACAACCTGGCCAAATCTGTGAGGTCAAAGGAAGAGAGAAAACACCCTTTAACAGTCTTGTTGGTGTTTGGAAACTTTCTGTTTGGGGGAACAAAGACAAGCCCGGAAAGCAGCTGCCACAACCTCAACAGGGGTGCACCTGCCAGCCTTTCACCCTTCCCTTCCCTCAGGGAGTACCAGGATGTTTGCTGAGATGCAACTGCAGCATTGTTTTCTAGTCTACAAGTAGCATGGATCAAACCCTTTCCCCGCTGTCCTAGGAAAGAGCAGAGCTAAACAATTGCTATTCCAACAAAAACGAGGAGAAATATGCCCCACAGGATTAAGCTTTAGTAGGATTTAACCACACATCCTCCCAACTGCCCCTGCTGCAGGTGTCAGGCAGACACCCCGTCCCCCTCACACAGCAAATCTTGCCCTTCTTCCCACTCAGCACTAGGAAGTATCTCCTACCTGTTTGGCAGCAATGGTTTCATCATTAGAGCTGTTTTTCACGATATCCCGATATGACATCTCTGAGTTCCTCTTCTTCTGCAAAGCCCCTGAAAGGCGCATCCACAGCTGGGGGGACAAGGTGAACAGAGATACAAGTCACTCAGCCAGCCACAGAAGGCCATAATCTGGCACCCCCTCAACCAAGAGATCCCACTCCATGATCTCGTACTCTGGGCAGGAGTGCCTGCCCAGAACAGGCAGCACTCTCACCTGTGGCCTCATGCTATGTGGGATGCCAGCCAGCACCAGGGAGCGCAGCTTGTCTGAATGTGGCAGGGTGACTTCAATTTTGTCCCAGGTGAGGTCACCCACATCATGGTTGTGTGTGAATTCCAGATGAGCCTGCCACTTGAGCCTCTGCTGCGGCTCCTCCGTCAGAGGGACCCCCAAAAGCTTGCTGGAGTTTGGCTCAGCACCATCTGCTTCAGCAAAGGGAAGGGAAAGGAATGGAGACAAGTGAGAGAGGGAACAGGAGAGGAAATGAACACAAGGCGGGGTGGGGAACAGGATGGCCATCTGAAAAAAGCACATTCAAAACATTAATTTCTTCCAGTCAGAGCATGGAAAGGCAAAGGTTGGTTTCTAACTGCCTACTCCATGCAGCAATTTTTATGGTCATAAGCAAAAGGCTTGGGACCTTGAGAACTAAGCAGCTGTCAGCAGGCTTCTAGTCTCTACTTACTCATGATTTAGAGCACAGTGTGGCTGGAATTAAATAAGATCCTGGAAGCAGTTATCCTGCTGGGTTTTGTAAGGATCTGTAAATCAGGCTGACAAAAGCATAGCAAGCCTCAGAGCTGGAAAGCAGAAGCTATATGTTCATGGAAGTAATGAGGTGCAAAATGTTAACTCTGGGGATATTTAATCACCAAAAAAGCTTTAATAAGGACACTTCCAAATTCCCAATGAGAGAGCACCTTAACCTGAGGCTGGCTTCCCAAAATAGATACTTTCGCACAAGGACAGGTTTGACATAAGGCACTCTGTCCTGCATCATATAATACATCCCAATACTGTGCTCCAAATATTTCTGCTGATTTTATCATGCACAGGTCTACCAAATGCTCTGGCTGAAAGAAATCACTGTGTTCTGTCCTCATCTTCAGGTCACTGCTTCAAAGAGGATCCTCTATGACTCAAGGTGCCTCAGGGCACACACGCAAACAACTTCTCCCCTTACATTATATAGCCTGAGCCCTGGGAATGACCGACCCCAGAGCACATGAAACAATTCCTACATCTCCCACTCCTTTCTCTTCCTCTTTGCTAAGGCAGCCAGCTGTTGTAGTTCAATGCTCAGCTGCAATAGCACTCCATGCCTCCTTCTATGTGGTTGCCTGCCTCCATAGCTTGCAGAAAAACCAGGATGTAGGTTTTTCCCCTACAATTTACCCCACACTTTGCCGAGATGCTGAGGTGGGCAGAACATATCACCACTCACCTTGGTCATGAGTTTTTCAACAGACAACACATTTCACTGTGCCTGCTATGAGCCCTTGCAGTGCTACTGAACACAATGGAGATCCCACTGTGAACTGGGAAAGCTGCCCTTTCCCAGCATGCAGCTGCTAATGGAAATGGTAACTTCTCAACTTTTCTCCCTCTTACCCGTGGCACAAACGTAAGGGGATGGAAATGACTGCTGCATAGTCTATGCTCTGGACTTCCATAAGGCCAGCACGTCTAATGCACTTGATTACAAATGGTAGGATACAGAAACAGGTGGGTAGACAAGATCTAGTACAGGACAGTTGCAAAATCCCACCACATTTGAAAGCATGGGAAGGGCTGGACACAGTGCAGGTTGGAGGGACAGGACCAGTTTTACCTTCCTTGTCAACTCGGAAACCAAATTCATCGTAGCGGAACTCTGGCTGCTCGACGGATTCTTCTTTCTGGGAGATGTGAGGAAGGAAAACAGACATTTTCTGCAGTTTATCCCTGAATAACTGAACATAGACATGTGGATATTGCCCCATCCCACCACTATCCACACTGTGTCCTCTGAGCAACTAAAGCCCTTGGCCCTTTAATTTTTAAAGCCTTGCACTACAATTTCCAGCTGAGGAGATGTTGCATGCCATTCCCATTTTGACTTCTCCATGGAAAAAACCTACAGATTTTCCCAGCAGGACTTAAGCTCACCATCTTACGAAGATCAGAACTGCCCCCCTGGAGCAATAGGAAGCCCTCCTCATGGACTGAGGAATATACACACAGCAGCTGAAGTGGTCTTTATGGTCTGCATCACTAATACAGAGCAGTCCTTCCTGTTACCTCTGCACACACACTGCAAATTCAGCTTCCTGCACCACTCCATCTCCTGCCTGTTGCTCTCAAATTTCCTTTGAAAGGCAGTGGGCAAAACTGGGATTTGCACCTGTTAGGCAAGTCCAAATTAGAGGCCAAAGAAACTTAAGGTCCAGGACCCAAATCTCAACCTTCCTCATCTGTGCTCATGGTTGGCATTGGGGCGTATTGGGGGATACGCACTGGAGGTTACAACCAGGCTTTTTCCAGGAGTAAAAACCTACTGCTCTTTCCCCTTTCCCACAAGCCCACCTGTGCCTCCTGTGGGGACTCTCGCAAGCACTGCACCCAGGCAGCACCCAAGAAGCAAGAAGCACTGCCCACATAGCTTCACAAAAGGCTCTACTCTGCTTTCAGCAAACACTGCGGCTAAGTTACAAAATTCCACAGCTGCTTCCTTCCTTCCTGCTCTACCCACCTGGCAACAAGCTTGAGGCTAGCACTTCCTGCCATGCACAAGCCATCCAGAGTAGCTTGATGATGACAGAGGCTCCCTGAGGGTGTCAACATTTTTACAGTGGAGCAATAGTTGCAAAACAGCAGGGAAATAATTTACACAAGTTTCTTTGTACTCTGCAAGATCCTCTTGCAAGAGCCAGGATGCAACCACAAAACATGTGAAGTCCACAACCAAAGCACTGGAGGAAAAGTGCACCTCTCCCTCCTTTTCCCTGTGGCTTTCAGAGACCACCAGAAAACACCAGGATCCCTCTACTTTTGCAGAGCCAGAGAACATCCCCACCCTGCCCCACACTGTACCTGTGTGTATTTTGCCAGGATCTCCTGAGGCCAAATGCTGGGTGTGAGTGCTGAGAAGGGACCCCCAGCAGAGGGAGTGTGATGGCCTAAACAGAAAGAGATCAACACGTAGCAGTGAAAACCTGGAAGAACACCCTTGGTGTCAATACAGACTGTTCCAGCATGGGAAGGACTAACTCATCAGTTTGTTGCTACCGCTATTCTAGACACTGAGACAGCTCCCACTTCACCAAGGAAGCCAGTAATTTCAGATGGTTTTGTTCCTTATTATTGAGCAAAAGAGGCAAAAAAGCCAAATGGAGTTCCCTCTAAGAAAGTGATTCATAGGGAAGAGAAATAGTTCCATGGCATCATATGATCACTCACCTGCTTGGAAAAGCTCTGTGATCAGCAACAAGCCAGGGGAATCATCACCAAATAACTATTATTTTGCAGAAGTAAATGCCTCCTATGGACTAGCATCAGCAGCACTCCAGAGGTTCCCTGAAACTCTGTCACCCAGGTACCAGAATGGAAAATCAGAGTCCTCAGAAAGATGCTCAGCTGCTCCCTTTCTTCCCTGCCGGCTGGGATATTGTCAGACCATGTATAGAGAGCTGCAGCAATGAAAGTATGCCTATGATCTTGGTCTTTTGTGTTCAAGACAAGCACCCTTCCAGACTCGGCCAGAGTCCCAGTGAACAGCTTCCCTTGGAATACAAGCAGACATCAAGTATTGCAGTTGAAGCAGATAAACATGTCTCAAGTCTTCAACTGTTCTATCAGCAAGACAAAGGTTTACTTGGCTTTGAAGCATTGTCTTCCCCATGGTTATGTGCCCTGAAATAACCAGCTGGACCAGGAAGGAAGGCTTAGAAAAGAGTACAAGGTGGGAAAGCTGGCTTCTACATGAAGGAGAAGACCTAGTTTTAGTAAAGCTTGTATCTCAGCAGTCCACAACTGAACTCCAGTTATTCTTCAGCATTCTGCCTGCCCTAGAGCTACCACTGTACAGCAAAAATCTCTCACAGTCATTGTGAGCCACTCACTTTGGGGGAAATCTTGGGAGGAGAACAGAACCAAGCAAATCTTAATGAAAAATGGGGAAGGCAGACCACATTGCAACCTCCTTCTTCCTCTCTGTTCAATGGCTGAAAAAGCTTCTGTGTGGTAAAAGAAGGAACTGAGTTCACCCTGAGTGAAAAGGCTGCTGGGTCACAAAGTTTCCTCTCTCTCAATCTGACCAGAAAGTATGTTCATGTAAAGAATGGCTCTTGGACCCAGAAACCTTTGTAATGAAGTTTCAGCTGCAGACAGAGCAAGCAACCAAACGAGAAGATACTGCGGCCATTTCTGTGTGCTCACCTGACATCGCACTAGGCAAGGCTGAGTGGCACAGGTGTCAGCAGGTCCCAAAATGCTGTCCACAGAGGTGTTACATTCCTGTTATAAAAAGAAAAAAAGGGTGATGAGAGAATTCAATTAGCATCTAAGAACGTGGTGGGGGACTGACAGACCCCTCACACACAACTTCCTCACATGAAAATTAAATTCTTAAATATTTAAGTTCTACCCCCACAAAAAATAAATTCCAGAGAATTTATTGTGAAAATAACAGCATTGCTGATTGAAAGAATGTCAAAAACAAGTCAACTTTTACCACCTTTTCCACTGCACATTGTGAGTCCTGTATTTAATTATGTAAACTGAAAAAACACACCATACATCATCATTCTCTGAAGACATTAACCATGAAGAAGGGACAGGAATGGTGAAAAAGGTTTAAGAGGGTATCATTAGATGCAATAAGTCCAAAAGAGATTTTCAGAGCAGCACCAGGAATAAAGTGTGTAGGACTGTGGACAACTCCCTGAAGGATGTGGATGTGGACAAGATGCTATCAAGTACCTCTGCAATGAGTCTGGAACCAGGCTCCTCTGAACTAAATCAGGCAATAGAGCTCCCCTCCTTGCTTTCCTGACACTCGGTAACAGCAGATTTTTATGGGGATTTCTATGGGGATTTCCAGGAAAACAATGGAATATTTCAGTAATCAAAGAGAGAGATTCTGGACTTTTAAGATCAACCTTACAATTTGTGTGTGGGAGACAGCAAGAGCCACCTCTACCAAGCAGATAAAGACAGTGCTGGGATATATCAGTCACTCACACTTCCTTGGGAAAGAACCTGGGAGAAACTAACATTTGCACATCTAGGATGGTTTTTCCAGCTTCCCTTTTCAGTAAAGCTACTTGTAACTGTAAGGTGCTAAAAGGAGGAACCCCAGGGATTCATCCCACAAGCCCTATCCAAGTTGTTTCACAGTGCTGGTTAGTTCAAGGTTATATTGCCTTTGCATCTTAGTGAGCTTTCCAGTGAGCACTTGCAGCCAGGAAGTGACTTGCTAGAGCACTCCAAGATAAGCAGCTGTACAGCACTGCAAAAGCATAAAAAGCAGCTGTGTCCAGGAACACAAATGATAAGGTTTCCTCCTCACAGATTTAAACAGCTCTCTGCTGGAGAAAGGCCAGCATGGATGAACAGACACTCTGTTCCGTTCTGACACCAACTCTTAGGGCAAAAAGAATAACAAAGAAACAAACAAACAAATAAAATCTAACTTTTGTTTCTGAGAAGTAATGCTGTCCACAGGATGGTCAGTTGCATATCCACCAGTTCTGCAAACGTTTGTCTGTTCTTCCCATCACTCTAGTCCCATTTGTTCCCTTAGCACCAACTCTTCGGTTAGTAGTTGAAGACTTAACAATTACCAAATGAGCATCTGCATGCTTGTATTACTTGGGAACACACACAGTGTGCACCCCAAGCAGGTAAATTGGCAGACAACACTTACTTTCCTTTCAGCATCAGGTATTTTAATGCTTTTTTCACTGCCTTGCAACCATGGCTGTTCTGTTCCTGAGCCTGCAAGGTTCTTCTCCCCTGGCTGTTCTCAGCCCAGTTAACCCTGTTCCCAATGACTTTTATTAGGAATGCAGTTACCATGTGGTATGTCTGCCATGCTTCTCATTGCCTGTGCCCCGAATCCATCCTCAGTGCCTCAAGCCTGTGAGCAGGGATTCCCCTCAGCCATTATTAACCTTCACTGCATGCACAACCACTGCTGACCCAACCTGCTGCAGAGGAGCCAGGCCAAGGTGTCAGGCATGCGGCTGAGAAAAAAACCCATAATAAGGGAATTAACCACAGTGCTTGGAAACAGGAGAGCACTGAGTGAGTCTCTCCTTGTCCCAAGACAGGTGTAGCAGATGGAACACCTTCCCTTGTCCACGTCATCACACACTGGCCTCCGCCTTGCTGGGGATCACTCCCCTGCCTGCCCTCCTGTCCCTGACTTTACAGCACTGAACTTGGTGGGCAGGTTTTTCCTGCCCCTGGTTCCCATAGAAACCTTCCTGCAAGCACCCATCTGGGACAGAGCCCAGAGAGAGCGTGAGGCTTACCTTGCTGCTGGCGTGGTTGTGCAGAAGGGCAGGGTGAGAGGCATGAATCACACCAAGGGAAGGCTCCTGCTGTGGCACATGGAGACACTGCCCTGGGCACTGCCCACAGGGCCAGGTATCTCCAAGAGAAGGTGCTGAGACCACTATACCAGCCCTTCCAGCACCACAGGAACTGACACAGCCAGGCACCACCTAGTGCAAGCCAGGAGGAGGAGGAGGATATCTGGTATATGGGAATGACACAGTAAAGTCTTTCCTTTGACTGAGGGATATAAACCTAAAGCAACTCTCAAGCTCTCCTAGCCAGGAGATAGCAAGTAACAAAAAGCTTATGAAACCACATGTGTGAAATTGCTGTTATTTGCAGTGTACACATTTCTGAAAACAAGCAACAGTAAGAAATACAAAGGAAAAAACACATCAGATCCAACAAATATTAATGGCAACTCCCAAACCCTCAGTACTACAAAATTAAAACCAGTTCCACCCACACATTAAGGAGCATCTCCCAAGTTTAAAGGCAATTTAAGTTTCTTGTATTAAGCAATTTTGGCCACACCACAGGTAGTCTTCACATTTTGAAAGAAATGTACTTTTTGCTAAAATGCAAATGATACCTGTTATTCACAGATTTACTTTTTGAATTCAGAGTCCAAAACAAATCACACCACCACTGGTTCCAGCCTGCTAGAAGACAGGTGTAATGAATGTGTGTACCTGAAAAAGAAGACTGCGAAGGAAGCATGCAGTCAGCACCAGGAACAACCATTTGAAGAACTCTACCTGCAACACCTTTGTTGGAATTGCAAGCACACACCATGCAGGATTATATCCAATTAGTTTATTTTCCAGTGCAGGTGTCCTTTGGAAATTGATGTTTGCAAAGGAGTCTTGCAAATTTACTTCCGCTTGGCAATTCTGTGCCTCCTCTGGACACACTGGCTCTTCACCACAGCTGTAGTATGAGAGAATTACTTGGCTCCTGGCAAACACCAGATGGCAATCTCCTGCTGCCTGTGTTTTACTTGCTTGGCCTCTTTTGCCACATGATCTCCACCTAAGCCTCTGGTGGTAGGGCCTGGATGTGCTAAGCACAAAATGACGCTGTCTGGAGCCTTTCAGTAGGATCTTTATTTTGGGACAGAAGCTCCTTCCCAGGAGTGTTCTTCACCCACTGATTTTAGCAACAACAACAACAACAACAACAAAAGGATCCACCAAAAAGGCAACATACCTCTAGCAGACTGTGCAGAAGACAAACATTTTATCAAGCAATGTTTTTGTATCCTGAGAACTTTACAACCAGTAACTGTGCAGGAGCCTCCACTGAGTATCATCAGAAGGAGCAGAACAAGCATAATAATTCTTTCCAAAATAATTTTCATCCACTGTTACAAGAACTGCACCTCTGTTCTGATGGTTACAACACCTCTTCTGACAGTAAGCTCGCATGAGAAAAACTCCATTTTCCTTTACGTTTAATGAACAGAAAGCAACAGTGTATGCAGTAAATCCCACTGCCACCTCTGGACTGTCAGCTGGTATCCACTGCTCTCTATTCTCTTCCTTTATTAAGAAAAAAAGCTTTGGAAGAGAGAAAAGTGATTGAAAGTCACCGTAGCCATCAGGAGGCTATGCACTTAGGTGTAGTTCTAGAAGCCTCTTCCAGCTCAGCTTTTGAAATCCCAAGTAGATTGGATCCACTTTAACATCTCCCTCTCTCAGAAATCAGACAAAAGCTCTGCATGAATCAGGCAGTTCAATTTCATACTCTCACAACCAGAAAACTTACATTTTCCAAATTAAAATCCTGACTTGCTCAATGAAACATCCAAGGGAAACTCTGAGCAGGATGCCCTTGGCCTTCCTTCCCTTCCCCCATCAGTGTCTCCCTCAGGTCAGGCAAAGGCATATCCTGGAGCTGCAAATGCCATTAGTCCACAAGTCAATATTTGCTTTGCACACAGAGTCAGAAGAAAACTCCAACTTCACAAATACATAAGTGAGCAAAGCGCAGCCACATACCTGAGCAAGGGGCAGACAAGATGCAGGGAGTTCCTGGCCCTCGCACCCTGGCACTGGAAAAAATGCAGAATCCCACACAGACACTGACGCATCCCAGCTCCTGGTTAAGGAGTCAATATGGTGTTAGTGAACCTGGCTCATCCCAAACTTTTTGTGCAAGGCTTACAAACCACAACCACCCTCACACTGCTTTGGGTGTTGAGCAACACATACAAATGCAGGCCAGAGGTGCTGAGGTGGCCTTCATGCTTCCTCCCGACAACATGACTGGGAATGAAGAGCTGGGAACTTTAACTACCCTCAGCCCACTTCCGTGTGGCACTGGAAGTGAACCAGAGATACACCAAAAGCCTAGGACAGGTCTCAAAATGGGGATGCAAGACCCGGAGAGCACCAAGGGGGAAGCTTGGAGAGCCAGGTGGACAGGCAGGCAGGAGGGCAAGCTGCTCACAGGTTATGCCACTGACTCCAGAGGCACCACCCAGGACTCCAGTGCTGCCCAGTCACCAACTGGGATCATATACTGACAGCAGGAATGTTGCAGAGCAAAGTGTTTCCCCCCAGCTGCCTCAGGGCACTACTAAAGCAACAGAGACAGCAAAAGGTAAACTGGAACTCTGTGTCTCCTGCCATAAAGCACCTTGTAGATTCCTGGTCTCTTCGGAAATGTAATTCAGTGTAGAAATGTAACTAAAAGGTACTTCCATGCAACAGTTCTGCTCCTTGCACTGCTCAGTGTCCAGCAATGCCCACTGCAATGACAGGGAGAGCCCCAGTGGAGCTGAAGCTGCTGAACCATTGTCCTTACACAAAAGGAACAAAACAGTAACTTTCAGTTTTGTTCCCATTGCATCTCCATTTTGAAAATAAGGATGTGAAAAAGCGGAATCCTGCTTCCTACCGTTTATGCATTGGACAGACAGACCACAGATGGACTTCCTGATCACAGTTCAGTGTGTCAAATTTGTCTCAGAAACCCCCCTACGTAACACCTACTTATGTAGAATGCAGATGTCTCCTACATATCAGCAGGTATTTTATTCCCAGAGCAGAACTGCCTTTTATTTACCTGGTTAAAAGCAAAAAACACGCCAGCTAAGCATGAACCGCACCTCTGTGGAGAACCTCTTGTTAGCCAAGACCCTTGGGATCAGCGGAAAAGGAGGAGTTTCCCCTTTCCCAGTACTCCCATTATTTGAGTGGTGAAAAGATCCATGACAGGAATATAGAGTGCTTCTTGCAACTCACACAGGAGGATTACAATTGAGTACTGGAACAACAGTTTTGGGGGTTTTCTATCTGCATCAAATGAGGTTAGAAAAAAGAGGCCAGGATACAAACTAGCATGGTGTTCATCCTTTCTGCACTGCAAAATTCTCCTTGCTTCTAACACAGAGACAAGAAAACCTGTATGTGCCAAAAAAGGCAAGCCTGCAGTCACCCTAGTCTTCAAGACTTAGGGTAAAGGCAATTCCATGTTAGACACCACTATGCAAATATAAACCAAAGGTTTCTGATTAGTGTCTAAGGAGACCCCAAACATATCTTCCATGAGAGTCAAGTACTGCACAATAAATGGGCACTTTCACCCAAATAACCACAGTGCAGCGCCAGGGCACTTCTCTGCAGAGCTCTACAGAAATTCGTTTTCCCAAAAAATTTTCCAAAGACTTTTTTACCTTCTGGTCCATTGCAAGACTGCAAACTATTTATGAGATGTCTGTGGAAAGCAATCACAACTGCCCAGTTTCATTTGAATACAGAAGCTTGAAAGAAAATACTTCTGTTAGAGATGCAGGGCTGCACCCATCAAAGAAAGGCTGAAAGACACTACTGACAGTAGTGTCTTAAAGTCGGGTATTACGAAGTGTTTCGTCTCACACTCCTGTCCCAAGTGGTGACAAGCAATGCCATCAGAAGCTCTCTCCATCACCAGCCCCGTAGGCTCACACAGGGGGAAGCTTGATTCTCAAGCTGTCTCATCCTACTGCTTCCAGCAACAACGCAACAAGGGCCTGAAGAACAGCTCTTCCTTGATACAGCCTCAGAGGATTTGCAGAGGTTCAGCTGTCAGGGCTTGCTGTTACCTTGGTGAGGCACAGGAAAGGCTCGATTCAGGTCACTCTCCCGTAGCTCTGTTTTGTTACTATTTGCTCTGGTATTCGCAAAAAAAGTCAGATTCACTTTGCAGGACTCTAAGCAGGTCTCACTTTGTTTGGCTCCAGAAAATGGCCTTTTAAGGCAAGTATATCCCACAGTATTCAAAACTTTTCTCCTTTAGGGCTCTGTCTTTACAGGACTCAACTTTCTGAAGAGGTTAGTAACACTCAACACACCTCTCAGGACTGTTTGCAAAGCTCTTATCTAGCATGTCATGCTGGACTACTTAGATCTTGCTCCTGCAGAAATTTATATGCACAGATAACTTAAGAGGAAAAAAAGCAAAATATACAATGATTGTTAACACTTGTAACAAAACAAGACAAAACCTCTGATATTTCCTGATTCTGGGGATCAGGAAGATTTCTTCTCCAGAAAAAAAAAAGACTATCACGTTATGGACTTTTTCTCTCATCTCTGAATCATCAAATACTTCCCAGCCAGCAGTGACTGGGCAGTAACAACAGTTCTTGTAGTCATACTAATACCAATATACTCTCTTCTCTTCAACTATCTCAAAAATGTTGGCAAGACAACATCCTTCTCTTCCCTACCCTGTATCAACAGTAACACACTGACAAGTGAGATTTTCCCCAGCGCTCCCACATACTCACCCTGTGTAAGCTTTATGTACCAAAACCCTTGACCTTGTGATTAAAGAGTGGCACAGAAAGAAGTTTAGGCAAGTCTTTGTGTGGCTGAGGACACAAACCTGAAGTACCAACACCTCTCCATCTCTTAAGGGACACTTAGGACACTGCACTCACAACACAGAATGAAGCTGTTTGTTTACCTCCTCCTTCTGGACAGCTGCAAATTCTCTGTATCGTATCCATTTGAATTAGGGTAGGATCTAGAATAACCAGTGTGATACAGATCACCAGCAAGGGTCATTGCTGATTTAGCTAGAAGAGCTGTAGGACCACATACACCAAAATATAAAGCATCTGAACTTTACCACTGCAGATAAAGTTGCAATGCTCCTTAGGATTTATTTAAGTTTTCATTACTTCTGATGTGTAGGTGAGAAGTTTGCAATTAACAGTCGGGAAGAGGCATCATTCCAACCATTTCCAAGACAGTTATTGCCTCAAACATGGTATCACCAATTCCTTTGCCAAAGCATCCCAAATACCAAACATGGGAAACAATTTTGCAACACACAAATCAATTCACCAAGAATGGGACTAAGACTGGCAGCTCTCACACAGATCTCTTAACCAATAATCTCTACTGTTACCATGTCACCTTGGTAAGACACATTAATTTTTAAAAGCTAAATATTTTTATTATTTTCTGTTTTTTAAGATTGTCACGGTCCTTTAGAACACTGAGATTGGCAAAAGATCCCATCTTGTGGGAGGTGACAGGTTAAAAACACAGCATAGAAGAAAAACCTAAACAACATTAGCAGAGACCTCTAAAATTGAAGAATTATTTCAGTCCTGAGCAGGTGTGCAGCACTTTCCTCACCTCAACTCTATCACTCCCTGACCAGTGCAATTCCTCCAGAAATATGCCCCTCCTCTGCTGCCCCTCAGGGATTCCCTTCATCCTTCTTCAGAAGAAGAGTCACTATGAATGACATCCCACTAAGAATATCAAACCACATTATCAAAATATTATCATAGACAAGAATTAAGAAAGGCAGCACTTGTCATTTTAATCTGTTAAATACAGAATAAACATTGTATTAACATGACACAACCAGTCCCCACCCTGACCTCTTTAATTACATGTCATGCCTCTTCTCACCCTCTTCCTTTCCTTTTACTTCATGAATTCTCCAGCCTTTGTTTCTGCACAGGAACAGTCACACATACATTGTGTGAATCCAGAAATAAATAACGAAATTGAATTTTGTGTCAGTGGCTGTTTCTTTCCAGGCAACCACTCCAGACTCTGTAGCAGCTGAGAAACTATTCTAGAATTCAGATTATCCAGCAACTGTATTCTGATCAACAGCTCAGCAAAAGCACAGCAGTGCCCCACTCCTGCTAGCCTGACAGTTCCTTCTTGAGTGATTTTAAGACCTAGTCTTGCACTACTAAAACCCCACTGATCTTAATTCCAGTAAGACTGCTTCGCTCTCCCATCTATTTGCACTAAAGGATCCTCCATTTCTTCAAGACACTGCTATTACTTTATTCCCACTTCCCCCCTTAAAAAAAAAAAAATCACAGCAAGCCATGCAGAGTAGGGCTGAGACATCATGAGAAGGAAGCTATGACACCGCATAAACCCCCCCCACACCAACACTTAAACTGACTTCTTTAGAAGGGAAGTAGCTGCTTAAAATCAGGCATCCCTCAAAAAATTAGGAAGGAAGGAAAGCCGACACATAGGAAATTTTTTCTGTCCCGCCCTTACCAGTTCTGTGAAGAGACATCAAGAGCCGTCCCGGAGCCCACAGCCACTGCCTGCAACGAGATTAAAATCCGCGTGACTGTGGCTCTTCGCTCCCTCAGATTTACATCACTAGGTACGAAGAATTACATCTGCCTCCTGCTCTCCTTCTAACATTTATTACAGCTGACAATCACAGGGCCTGCAGCATGTCTATTTGTGCCCATTACCTAGAGCATACTGCCATATTTCCATCTCTGTTTCGTGACTGTTCCTTCCCCCCAGCCAGACAGGAGACAGACTGTCTCTCCTCTGGGGCACCTCCGAAAAGGCGCAGGCGTGGAGAGCAGACGAGTATGGCAGAGCAGGACCCCCGGGAGTCGCAACCACAGGCAGGAGAAGAGGCGGGTTAGAGGAGAGGCACGTCCCGGGGAGAGCCCAGCCGGGGGAAGCGGGGCGCAGGGAGAACGTGCCCCGGGCAGCCCTGACGGAGAAGCACAGCGTGAGTCACTCTCCGGAGCCAAACCCTGCGTCAGCGCGGCCGGGGCGCGGAGCCTTCCGCGGGCCGGGGGTCCCTCCCTGCTCCCCGGCCCCAGCCCGGCGAGCGGAGCCGCGGCCGCGCACCCCCGCCCCGCACACAGCCCCAGCAGCGGGGCCGCCCCGGCGGCCTCGGCCCCCGCTCCGTCCGAGGGGGGAGCAGAGCAGGGGGGTGCCGGGGTGAGGTGTGCGCGGGGGTCGCCGCACAGGTGGCGCAACCGCTCCTGGGGAGCCCCCCGGCGCGGGTGGAGGCGCAGGGCTGAGAGCCCCGGAGGGCGAGGGGCGGGTCCCCGCCAGCCCGGGCACGCACCTGGCCCGGCACCCACCTGCTGCCGCCACCGCCGTCCCCTCAGGGCGGGCGCCCGGCCCCAACCCGGCGGCCCCACACGCCGCTGCCGAGGCGCATGCGCGGGATGCGGGCGGCGGCGCGCGGCGCGGCGGGGGCTGTAGGCCGGGCAGGCGCGGAGAGGCACCGGGATGGCGCTGGTCAGCGCCGGCACGGGCTGCAGGGACATGCACCGAGTAGCCCAAAGTGTGATCTGGCCTCACGAAGCTGTCGCAAAATCACAGAATCAATTAGGTTGGAAAATCCTCTGAGGTCGTGGAGTGCAGCCTCTGACCGAACACCGCCTTGGCAGCCAGGCCATGGTACTGAGTGCCACGTCCAGTCTTCCCTTAAACGCCTCCAGGGACGGCGACTCCACCACCCTGTCTAATCACCCATTCTGTGAAATTCCCTTAAGGTCCAACCTGAACCTCCCCTGGTGCAGCTTAAGGCTATACCTTGTCCTGTTGCTGGTTACCTGGGAGAAGAGGCTGACCCCCATCTGGCTACAACCTACTTCCAGGTAGTTGTAGAGAGTGACAACTTACCTAAACATCCTTCTCTCCAGGCTAAACAACACCAGCTCCCTCAGCTGCTCCTCATCAGACTCATGCTCCAGACTCTTCACCAGCTTTGCTGCCCCTCTCTGGACTTGCTCCAGCACCTCAATGTCCTTTCTGAACTGAGGGGCCCAGAACTGGACACAGTACTCAAGGTGTGGCCTCACCAGTGCCGAGTACAGAGGGAGAATCAAGAGCTGTACAGCTGAAGCACTGCTTGGTGACTTCCTCCCAACAACCAAGCAGAGGGGAGAATTAATCTCTGGCTGGTGCCACTGCCAACTCTGTGGGAAAGTAGAAGTCTCCTAAAGGATTTGCGCATCATGCCAGTTTTCTAGGATGACATTTCCTCTCTACCAGTTACTCTTTTTAAAATTTCCAGGAAAACAAGTCCAACAGCTCACAGCTGGCAGCCTCTACCTGACAAAGATTTATTTCCAATGATGCGAAAAGATACATTAGCTGTTCCTCCTCTCCACACAGGGTTGGTTGGGTTTTTTTTAAGGAGGAAAGAGGACCAAAGAAGGAGGACTTATGCATCTGTCTGTTTTCTTTCTTGGCTATCCGTTTGAGTAATAGCCTGAAAATTATGAGGGTTCAATTAGAGTTATCCTTTCAAACAGATGGGTAATTAAATGTTAATAGCCCAAGCAAGCAAAATGTTTTAAACACCATCAAACTCACAAATGTTTGAGACATTTTGAATGCCATATTCTAGGGGCAAGGTAAAGCCAGAGCAATCTTGATAGAAGGAGACCACAGCCTGAAGCTTCCCATTACTCTTGACTACTTAATAACGACAAGCCTTATTAAAACCTACAGTATTTTTAAATCCTCTTTCAACAAGGATGGCCTGAAGGACAGCAGGTAGCTTCTGCTTTGCTTAATTCTCTTCAGCAACCACACTTCAAAAATCAAGTAATCCTTATCGTGTCATCGCTGAGAGTCTGAATAAATAACAGAGGCAAGAGGGAGCTTTTTTTATTGCACTGATGCAGAGGAAATGCTCTGTGATGTAGTAACACTGGAAGAAGAGGTAAATAAGTCAAAGGGAGAAGAGTTTGATCCAGTACTGAATGTCCAGTAAAGCACAGACATTACAAAACAGATCATTAATGTCAGAAATAAACCCAAAGCTCTTGAATTTCTCTGGCATTCAATGAATTTTCATTATCTTTTTTCTTTCCTTATCAGACAAAACTTGTAGTAGAGAACAACTTTCACATGCCAGAGTCCACCTGCCACTCAGTATCAAGTACCTACAGCCAAGGACCACAATCACAGCCAAAACACCTGTTTCTTACCCACACCTGTAAATGCGATTTTCAGAAGCTACAGAGCCACAGCTATAGTATTAAACTATAAAAGCAGCACTGAAGGAGCACCTGTTTGATGAGCCAAGAAGTTCTATGGCTTCTCTCTCATTATTTTTAATATTTTGGCCTATTTGCTCCCCAAGTCACAGTACTCTGAAAGCCAGGACAAACTTCTATCAACTTTTGAGACACGTATGGAGAAAGTTTCAGGGCATGGGAAGAAAGATGAAAATGGGAGTGGACTCAGCTCCCCTTACCTCTGCTCTTCAACAAGTCAGTCCTACACAAATGTCAGGCAGCACCTGGCATTGCTCTTTAAGAGCTGACAGTGCTCTGTAAGGTGCCAATGAAGGGTGCTGTGATAAAGTTACCTTGTCACAATTGGGTGTTTCTCAGTAACTCAGCACACTATAGACAGAGGCTTGACCAAACAGCAGACAACGAAAAGCCCATCTGGAATCGAGGTGGCTGTAAGCTCTGGGGGTTAAATGTACTGTAGAGAACCAAAATAACATGACACAGTAAATAGACCTGGTCAATAAGGCTTTTATTATCTTCCTGTACCCACACACATTTGCAGACAATAACTAAAGTGCCAGTTCAATTTTCCCACCCATCTGGCTTTGGTATGGAATCAGCGCAGGTCGAACCTCCTCCTTCAGGAACTTTGCCACCTGTTCAAGATGAGAAAAATAAAATTAGGAAAAGGGCTTGCCTCCTCCTCCCCACTTAGAACTGCTTGTTTCACTGGGGTTTCTCTTTCACAAAGACACTCAACAGTGGTATGTCCAGGGTCAAAAGTGTGAAGCCACAGGGAAGAAAGACAAGAAAGCCAAGGAAATCAAAAGAGAGAAATGTGTCTTCCTTAGGAGTATGGCCAGAGTTATATAATATGTACACTCTGTAGCATACAAAAAGGATGCAGGAATTAAGTACACATTGCATTACAACCCATAGCCTCTTCCCACTACTTTACCTGTTGAGGAGCACGTCCAGTGAATGAGGAGGGATCCAACAGGCTTTCAAGTTGTTTATGGATAGGGCTGAAGTAAAGATCAGCACGGACACGGGCAATGAAGTCATTATCACCCCCTTCCTGTTTTACAACAGCTGCTGCTTGCTGAGAGAGAACACGAATCTTCTCGTGGCAGTCCTGTAGGTATAGGGGGAAGAAGATGGGAAAAGTAATTCCATTGCTACTGACAGCACATGGTCATCTCGCCAACTTGTGTGGGAGGAAAAATATTGAAGTGTATTGCCCTGGACAGTGCAAAAAGACGGCACATTTTGGACTGCAGTCTCACATGCCACTACATTAAAACAAGATTTTCTTCATGCTTTCAAATCTGTCCTTTGAGGCTGAAACAGTCTGAATGTCACATACACTCCCTGTTGAACTATAACATAAACTAATGACACTGGAATCATTTATACTTCTTCAAATTTCCCAAATACTCTGAGTCACTATAGGGTTTTTTTTCAACTGTAAACCATGTAAAACCTCTACAGATTTGGAAAAGGGAAAAGAAAAGAATCTGTCCAACTTAACAAGCAGTGAGACTTTGCAAACTATGGCTTACGTAAGGACATACAGAGGAAAAAAACCCCTTCCTTTGCAATCAATTGGTAAGAACAAGGGAACCCAACTGTAGTCAGGTACCACCTGCAAAATCAGGTATTGCCATGCAGCCCTAAAATACAGCCATGTGGTTGCATTTACAGCTATGCAAGAAGCTTCTCCTTAAATGTATTATCATTGATCTACAATTAGGACAAAAATTATCCTGTTTCCTCCATCCAAATATCATTTGGCTTCAGCACTGACCTGCCTCAGGTGAACAGATCTATCTTCTGGATGTTTAGGAGAGGGAGCTGTTTAATAGTGGGGAAGTGAGTTTCTGTGCTATGAGGTGGGAAAGCCTAGAAAATACGCTGTTCCAAAGTTCCCAGCACAAGAAAATAGAACATATGAATGTGAACATGAACACCTTCTACAAATGTACTAAGCCCTATAGGTGTGTAATTAAACAGCACCAGAAAGAAGGCAGGTCAACAAGAGACACAAATGAATCACACAATGTGATTCACATGCTGTGACCCTTAATGTGTTTAGTCAGGAAGCTTACTCACTGACCCACTGACATCAGAGACACAGGGGAAAGGAAAAAAGGGAAAAATATAGTGACTAATATAGTGGCTGATTTGCCACAAGTGTTTCAGAAAACTAGAACTATTCTGCTCAAAGCTTCTATCAAACCCTTTCATTATTCTTGCAAGTTTTAACTTCTGTCCTTGATGTGGAAATAATCATAGAAGGAAAAATTACTATCTAAAAGGTAAGTGAAAATAAGGTGTTTTATTACGATGGAAATTTAATTATCAATTTTGACCTGAATTGTGAAATTAAATGATAAGGAAATATAATCTAATTGTGTCTGGCTTTACTTACTAAGGAAAATATTTAATTACAGTTTGCTTGAACACAGGAAGCCGAATGAAGGACTATAAACAAAGTGGTTAATACACTATACTGAGTTAGGGAAGAATGACACATGAATGAGTGGTTCAGATGGTCTTACTTGCTTTTTTGTTAACAGCACTGATTCATCCTCTTCTAATTTATAAGGTAGCCAACTGCCAACATGTTCCATTTAAAGAAGCTTGGCCTATGTTCCAAGTTCCTTCAAACACTTAAAAAAGGAAAACGCCTACTAGTATCAGCTATAAAAATAGGTCTCCCTCTTCTCCAGCACAGCCAGCTAGATCAGCTCAAACACACAGTGTTCCTAACAGAAAATAGGGATTTCCACAAGTGCTCTCCCCTCAGAGAACAGACCCTGGCTTTGCAGCAGCAGTGTAGTTATAACAACTCCATGGGAGCAGGTGAAGAGCAGAGAAAGGTGAGATAGGACAAGAGCCCAGATACATTTGTTTCTCAGGAGACAAACACCAGGCCGTGAACACTTCATTTATACCTGACGATTGCCCCCAGCCTTCACCATTGCCATGATTATATTCTCTGTGGCCATGAATGGCAACTCCTGCCGGATCCTTCTCTCAATCACCTTAAACACACACAAAAAAAAAAAAAACCAGGAAAAAAAGAAACAGCATTATAGAAAGCCTATAGACAACCAAAAACTTCGCAGTGAGGTTTTTTTTTCCTGTCCCCTTGAATCTCTAGGACTGGACAATGGTCACAGAATCACAGAAAAGTAGGGGTTGGAAGGCATCTTTAAAGGCCATCTAGTCCAACCCCCTGCAATGAGCAGGGACATCTTCAACTGGATTAGGTTGCTCAGAGCCCTATCCAACCTGACTGTGAATGTTTCCAGGGATGGGGCATCCACTACCTCTCTGGGCAACCTTTTCTAGTGTTTCATCACCCTCTTTGTAATAAAAATTCTTTCCTATATCATCTAAATTGTCCCTCTGTCAGTGTAAAACTGTTACTCCTTGTCCTATATAACAGGCCCTGGTAAAAAGTTTGTCCCCATGATTCAAAGACAAATTCTTGTTTTGAACTTAGCTCTGGAAATCCAGATATTGAAGTTGATAATACTTAGAAGCCATATCTTGTAAGAGACATTACTTTGGAAAAGATGTAGTAAGTTACAGGACTGGACGAGATCTGTCTAGACAGTATATTTTGCTGCTAAGTTATACAGATCCGTTCTGTAATTCAGAGAAAAATATCCTTTGTGAGAAGTTTTGTATTTACTCTTTTATTGACCTCACAAGAGACCTTTCATGTATGTCCTACAACATGAGAATATGGCAAGAACAGAGTAAAATCCAGAAACCATTTGAACTAACAGATAAAAATGTAATCCTTGGAATGGGAGCATTTTTATACGCTTTGGCATAGGTGTAGCATTACCAAGGAAGTCCATTATCTCCTGCTTTACCTTTGGATACACCACGAGTCCCTCGGAGACATTCTGCAGCGTACTCAGAATGATGTCAGCTGTGAGGAAAGCCTCAGCCAGACACACGCGCCTATGAAACACACATACCCAGAGCCCTGGTCAGCAACAAAGGCCATGTTCCAGTCCACCTCAGATCCTTCAGGTTCTGTAAATAATGCTGTAAATAGCCTTACTGTGGCCTAACACTGGATCTGTTCTCTTTTTTTTTTCTTTTTGGTTAGTACAGAGGGAGAGAGAAAAGGGTGAAGGCACACACAGAAAGCTCCAAGGTAATTCCATGATTACACAGATGGGAAACAGGGCAGCAATCTAGAGTATCTTCCCTTGTGTGTTCTGTGTTGAACTGTCTACTACTGATCCTACCCTGCAGGAGTAAGACATGCTGCATGCTCATGCTGTGCTCAGTGGGGAACTTCCAAAGGGATCCATGCATTTGGTGAGGGCTTCCTCCAAGAAACCAGCTCACAGTCACAACCAGCCACAAAGGTAGCTCCTGACAAAAAGGAGAGGAGGGAAGCAAGAGGAGTAGTGGAGACTAAGCTGTATCAGGCAAAATGCTCTGCATCACAGTGCAGCAAACACAGCATCATCCATCTGTGACAGCAGGGCCTGGCCCATTCTAAACTGTGGTCTTATAAAACGTTCTAGTTCTCGAACCTTGTGCTACATCTAGGCCCTCCAATTCTATCACAGTGTCTTAAAACAACTTTTCTGGACTGTAGATTGATTGAACTTTCTCTGGCTTGTTCTCCTTCCAAAACACTATAGCTTTAACAAGAAAAATCCAGGGCACAGATTTTTACAATTCGTTAATGAAGTGGACAAATGAGTCTTTCTATTAGATAAGATGAAAATAAAATTTTAAAAACATTCCAGTACATCTCTCAACACTTGGTAGCTATTGGGAAATAAACACACCATATCAACCAGTATGCAATTTCTTAAATTTACATTGTTTTCTGCTGCCTATGCAACTCTTTTTTCAAAGAGACTAGGAGCTGTGGAGTAAAGTCCCTTTGGGAAAAAATCTTTTTTAAAATGAAATTTTATGCAGGTATTACGTTTGTGGAGACATTTTAAAAATAACGTTCTCATCAGCAATCTTAATGCTAATCTACAGCCAAAACTGCTGCTGTTCATTGTTTCACAGGTGCCATACCTTGGAATTATAGAGATTTCTAAGATTCTAAGAGATCAAATTCTGCAACAGAATATGACTTTGAAGCTAAAATGTTTCAAAGGCAGGTACGAGCTTTATGCAGGTTTAGTATTAAATAAAAGATGGAAGCATTGAATTTAATTGCTGTAATTTACTTGATAATAATTGCAGATAACTTCTGCTCAACTCAAAATAATGGTAATGAGGAATCATAAAACAAAGTAAAATTTGCTGAGCAATATCCTAAAGACCTGCGCAGATTTTAATGAAACATTTTTTAAAAAAGTAGAGTAATTATGCTCTTTCTCTAGGATCTGAACTACTTATTGTAAAGAACAACATTTTTCAAAATTAAGATATGTTTGTTTAGATTATTTGGAGGGTTAAGGTATTGAACTATTCTTTAAGAGGCCAAAAAAAGCAGGGTCTAAAAACCACATTCAAAACAAGGAGGAAAATTTGAGAAATATGAGTACTGTAATACTATGCTGTTGAAACAGGAAGACTGTGAAAGCAATTTATTACCCTGGCTTCTGTATCCCTCCCTTTCACTGCTGGTTTACTTAGCAGAAGATCTTGAGATTAAAAAAAAACTTAAAAGTTTTTATCTCTTGTTACAGAGGAAACCAGTTTGTAGTCTCTAGGTTCTACTGAGACCGCTTTTTGTCAAGGTGGTATCTTGTGGGTTTAGTTTAAAGGCAGTATTTTCTAAAGAGAGCACAGGACCTTTCTGCACAGGGCCATCTGCAATTGCTGCACTGCACAATCTGAACAGACCTGTTGGCACTGTCATCCAGCGTTCGCTCAAACCACTGCACGGCGGCTGTTTGGAGGGGATCCATCACCAGCGTCATCAGGTGCCGAGCGAGGCTGCAGCAGCGCTCTGAACGCATTGGGTTCCTCTTGTACGGCATAGCACTCGAACCTGTCAAAGGAGGAAAAAGGATGCAAACAGGGCAACAGCAGGACTGCATTCGGCAAGAAGAGATGAAGGTCCTCCCCCAGGAAAGAAAAATGTGTCAGGAATCATAGTTTTGACTAAAGCTTCAAAACACAACAATTTTCTAAGGGCAATATGTAATAACGAAAATGACACTACCACTTTCCCCTTCAGACCAGAAACATCGAAATGTGGGCACAGAAAGAGTGAGAAGACATTTTTGCAATTCTGCAAAATGGAAGTACTACCACATAAAAAGGACAAATAGTCTTACTTTTTAATGTAGTATTTAGCACCATCTCTCTAAGGCTACCCATGGTAATCTTAGCAGTGTTTGAGCCTCCATCTGTTCAATAATGCTATCCTTCAAAGTCAGATGGTTAGACTGCTGCCTGTTGCTCTAGTGAATGGATATTAAAATCATCCACAGAATGTAGAATGGTACAAGTACTAGACAGGACTAAGGCTTAATTTGCTGATTCAATTTTATACAACTATTTAGGGGATCTGAACTTTCAGCCAAGAGCCAAAACACTACATTTCCTTTCCCCTCTCTAGCAATGTCAGAATCACATCATCGGTATTCTTCTGGCAAGGGTGAAAGGGTCCACCCTAGCTCCATTGTTCCTAATTTGTCTGCTTATAAAGATAAAAATGCTGAGTTGAGCTGAAAACCTACTTTCCAGTCAGCTTCATGAGGACTGGAAAATGTTACGCACTCCTCAGACCCAAGTCTTCCTCTCTAGGCAATGGGACATACATGAGTACTTCTTCTCTCCCCCCAAACACGGAAAGTGCACAAATACAACTCTGATTTTAATTACTTAATATCCAGAAACCTTTAGGTAAGGTGTTTTCTTCTTTTTCCTTTTCTTCTGCCCCCCTTTCTTTTTGCTTTAAAAGGACCCAAAATACTAACAATGTCAACTCCAGTTGATTTAAAGCAACTTCTGTCAGTGACATTTCTAAGTTTGTTTCAAAGGCCACACCACATAAATGAAAAGACACATACACCAGTCCAGGAAATCTCTCTCATCCCTTACCAATCTGGTCTTTCTCAAAAGGCTCCTCTATCTCCTTCAGGTTGGCCAAAAGACGAATGTCAGTGCAAATCTAGAAAGAAAGCATAAGAAATTAACAAAACAGAACCAAACTGACACACACCAATATATCTTACTCTTAGTGCTCTTGGAGAATCTTTGCATCTATGTGCAAGAAGTACACTGGGGGCAGTGAAAAATTTGACAAAAAAATTGGCACTGCAATCCTACTTCCTGGCCTAAAAATGTTTGTCAAGAAAACAAAGAAAACAGCATTAGATGAGAACAGGACTCCAACAAGGGCAAATGTTTGCAGGGAATGGAAGACAGATCAGAAGAGAACACTGAAAATGCATAACAAAATTACTCGGTGACTTGCAAACACATATAATGTGTGCTCACTGAACTGGGAAAAAACCAAAACAGAAGAAAATACCACAGATTACTTCAGCTCAGGAGGAGGAAGAGGGAGGGAACAGAAATAAATCAATGAAAAGAATCCACAAGGACAGAGAGGATAACACCATTATCAGAAAGGCAATTAACTAGGACCAAATGGGGAAATTTAAAAACTCACACACCACTAGGGAAGACATTTACTCTAATGGGATCAATTTAGCATAGATTAGACTAATATCTGGTGTGGGAGTTGTTAACCCATCTTGGAATCTGCTCAGTTAACTTGCTTTATTTGTCACTGGCCTTAAGATCTTTGAGATTTGAGTACCAGGTGTGTACCCAGCGGTGAATTTACACAATCACAAAGAAGACAGCTGAACAAGGAACACCAGTATTTCTTGAGAAGAGCATTCTGCACCACGAGCATGCTCCTTCAAGATCTGAAATCTTTCTCCCTCTTCTCAATGTATGCAAGTAGGGTGCTCACCTTGTGTATAGAAGCCCCCAGACTGGCCAGCACAGCCAGGACTCCAATGTCCACCTTGCGACTGTAAGTCTGCCCTGTGACCATGTAAGCCCTAGAAACAAGCACACAAGTTGAGTGTTCCAGCCAGACACAACAATACTGCAAGACTTTGAGCAAGGAATGACATGGCTCTTGAAGTGGAGGGCTGTCATTCTGCCCTGATGAAAACGACTTTGGATTCAGGCTGTCAATTTCTTAGGGCAGCATGAGATGGGAGAGAGGTAAACAGAGGAAAAATGGACAGCTGTGCTTTGACAGGGAGACAAGTAGAAGTGGCCTATTTAGGAGGTGAAGCTTCATGTGGGAAAATGCAACTGAGAATGGAAGATAGCAAGGGGGAATAAGTGAACAGCAGCACAGATGTCGGTTTGGCAACCAGGGGAATCTGGGCCAACACCACCAGCAGGAGTCACACACTGCTAAGAATGCTTGTTACATACCGCTTAAATCCTGCCTTTGCAGTCACTAATCTGTCCAGTTCTTCAACCTTGGGATGAAGCGAAAAATAAGAGTTCAAAATACAACTCACGTAAGGTCAGCAAGAGCAAAAATGATCCTTTGCTTTTCTCAGTTTACTGTCAAAAAATCTTTTACTTTCTGTGAAACATCCCTTCCCAAATGCTGCTCACTTTCACACAGAGCCTTGTCAGTGAACCCCAGAAGGATCATGGTGCCCTTGTAAATTTAATGCCAGAATCTCAATGTTCCCTCAAAGAGAACAGCATTCCAGAACAGAAAATAGCTAAGACTAAGTCTGCACCCTGGGCTGTCTGACGTACTTTACTATGGTCTCCCTCAAAGAGCTGCAAGAAGCTGGCTTGAGTGCCCGTGGTGCCTTTCACACCCCGGAAGCGCAGGTCATCCCGAGCCCGCTCCAGGCTCTGCAGGTCCATGCACAAGTCCTGAATCCACAAGCAGCAGCGTTTTCCCACAGTGGTGAGCTGGGCAGGTCTGAAAACAATCAAGAAAACAACATGACTCATTGAGGATTTGCACAAGCATCACACTTCACTGCTGAGTCTGACATTAGGACCTCCCTACAGATTCATCTCGACTCATTTGAGCAGAAATTAACAGGTTTTGTCTTAGGCAGAAGGATGGACCAGTGTCAGCAGTAAATGGTACTGAAGATGCAATCATTCCTTTCAGGAATTAGATGGAATTACCAGAAAACAGCAATTTCATGTCCATGTGCCAGGCGGGCGCCCCCTGCCGGCCCACAGGGGCTGGGACAGACTAGGGGCGCATCAGTCCCCCACCCCAATTCCGCTCACCTAAGGCACGGGGGGCACCCTGGCTGACTTACAGCACTGGTGTGAACTTCTCAGCACAGAAACATCTGCATTCACTTTGTGATTTTAAATGATTCCTCTCAGGAACCATTCCTTCTTATTTATAAAAATGTGTTCCTCAGCCTCTGGGCAAACACACTTCAACAGTGCTGTCAGCCAACACTTCTTGTAAGACCTCTACCTTGGAATAAGTAACTGCAAGCTTCAGCTACACTTCAGTCCACCTGAAAATGCTTTGAGGCAAAAACAGGGGTGTTACGCAGAACCCAGAAATAGAAATATTTCAAATTATCCACAAACTCCAAAGAAAACCTCTATACTGCTTCAAAAAACCATACACACATGAAAAAGGTGCTCCTGACTAAGTTCAGACATAAAAAGGAAGCTTGTAAGATCTGGAAGCAGGGACAGGTGATCCAGGAGGAATACAAAGACACTATTCCACACTGCAGGGATGGGGCAAGGAAAACCAAAACCCACCCGGATGAATTTAGTGTGGGATGTGAAAGGCAACAAGACAGGCCTCTGTAAGTACAGAAGCAGGAAAAAGGAAGGCTAGGGAAAACATGGACCTAATTGTAAATAGAGCAAAGGCTCTGCTAACAAACGACACAGAAAAGGCTGAGGCATCAATTATGATTTCACCTTGTATACACTTCTTGAATACTCCTCTGTCCTCTTTCCAAAAGCCAAAATAAAACCAACACAGATACTCTTCCAAAAAGCTGTAGAAGAAGAGGGCCCTAGGACTAGAGCTGATGGAACTGACACTGCATGTACAGCAAGACAATTAATCAGAGACCTGACCTTTCACTCTCCTTTGGGAGAAATGTGCCAGACACAGAGCCTGACACGACCTGTGCGCAATTTCCCTGCCTCTTCTGTTCCTGTATCACTGGGGTAGAAGATCCAGGCTTACCTCATGGTGTAGTTTAATGCTTCTGAAAACAGTCTTCATGAAGCAGGAGATTAAACTACCCCAAGAACAGAACCACCCAGATCTCATTGTCCTTTGACTCAGTATCTGTAGTAACAAGTAGCCATTAGCAAAACTTTCTAGGCTGCAGCAGAAAATAACTTAGAGAAAAACAAAGAAAATGTGACTGGAAGACAGGCTTAGTGCAATCCCCTGTTACAGTTTCTCGAAACAGCCCAGAATATGCACATCTGTGTTTGCCTGAAAGTCATCCTTTACAAAGCTGTGTTGAAGCAACTGCTGACAGCAAGTCAAAGCAGCAGTCCAATTTCCTGAGACAAGCCTGGATTCAGGCACATACGCCTTTTCTGAACCACCAACTGCCACTGGTCAGAGATGGGAAAAAGGATGACAAAAGAGCAGTAGCAGGTCAATTTAATCAAAGCACAGAGAACAAAAAGAAAGCAAAGACTGATGGCTACTTACTGGTAGTGAGTGAAGCCCAAAGCAGGCATGTCAGCATACTTCTCAGCAAAGTCGGCCAGCCGGCTGATCACCCTTGCAAGCTGGTGGAAGCAGGAAGGATAGAAAAGAGGTGGAATGAGACAGAAAAAAACCCCAAACAACACAGCAGAAGTTAGCATGCTTAAGCACAACATTATGAAAAAAGGGGAGGGAAACAACTGTGCAGGGAGGGACAGTTGTGCAGGGAGGGACTTTGAGGGGCAACGGGGCAGCCCTCTCCAACTGATGTAGAATGTAGAATATGGTGTGTTTCAGTTCTTCAGGGCATACATACAATTTCTGCTTGCTACGAAACTCAAGCAAGAGCTAACACAAGTCATTGGACTTGAGCTCAAACTAGTCTAATCTTCATGCCCAACCTAATCCTGCAGTTAGTTCATCCTTGGTATTTTCTTTATTCCTGGAATTGGTCAGAAATAAAGTTGGTTTGGGTATAATCGACACACATACAGTCCAGGGCAAATTGGATGCCAACTCATTCAGGTCAGATAGACGCCACTGCACTACACTCCTGCCATATTTGACCTCACAAAATTTTATTATATAGTTTCTTGAATGCTGACACACTCCTAAGAATACAGCTAAGACTAAGATGATCCTGAAAGCAATACAAGTGCTTTCTGAAACTAGTACCTGTGGCACAGATAAACAAGGAGAGGCTTGTAATTCCCACTGTGAGCAAAAAAGCTCTGGGGAAAGACCTGAGAAAGGAAAGGAAGGGAACTGTTCGCTTTTCTGAGAACAACCCAGACAGACAACTCCTCCTAGCTTCCCACAAAGGTTTAGGAAAATCCAAGTTAAACACAGGCTATGCACAGGACATGAGTGCTCCCCAGTTCTGAGACAGTGCAGAACCGCCTTCTCACCTTGGGTAGCAGCAGGTTAAACCCATCGCGGAGGACAATCAGATCCTGAAAGAAGCAAAGAAAAGAACTTTGGGCCATGTCTAAAGGACCAGATGTAACAGTTTCTCTCAGAGAGGACACAGATCTTGCTTCGTAGACTCAAAAGTCTCCTCTTAAAACTTTCTTAAAGCTTTACTTTCCTTCTTGTAATAGAACTTGCACTGAACTTGCTTATGACAAAAATGCTGGATCCACCATTGCTCCTTTTATACTGTCCATGGAAAGTCATAATGAGTGGTGGAAGGCCTTTTCCACCAAGTGCCTATGAATGATTATTTTGAGGTTCTTGGGACTGCCCATGGAATGACAGACTAAATCATACCGTCCCCAGTGGAAAACACAGGCAGTGTAGGCTAAAGACAGCAGGAGGGTAAGTGGACTGATGAGGCACCAGTCATCTTTACTCCTTCTTTTGTGACTGAGGTACAGCTGGGCACAAGTGTCACAAGGAAGGTGATATTACCCAAAAGCTAAACAGGTTTGCAAAGAAGTAGAGAAAAAATAATCACACAGCAGCTTCTCATGCGACAAAAGCAGCTGTGAAGTTGCAATGGCTTCAACAGTGGAACAGAAACATATACTGAGAAATGAGGCTTCTGTTTGCACTCTGTTTTAGATGAGGTTTTTCACAAATATTTTACACTTTTATAGAATGGTAGTACTTCCTTTTTCACTTAACACTGATCCATTCTCTTTGTTTTCCCCTGAATTACGCAGGGGTTCCAAGAACAAATTGAAAGCTCATGGACCTTGTTTTGTAAGTCAGTGACCTCTTGTCCCAGTGTTGTAACTGATAAATCACACAGTTCACATGTTTCTTCGTGTGCTTACAACTCCCCTCTTATCTCCTTGAGTATTTAACACGCGAGCAGAGGTGAGGGAACAGTTTCCAGATAGATCTTGCATCACATCAGAAGAAAGAAGGCAAGTGGAGCTTGCCTTCCTGGGGTAGCCAGGTTAGGGAACTGAATTAACTTCAACAGTAAAATTAACAATAATGTCCGAAAAATCCATTTAATATTTTATAAAGAAAAGTTTATAAAGAGCTCTAAAATAAACAACTGTAGCTTTGTTTTGCCCAGCTCTGCAGGCAGGAAACTGGAAATATTATATTACCGTGTTATCCCCTACATAGCAGGAAGTTGCTCCAAGGTGAATGATGGCTGCAGCTTTCGGACAGCAGTGGGCAAAGGTGTGCACATGGGCCATCACATCGTGACGCAGCTTCTTCTCTTCCTCTGCTGCCATCTTGAAGTCAATGTTGTCCAGATTTGCTTCCATCTCCCGTATCTGCTCATCTGTGATAGGAAGCCCAAGTGACTGCAAGGGGAAAAGAACTTCTATTGCTTTTTCTCTTTACCAACAAACTGAGACAGAAGCTGTTTAAATAGTTTACTCCCGTATGACATCTCCCAGAAGCGTGACAATTTGGTATAATTGAGCTGTAACAGCAAATGCTTTCATTCTAGGGCTCTCCAGCCTTTTCCAATAGGATAGGACAGTGTTCATTCTTAGATGTTCCTCTTGGGCTTCATACTTTCCTCAATCACGTAACATTCCTGTGAAAACTACAAAAATTAAAACACATGGGGAAAAGTGATATAAAAATAGTATAGTTTAAACTTCTTTTAATGAAGTTTACCTTTTGGGTAAAGAAAGATCCAGCTACCATGTGACTAAATAGCTTGTGTCAGGAGAAACACTCCAGACCACA